>NC_134951.1:8950602-9267221 GCF_965638725.1 Aptenodytes patagonicus | reverse complement strand
GTGATAACAGGAATAGCTTCTAAGAGGCACAGGAGCAAGCTGAGAAGCAGTTAACTTTGATACTGGGTGTGGTATTAAGTCATCAGGATGGTGGCACTGTCCCTCTAATTCTTGAAGCATCGCCTTTCAAAACAAAACGAAAATAGCAAGTGGATGTAAGTGATACTTATTCTATTGAACCAACTGAAAATAAAATCAATCCATTTTATGAAGCATGGTTGGGCCACACAGAGGTGATGAGCTGTGACTGCAGATGGACAGATAACATGGGCTCTGGCCAACTTCAGTGACATGCACCAGGAAGGGAACATTTAGATTTGAAAGCCCTGAGTGTCTGCTGGGTGAGCTAGAAGTCCAATATTTCCAGCCAGGAAAAGGGGCGCCTGGTACTGATGTACTGGTGGTACCAGTGTACTGATGGTACCGGTGCCATGAAGCAAACAAATGTCTCATGGAAATATGTGGAGAAACATATTTCCATGAGACATATTTCCAGGCCCTTCACGACCTCCAAAAGTGCGACAAGAATACATGTGGCTCCTTAAATGAGGAGCGAGGTAGCTTTTGAGGTTAGCAACAGTCCTGCATTTAGGGCCCTAGAAACTGGAAAAACTGTAGTTATTACCCTCGGTGTAGGGATCTTGCATAGTCTCTGGAAATTCACAGACTATGAAAATCAGCAGAATCGGGATAACTGCACTTTCCTACCTCAGACAACAGCGTGTCTGTTAAAACCTCGCAGGTGCTTGGATGCATGTTGATATGGACTGTGCTAGTCTAATGTTCGGTAGATTGAATGTTTCTTGTTTTTTTCTGAGGCATTTTGCATCTAATAAGCTCTTTTTATATACCAGATGCTTAGTTTCAGCTGTAAGTGTACATGTGGTCTTGATTTGGGGGAGTGATACATGTCTACTTCTAACAAAATGTCAGAAAACTCTGTGTGGTCAGAGGGCATCAGTCCTGGAAGAGAAAATTTACTACTTCCCCTGGTGCTAGCTGAAGCTTTTTATATGTGAGCAATGACAGGGGTGGGATGACCCAAAAATATCCTCTTAAGAGGGAAATTCAAAGTACAGTTTCTTTATTATACAGTTTTGCAGCAACACAGGTGATCCAGAGAGCTTTGCTGTAAAATATGCTGCATTTAACCCTTTCCTTGCCAGAGAACTTTCTCCTCTAATAGTTTTGACTGATTGATCAGTCTTCCCCAAGGGCTGAAAAATTGAGAATGGCAGTAAATCAAAGGAAATTTCTCCTGCCTTGTCCAAATGTAATTTGAAGACCTAGTCCCCTCCTCCTCCCCGCCACAAGAAACCAACCCCAAAAGAGCCAAGATCCTGTTAATTAAATTTTGTGAGATTTAATGTGTGACACTTGGCAACACTGACAGTAGCTTATTCTACGTTTCTGCTTTATTAACTATGAAGTCTTAGGCGAGATTAGGTGTGTCCGGTGCTGGCAACCACTTACTGCATTTGAGAAGATGGCCCATTTCCCCAGAAGAAATCTAGTCATGTCCCTATCTTCCCTCCTCTACCTCTACCCGGCGGGCATCTTTGGACCCTGGCCACCAGTTGACGTTCAGCCAGTCCCTGTGCCAGGAGTCAGGGTGCTGGCCACCGGCTCTGCCGTGTGAGTCTTTCTGCACAAACCCTGCACGAACTGGCCTTTAACATAGCAGCTTTTGGCATTTGGTTTTCTTTTGTTTGCTTTTCATGCTAACGAGATAATTTAATTAGGGAAGTCAATGTTTTGGGCAGTATTTTGTAAGCAGGAGTGTTACAGAGAAACGTTATGCTATTCTCTCTCCCCATTTTTAACAAGGCTGAGTTCCAGACAGTGCCAGCTACCTGGGACCCTGTAGAGACATCTGAGAAAGTTACTATGCCTTTGTGTAAAGTTCTGGTGGATTTTCATTGAGAAAACTGCTGTGCAAAATTCCAGTTGTGTTGCTGCAGAAGGACCTTTGAAAGCCCAAGAATCAGCAACAAATGGCAGCTAGAATTGATTTTTGGGAATGGAGGCTGGTAAGGATCAAGTTCTGCTCTGAGCTTTTGGGGGGGTTGGTTTGCGACAAGCCAAGGGGGAGAACTAGATCAAGTGGGAGATCTTTCCGATAAAAGCCTGAAGAGAGATGAATGGAGTTAGGGATTTTCTCCAGATACGTATTTCAAACCAGTATATTTTGACATATTTTCTATCAATTTATAATTGACAATAAGTGCATCTGAGGATGTGGATGAAGGCCTTTCAAATAGTCCAAGACACTTGGATGATGGGGGGCTTCCCCAGAAGGAAACCCTGCGCCTGATGTAAACCCCATAGCTGTGTGTGTCCAAATTTGGCACACAGCAGGGTTCAAGATGGGACTGATGTTCATCTTCTGTTCCAACAGTGTCACCAGCAGGACCACAGATGCTGCTGGACCTCTGTGAATTTTTCTCACCCTACCAATGCTCATGATCAGTGAGTTGCAGGATGTGTTATCTACTCTACTCAGGTTGTAAAGGAATTAGCATTTGAAAGCAAATGATGAAATATAGGAAATGATCATATTGAAGATAAATTTCCAAGAAGCTTAGTAATAAAACATACACATAGAGCTATTTTAGTAACCCCTTACTTAGGAAGATCATATTCTCCCAATTTGGAGAGAAAGAAACCAGACTGGTAAGGTATGGTTTCACTCTCATTGTAGCTGGTTTTTTTTCAGTTGGATAGTCTAGTTTATCTTTTTACTTATCTAAAGAGAAGATTTCCATATCCATCTTAAGTACTCAGAAACAGTAAGTGTACACACTTTTCTACATTTCGATACAGAGAAGCAAAAGTCTCATTTGTGCTTCTTGCATAGTGAACTCTATCCTGAGAAGACACTGTTGTGTTGCTGCTCTGATTTTTTTTTTCAAATGTCGCAAAGCATTGCCTCCTCCAGCATATATTTGGAAAATTAAATCCTATATAATCTCTTAAATCTATTGCTCCTTTATCACTTATGGGGTTAGGATTTGGGCTTTTTTTTCTTCTTTTTTTTTTGAAGATCTGATTGTAGCAAAGCAGCTCAAGTCTCTCTGCCTTGTCTTGGATTTTACAAGAGCTTTACAACTGTTTACAAGACTAAATCGGGTTTACAAAAGTAGACCTTGCTTGATAATAAGTTGTTTCCTTGCCCCTCAAATATTTCTGTGTCTTATCTTTCTACACAGCTGCTTGTAGTTCAGCTTTACAGAATCTCTTGATTGGATTCCTTCTACCTTTGTCTAACAAAGAAGTCTTTCAATGAAGTCACCCAAATGGAAAAAAAGAAGCTAAGTAAAAATTGTGACAATGGATTAGTCATATCCACGTAGGCTTATAACAGTGATTCCATATGTGTCTAAGAAAGTCTTTGTAAGTTATAAATAATGTTGAGCTCGAATAAAACATTTTGTTTGTCACACTTCTGAAGTGAAGAGTAGCTCCTGAAGCTGCCAGGTCTACTGGTACCCTATTTTACTTGTAAGATTTTCTTAAAGACATGTTTACGTGTGCGTAATATGTGTGCCTGTATGACTTTACTATTGAGTTATATCCAGAATTTGTGGTAACGTTGATATATTTCAATGTGATTTTGGTGGCATATGCATAAATTATATCTTCAGTCCTGTGCCTCAGGAAGAGGTTGTTGTGTCAGTATGCTCTGATAAAACTGCATCCAGTAACATTTTCCCTGCAGCGTATATCTGAAATCATTCAAGCTTAGGTACTTAGACATTTTCTTCTTTATCAGTTACAGTTCTTCGGTGCTACATCTGATTACAGCAAATCTCTCTCTTCTTCCTCATCTTTTTTTTGTGTGGATCTCATAAAATACTCAGGCGTTACATGCACTTAACTGCTTTTGAAGCTATCTAATAGGCTATTTTATCTGTGCTTCTGTTCATCCAGTCTGAAAACACGTAAGGCTATTTAGCTGCTTATTTTAATGTTTCAGACTTTCTTTCTTCTTTTCTTCCATTTCCCTAATGACCGTGTATCTACTTCCGTTGCTCTGTCTCCCAACCTCTCTTGCCTATCATCTTTCTCTAATGTTATTATTTAAAAGGTAAATTTAGAAACAAATGCTTACCCAGGAAAAATTTAAATTAAAAGGTTGACCTTTATTTTTGAAGTCACTTAATGAAGTTGACTAAGAGTCTAAGAAATCTGATTCTCTAGCTTCAGACTGGCTGAAAGCCTGTTTTTCCTTATATTTATATCTGTGAGGACAGAGTTTTAAGGAGACCTTGACTAGATAAGCGTGGAGAGCAGGGAAAAAGCTGCTCTAAGGCTCGAGCCGGACTGTCATTTAGAGGAACATGAATAGGAAACATTTTTTCTGCAGAACAGTGAGTGTTTTGGGCTTGGGGGAAGAAGGGCTGTGTTTAAATGTGTTGAGCATAAAATGAAATGTTAATCACTTAAGTTTAATAAATCTGCAGCAATGATCTGTTTGAACCTGGTAAGAGGCCTATAGTTAGCACGCTGCTATCTCAAATGCCTCTGGTCTTTTTCTTGCTTGTGTGTATGTGTGTGGAAGCTGTGGAAACAAGGAACAAATGAGCTTGCATAAGAGATGTGGTGAAAAACAAGTACCAGGAGGAAGGTGGTTTTAAACTAAGAAGGTAGGAGGATTTCCAAATGGCCAAAGTGTTTTGGGTAAATTTGGAGGCTGGATGTAGTCATCTGTGTAGGTGCCCCACATTTTAGTCCCAAAGATGCTCATGTTTTGCAGAAAAACTTTCTCAAATTTTATTGTTGAGCAAGCTGTTTATATGAGACATGTCTAAAACTCCTCGTCGTAGAAAAAGTTATTTTCTCTAGCAGGGGTACTCTCACATTTTACTTTCCCTCAAGAGTGATAGATTTAAAGTCATTTCTTTTTATGGTCTTTCTCACCTGCTGCATTGCATATTTTGGCCTTGGAGGGCTAGGAGACATACCTGTCACATTCCTCAGAAGGGCATTCAGTATTGTTTCATTACTCTGTTACTCTTCCCTGTCCTACCCTCCCAAGCCCGTCTTGCTGTGAAAGTAAATTGTGGAGGAAGGGGTCGGGTGCATGTATAATCCTCATGCCTGGCTCCAGAGTACTTTGCATAACACTTCTCTGAAACCCAGAGGGCTGTCTATGTTTTAGCATGATTTTTGCAACACATACACAGCGATGTAGTCTTTGGGGACTGAGATAGGCATTTTGTTTGCTTTGCCATATCACTAAATCTCGTTTCAGTTTTGTCATGGGATTTTTATTTTCCTCTGGTTGCTCGATCTCTCTTCTTTAGCTTATGGCCTTTTCCACAGCTCTCCCTTAATACCAATCTGATCTCCTTTTTGCTTTGAATTTATCAGTTCATCCAGTGACAACTATGGGTTTCTCTCTCTTCCATTCTCTCTCTTTAGTAGGGTGGGTTTTTTTTTTTTCCCTCGAAGAGCATTTTTGTTCCTTTTGGCTGCACAATAAAATCCTTTGATTCTATGTGACAAACAGGAACACACATTTCCTTTCTACTCGAGATTAAAGACACCCGGCTACTCCAGTGATTATGTCTTGAGTAGAGAGTGAGGGAAGGACTGTCTCATTGACTTTACCACCTTCACAAGACAGTATGTCAGCTGAATTAGCTGTACAGAGTGATTTGCAGCAGTAACAGCATGCAGTATGCCTCCTCATGGACTTCTATTCTGAGATAACGCAAATCATACGTTCTTTCTGTTGCCGGCTATGTCTACATTGCGGCTTTATGGCTCTGATGTAGGGTAGATGTATCTGAGATAGCTTTAGGCTTATCTGCTTGAGAACCTGACTTCTAGACGTGGCAGCAGGGAGCTTTGTGCTAGCTGAAAAATCGGCCCCAAAACTGAGGTTGATAGATCTATAATTAGCCAAGGCTAAGCTGGGGCAGTGACTTCAGTGCAGACAGCACTGGGGGTTCCCCAAGTCTGAAAAACAAGGTAAAAACCTTCTTTCTCTTCCTTAGTTCTGTTTAGAGGGACCTGAAGCTATTTAAGAGAAAAATGCGTGCATATGAATGTTGAGGAAAACTTCCCTTAAAAAGGGAAAACATATGAATTATTTGTAGCTATTGATATTGGTATTGGTAAGTATTAGGTATTGATCTTTCTCCTTTTCCCTGTCTCCCCAACAGAAAGGGTTTTTTTTTGTTTAGTCTTAAAAAAAAATTAAATCCAAAAGAATCCATGTCTGGAAAATTTTAGCCTAATATTGGATATTTTGGAACCGGTAACGACTGGGTTGGGATGAAAATGCTCATACATCTTTGATTACAGTGACTGCTGTCCTCCTTGCTGTCTGTGTGTGGTTTCCACTGGCCTCCGTCACTGCCATTTCTCAAGATGGTTTATGCTGCCCTGTGTCAAGTTCTGTGCAGAGGAATGTGATGATTATGCTTGGCTTGGGACACGCTTTGTTGGAGAAGTTTTTCTTATGAGTACAAAATATGTTTAAAGCATTATTATTATGATTATG
This sequence comes from Aptenodytes patagonicus, assembly GCF_965638725.1. Classification (NCBI taxonomy): domain Eukaryota; kingdom Metazoa; phylum Chordata; class Aves; order Sphenisciformes; family Spheniscidae; genus Aptenodytes; species Aptenodytes patagonicus. Next base: position 9,260,710 of record NC_134951.1, on the reverse strand, counting down.
ATCCTTGACAAAAATAGTCTAGACGAAGCATAAACTCTGGATCCAAAAATATATTTAAAAATTAGCTAGCCTGTTCACAAACCATTTCTTACCTCACCCAGCAGCTATTTATGAGAGCATTTTCTATTGTTTCTAATTTTAAACAATTAATAGTAAGCACTAGCAGTTGAATACTCATTTATTAGATAGTTATCCCCTCCGTTTTTTCTGCACATCTAGTTGCTGTCAAATGTCTTTGTACCCAGCCAAAAATGACATGTTGAAACAAGCAGTGTATAGCATAGAAAAAAATGTGACATTCAGCCCTGGCTTTTAATTTTTATTGGAAACACCATGAAATACAGTAGCTGGACAAAGTGAATTTGCTCATGAAGAGGGTGGTGGGTTTTAAGTAAACTTCTTAATGTGTGGCTTAGTTGCGGGCTTTTTTCCTGCTTGTTATTGATGTAATTGCCTGTCAGTCTCATCTGATAGTAGAATTGCTGGGGGCACGGTGTCTTGGATCATGTGGCAAAAACTGCTAGCTATTGACTTATATGCGTGTGTGCCTCTGCTCTCCACTGAATTAAATGTCAGATATGCTCAAGTGTGTGTGGGTGGGGGATATGTGATTTGGTTCTCTCTAGTTGCCTTGTCAGGAAGTACACTAATACAGCTAGTGGAGATCCTTGAGCTTGGATGGAGAAGGGCATTCAATTGACAGCCACCATCCAAACAGTCAAAAAAGATACCTTCATACAGTGGTGGAGACCGTGCAGATGTAAAAGGGAACTTTTCCAAAGGCAAGGAATAATAAAGGATATTTTGAAATTGTAGCTTGCAGTTTACAGTCTCCCTTTTTGCCTGGCTTTGCAAAAGGTTTATAAAACAAAAGGAAGGGCGTTTATACCTGTGGAATTTCTAACCTTTAAAGACACTATCTTTAGGTACTGATTTTATTCTGAGATGGTTGCCACTAGAGGAAAAACTTTCATTCTTCACCTTTACTGAAACAAAAGTTTCTGTTTCCACTACAGCGTCTTTCACAGCACTTGTGTCTCTGGTTTTTGCCGGGTTCAGTGTATAGCTGTCATTTCCACACAGTCCTCTGGAAAATATGAAATGAGCTTTCTGAATTAAAGTATCAGATGGCCACAAAAATATAAGAAAGAAGAATCTAAGTAAATATTAGTGAATCATCAACCCTCAAATCATCAAGTCAAATCTTGCATCAAATCCTACCGGAGAAAAAATGGCTGGCTCTGTTGTATTAAGAGGAATGTTAATTTTGTGGTCAGTATCTACAACATTGCTGTGTGGTCCCCAGTGTACGCTCTCGCTGGAGGTGCTCACTCCTGCAGAGGGGCAACATAACCATCGCAAATGCAGCTTCTTGGGAGATTTGATTCAGCCTTTTGTTGAAGATAATGATTGTGGGAGGGAATATTTTTTTAATACACATTTTATTATTGAATTTTTAACTGAGGAAGAGTTTTCTTCATCTCAGGCTAGTAGCTCTCTGGTGAACCAGGTGAACCTTTAATTACTTAGTCATAATAGTCGGGGTTTTTTTTTTCATTTCGACCAGGTGAATAACTAACATTGTTGATAGGCGCACTGTTTTATACCCCTTCTAAGTTATATCTCTCTTAAGTAGTTTTGTATCTTTAAGTTTCTGGGTGAGTTTGGTTCCAGCTCCCTCCTCAGCCATTATAAGCAGATGTTTTTACTGTCCATTTTTGTATCTAAGAATTTGTGAAACAAAATTGCTTCAACTGACCTGATGTTATTATTACAAAGAACTTACTGGATCGTGTGATGCAAATAAAATAAATCAGATGCTGCAGTGACCTAGATACTCATTATTTATTTATGGGAATAAATATATTTAGCATTTATTTATACTGTTCTTCAATTCCAAATGCTGTAAAGTTTCACTTACTCTGAACTCTGCTGGGAAAATAGCATTATTGCCACCATTCTGCAGGTTAGGAGACCTTGGCAGGAAGACTTAAGTAACTGTTCTAGGCTACGGAACATATAATTATCAGAACTAGAATTAGATGTTGGGAGTCTCAACTCCCAGCGTTGTGTTTGGCCATCTTGCTCCTGGCAGATAAAATGTATGGATAACAAAGACTGAGGAGGTAAGTAATGATAAGGACGGGATGATCACACAAAGCGACTTGGTCATTTGATCATCTTAGGTATGTTAAGTGTTTTAAGTCTAGCCAGAAGCACGGGAGGAGACAGGATATGTTGGCCTGCCCTGCAGAGCAGCCACACTGCGGAGAGCTCAGGCGTCACAGGGTGAAGCGTTCCTGTAGGAGCTTCCAGTAAGGAGGTCTAGCAAAGGGGAGGGGGCTGCGTAAAGCAATATTTGGCTTTGAAAATAGAGAAGTAACGGATAGACTTAGCAGGTAGATTTTTCTCCCTCTGATCTTTAGGATTAATATTTGGTCACGCATCAGGTGCAGAAAAGAGCTGCAGAAATGATCTGAAGGCTACTGAGAAAACTGCAAGACAGAGCTGTTGGAAACATTCTCCTGCTGTCAGAAGATTTGAATGATGATTTTCTTCTAACTCGGCTTTTCATGATTTGCGTGCTGTTGCTTGTTATTCTGCTGGAGAGTTTGGGCAGATGGTGTTTCCTCAGGTCTAAGGGATTGGTTCCTCCACTGCATGCTTGTAGCTGTTCATACTCTCTCATTTCTGTTCTAGATTAACATTTACTACAGCATCACTCTCTTCCTCCTGACGTTTAGCTGGGAAAAGGGGGGAAACAGTGTTCTCCTAAAGCAGAGGAGGCATGGCAGGGACTTGCCCTGGTGATTACAGAGTACAATTGCTGTGCTGGGACCTTATTCCTAACACCTCTTTTGTTTTAATCTTTCAGGCAAGCTCTCAAGTTCCTTTTGAGAAGAAGCTGCCCTCCATCGAGATGTCACGGCACCACAGCCGGTTTGAAAGAGATTATCGGGCTGGGTGGGATCGCCGGGATTGGAGCTCCAACGGCAATCACGTCAGCAGCACTAACTGCAGCAGCGCTGTGAGCACCAACAGCAACAACCGCCCCGGGCTGCTGCCCCTGCCCATCGTCCCCTCCCGGCTCCCCACCCCGGCCACCGCCGCTTGCACCACTGTCAACAGCGATGTGATCACGAGCCTGGTGGCCAACTCGTCTCCAGCTTCAACTACCAAAGTAAGAATTTAGCTTTTTTTTCTGGGGTTGATGTGTTGAAGAGATGTTAGAGATGGAGCTTCATCTGTCTCTGCAAAATCTGTGTTCATGGTATAGCCAAGAGGAGGAAGAAAAAATTTCTACGGGCAGTCTAGGTCTTTTTTATTCTTTTGTGTGTTGTGCATACACTAGAGTAGGTCGTTCTTGCTCCAAGACTGAGGGTTCCCACACTCCTGAGAGGCCCAAGCAGAGCAAATGCTTCTTTCCTTTCAGCACTGCCTACCTTTGGGCTTTCTGTTGCTTTCCCTGGAACGTGTGGTTCCCACTTTTGCTTTTGGGAATGCTCTTCTTGTCTGTTGACCAAGGCAGAGCTGTGGTTGACAACAAGTGGATGTGGTTTTCATCCAGAGGGAGTGGAAAGTGACCAAAGGGCATAATTTTGGCTGAATGGTGTTTTTACTCCTCTTTAGTTGGTACTTTCCTATAAGGTTTTCAAAGCCTCGTTCGTAGTGCAGATTGGAGTGTAACAGTGGGACTGCTATAACCAGGCTCTCTCATTTGTGCAGAAATGCATGCTAAGGAGTAAGAAAATGTTAAGCAGCAAAGAATTGAAATCACTGGTGAACTATTGGGCTTTTTTGTTCTAATATATAATTGGAGGGAAGAGGGTGGCTTTTCCTTGTTTTTCTAAACATCTAGTGCTTTTAAATTTGCAAAGTACAAGTTGTTATTCCAAAGTTGGGGTTTCTTTCTGCATGCAAATTCAGGTAGAACAGCTGGGGAGTAGAAAACCCTGGCAAATTGTAAAGGTGACCACAGCATTAGCAAAGTAAGCCAGAAGCACTGCTGGTTTTCTTTTTGTGATATTTAACATTTTCTTTCAACTTGGTTTCATTTTAATAACTGCAAGCGCCAAATACAGCAGACGCAGACAGAGGGAAAGGAGACAAAGTTATTTAAAGTAAGCCAAGAGCAAGCTGAAATTTTACTGCAGTACCATTATTATATTGATTTTTTTTCACACTGTAGAAAAACAAGGTCAATGCTGCAGAAGGAAACATTAGGCTGAAGTTTACAGTGTGATTGGTTTTAAAAATTTTCCATAGCATCTTCAAATTATTTTCATTTGAAAGAGGCCAATCGGATTCTGATCAAAACATATTTCGAGTTCTCCAGATGCTATCCACAGATAGATGCATTTCAATCATGCTTTGTCTGGAGAAGATTGAGGCAATTTTGGAGCCAAAGCAGTCATTTCATTTATCGTGACCTTTGTTCCTGGGTCTACTTAGAGTCCAGCGATTGTCTGGAGCTGATCAGCCCTTCTCCCAGATGTTCAAAGCCATTTTGAAGCGTAGCAGTGCCAGTAAACCATGTATTTATTGGGGGAGAGGAGGTAGGAACAGCAAGTTAAATGCCTTTTGATCATATGCTCAATGTGAACTGTCTTCTAAATTACCTTATTAGACAATTTTCTGATGACTTTCATTAGTAAGAATGTTTTGGCATGAATAGATCAAAAGCAGTAGACAAGAATGGAGGTAACATGGGACACTTTTTATTCTGAACTGTTAATCAGCTGTGTAATCTCCCATAAAATAAATGTGTAAAAATGCATACAGTCTTTGCCCCAGTCTCTTCTGCCGAGAATCAGCTAAACAGCTCTAAAAATTCAAAGTTGCATGTACTGAAGAGGAAAAAACTTTGAAAGAGAAGTGGGGTAGGTAGGATGAACAGAGATGTAAGGGTATGTGCCTAGCAAGCTTCCAACTAATGATGTGGAACGGTGTCAGAAAAAAACATCAGGTGCTCAATGCATACTCATGTTCACCCTGCCTGACTCTCTCTCTCTCCTTCACACACAGCACATTCGCACTTGTGGTTAGCAATGTAACCAGCCAGTGCCTTTCCCTTGTAGAATCCAGCTAATGGTTAGGCATAAAAAATTAAATCCGTATAATGAGGAAATCACAAGTCAGAAGAATAACACGGTTGCTTGGTTTATTTTAAAAAACAGGAATGTGCCGAGCTGCCGTGAGCTGTGGAGAGTTCACAGCCTACCCTCTGCACCCTTTTTGTGAGCATGTTTATGGGGTACCAGCTCATGGGGGGCAGGTGTCATCTTAAGCTGAATTTCTTAGTGCTGTTTTGTGGTTGGGAGTGGGATATTTGATTGCTTAGCTACTCTTCCGCAGTCTGAACCTTCCCCAACATTATAGCAGATGTCATTAAACTCGGTGGCAAGCGGGTGCCCCACACAAGAGGTGACATGGTGAAGAAAGAAAGTAATCATGGTGTTATGGAGCAAGAAGATTGAGAACCTTGTTCTCCTTGTCTCATTGTCCAAAGATATGAGTACAGCCAGCAATGTTCCTCCAGGCTGAGGACAGAAAGGACTCTTTGTCATCCAGTGCCCAGTTTTGACTTTAGCATATCTTCCTGAGCTGGTTTGAAGATCTCAAAGCATAGAGGCCAACCATCCATCTGCCTTAATTTTGTGTTCCTACTCATTAATTATCCTCCCAGTTAAAACTTTGTTTCAATTTTTTTAATAAACCATTTAGTCTGTCTTCAAACTGTTGGTCCTTGGTTCCTCTAGTTTCCTGCTGCTTACCAGTTTTAGTAGCCTCCAAATAACTGTTATCTTTTGCATCTCCTCCATTCCTCATTTGCCTTTGAAAATATAGGTACCAAAACCATATGCATCCTATCAGCATCAGACTCACCATTCCCTTGCATGGTGATAAAACTTACTTTGTCCTGGTTAACGGGGGAGGTCCCGGACGACTGGAGGCTTGCCAATGTGACGCCCATCTACAAGAAGGGCCGGAAGGAGGATCTGGGGAACTACAGGCCTGTCAGCCTGACCTCGGTGCCGGGGAAGGTTATGGAGCGGTTCATCTTGAGGGCGCTCACAAGGCCTGAGCGGGACAACCAGGGGATCCGGCCTAGCCAGCACGGGTTCATGAGAGGCAGGTCCTGCTTGACCAACCTGATCTCCTTCTATGACCTGGTGACCTGCCTAGTGGATGAGGGAAAGGCTGTGGATGTGGTCTACCTGGACTTCAGCAAGGCCTTTGACACCGTCTCCCACAGCATTCTCCTAGAGAAGCTGGCGGCTCACGGCTTAGACAGGTGTACTCTGCGCTGGGTCAAAAACTGTCTGGACGGCCGGGCCCAGAGAGTTGTGGTGAATGGAGTTCAATCCAGTTGGCGGCCGGTCACGAGCGGTGTTCCCCAGGGCTCAGTACTGGGGCCGGTCTTGTTTCATATCTTTATCGATGATCTGGATGAGGGGATCGAGTGCACCCTCAGTAAGTTTGCAGACGACACCAAGTTGGGCGGGAGTGTTGATCTGCTCGAGGGTAGGAAGGCTCTGCAGAGGGACCTGGACAGGCTGGATCGATGGGCCGAGGACAATTGTATGAGGTTCAACAAGGCCAAGTGCCGGGTCCTGCACTTTGGCCACAACAACCCCATGCAGCGCTACAGGCTTGGGGAAGAGTGGCTGGAAAGCTGCCCAGCAGAGAAGGACCTGGGGGTGCTGGTCGACAGCCGGCTGAACATGAGCCGGCAGCGTGCCCAGGCGGCCAAGAAGGCCAAGGGCATCCTGGCCTGTATCAGAAATAGTGTGGCCAGCAGGAGTAGGGAAGTGATAGTGCCCCTGTACTTGGCCCTGGTGAGGCCGCACCTCGAATACTGTGTTCAGTTTTGGGCCCCTCACTCCAAGAAGGACATTGAGGTGCTGGAGCGTGTCCAGAGAAGGGCAACGAGGCTGGTGAGGGGTCTGGAGAACAAGTCTTCTGAGGAGCGGCTGAGGGAACTGGGGTTGTTTAGCCTGGAGAAGAGGAGGCTGAGGGGAGACCTCATCACTCTCTACAACTCCCTGAAAGGAGGTTGTAGCGAGGTGGGTGTCGGTCTCTTCTCCCAAGTAACAAGTGATAGGACGAGAGGAAATGGCCTCAAGTTGCGCCAGGGGAGGTTTAGATTGGATGTAAGGAAAAATTTCTTTCCTGAAATAGTGGTGAAACATTGGACCAGGCTGCCCAGGGAAGTGGTGGAGTCCCCATCCCTGGAGGTATTTAAAAGACGAGTAGATGAGGCGCTTAGGGACATGGTTTAGTGGGCATGGTGGTGTTGGGTCGACGGTTGGACTCGATGATCTTAGAGGTCTTTTCCAACCTCAATGATTCTATGATTCTATGAAAACTGTTCCCTTCCTCTGTTCCCATGTCTGCACAGCTAATAATCACTCCAAACTTTTTTGCCAAAGTGCTAAGTCAGTAGTTATTAAAAATACATATACATGCCATCATCCTCCATTACCTGTTACCAGAGTCATAATGTTGTCAAAGACTGAAATGGAGTCCGTTTGACAAGGTCTATCTTCTGGATACTTGTATTAGCAGACATTGGTCATATTCCTGTCCTTCAGCTCCCAATTAACTGAGTCCTAAAGTGACAAATCCAAAATGGAGGAGGAAACTTCTCTCTGACATGTAACTGGACTGTGCAACTTGCTGTGTTGGTGATGGAATTGGTCAGGGAATTCATAGATAAATGGTTTTAAGGACCAACTATCTACTCTGGCTGAACCGTTTGGTCTTTAAATTATTATGTAAATGTATGTAAGATTAAAGACTTCACCCTGAGTTATGTGATATGAACAGAAAAAGCATTGGAAGGGAGAGAAAAAATTGGTGAAATTAACTGTTGGAGAGAGGTGAAACCATCTTCAGAGGGAAGCTTAAGATATATAACACCAACTAGGAGGGGGTTGGGTTTGGTCTGCGTTTTTATGCTTTTGGAATAGCTTTTTACATCTTTCTGTGGAGGGCTTTAGAAGGATTTTATTACTAATTATTAATGTGTAGGAGAACTTTAGAACTAATTATACTTTGCAGACCTTTGAAATTTATTCTCAAAGCGTACCTGTAACCTTCTTACCACAGATGCTTTGGTACAAATCACACTTAGTGGATCTGCCACATTTAAGTGGTTATGGATGTTTGGTCTGAGTTATTTAAACAAAAAAGTTGTATTTTCCTGAGCTTTACTTTTTGCGGAACAAAACGACGATGATACTTTGCACTGCTGTAACCCATTTCATCGCAGGCTGCCAGAAGACATTAGAAAAACTATTTAAACCTCAACAGCCTCTAAGAAATAGCTTAATGTTGCACTCCCAGTATACAGACAGGGAAACTGAGGCACTTGGACGTAGTGATTATTAGTTTTTCTGCTCATTCTGTGCCACTGTGAGCAAAGTTCCAGCTCTTCTCCTCAATTTGGCTTTTCTTCCCTGGTGCTGTATCCAAAGTGTTGGGCCACAGACCAGCACCCAGAGTCAACGCAGTTTCAAGGCATGAGTCCTTCGCCGGACATACTTCCACAACCCCTTGGATGCCTGAAGTAGTCAATAGGAGAGTGCAATTCCTGCCGTTAAACTGCTGCGTTTGGCTCAATTTGTCACACTCTGAGCCCAGTCATGTATGATGATTGAGCTCAGGTTTGTGTTTCTCTGTGTGCGGTGTGGTTTTGGGTTTTTTCCTGCAGTGAGGTTATTTGTTGGTAGAAGGAAGCTATCAAAGAAATCCATATAAGACTCCAGCACTGCTTAAGATATTGGCAACAAAACAGTCTAAAATTAATTTAAGGATGCTGCACATCATTCCAGCTCTGTTTTCTGTTCGTCTCAGCAGCACCTTCATTCTTTGTTGCTTTTCCGAATTACTTTGCGAGTTACTTGTACAATTTTCTCCATCAAAGCTCCTGTATCACAGCTTCAATTTAGAAGTGTTGTCATGGGCTGTAATTTGAAATTTTATTACCAAGAGATTTTTTGGTTATAGAACATTTACTTTTATCATCTCTATATTATTTTTAAATGCCTGAAAAGATTGATACATTAACATAATCCGTGCAACACCAGGCAAGATCTAATTTTTTTTTCAACCTTAATTTTAAAAACCCTTTGCTTGGAACATAAATTGATTCTTAAGCCCACACACACTTAATGATTTGTTATTCTCAAGGTTAAACCTATGACAAATTTTATAAAAACGCCAGTCTTCAGTTTTGATAAGATTTTCTTTAGTTGAGCTCAGGAATAAGTGTATAGTTTTAAGTCTTTAAATAGCATAACTGAGATGTGATCCTTGCCTCCTGTACTTACAGTACTCCCATAGCATTTAAGACTTGTGTGTTGTTGCTACTGTAGTTTTGATCCCACTGTGGTTAGCCACAGTTACGATGTGGGAGAGAAGAGATGGTAAAGCATTTGTTAACCTCTCTGGAAAGTCAGGCAGGGTTTGCAGGGGAAAAAATCGCCCCCACTGTCTTTGTCTCTGTGCATCACTGCAACTAAATAGTGTTAAAAAAATGCGTGGGGAGGGAAGAACATTCTTGTGTTAAAGGAAAAACAAGTCAGTATGGCTGAGGAACGCATAGTAAAAAGGAATAAAGTGGAACGGCACAGAAGTAAAATGTTACATGTTTCTTTCCTTTAAAGTCCAAAAAAATTTAGTTCCCTCAACAGCAGTCTGTCTTATGCAGATGATTTGCTGTACATTACAGAATTTGTGTTGTCTGTTCTTTTCCTCTCGCTTCTGAGGTGAAGATTTGCTAAGCTGGTGTATGGCTTCCACAAATATTTAAAATATTGATTAAGCAGAGGAAAAATAAACATGAATTGTTTTTCAAGTTACGCCTTATGTTGTACATGACTAATTACATACAACAATTTGCTCTGCAATGGTAACTGAAATTTATGTACTCTTTTTATTATAAAACATAAGAGGCTTGCGTAAAGAGAGAGATTATAAATATTGGAATACAACAATTGCTAGAAAACAGTCAAAACATGCAGTGAGGAAGTATATAGGATTTGCTCTTCCAGCTTCTCTATGCAAAGGTACTCTTCTCCCCCGAGGGTTTGTACTGATAGTTGGCATATTTTTGTCACTATTTCAGATAGTAGCCTGTCAGTTCTTTGATCTGGACACAATGTAGCAGTGCAGCCCAAGTGCAGTAGTGGCAAAAGCTGGGGTAAAGATCCTCCTCACTCTTTTGGCAAATTACTGTGATGGTAAGTGAGGCTTCAGTTGCTGGATGTCAAATAGGGCAACTGTTTTTTTTTCAGGAGCATGTTTTTACCTATGGATAAATTTTTAAAATAGAGTAATGTCCAGTTTCATTGGTAAATGAGATGCAAGCGTGTTCCCACTTATGCAGAGACTTCTGGTGTATATGAAGCTCTAATTAGGGCAGAATATTACATGAATGTATAGGAAATCAGAGCAATGTCCAGAGTATATAACACTTGATGGTTTGTAACAGAATACAAGGACAGGTTTTCCCTGGCACCCAAATCACATTCTCCTGTGAGAATTTTCTCTAGGTTTGAAAGTTCAGTAAGTTTTGCACAATTTATCTTTTGGGGGTGACACACCATTTAACTGGAGTGCAGCTTCCAACTATGCTTTCTGTAAGGAGTCTGCAACAAGGGAAGACAGCTAAAGTGTATGACATTGGCGATGACGTGCCATCGCACCAGCCCAGCAAGGGTGAAACCAGCACAGTTCACTACAAAAAAATATCATTATAGTATCCTCCTGGTATCCCCAAATAATTTTGAGAGTTGCTTTTGAGGAATGGACAGAGCTTGTACTAGGAGTGAAAGCAGGAAAGACAGAGATTTGATCGTTGACACCCAGGAGAGTTTTTTTCTTTTTGCTTATTACAAATTGACCAAATATCTCTGTAAATTGAACTCAGGAATGACTTCTGCTGAAGTACTGGGAGGTAATGGTGCCACTAAGGGACAAGAGAGCAAAGTGAGATCAGTGGTGGGTTCCAAAACTGATGTGTTGAAGGCCTTGAAGTAGAGGAACCAATTCTTCCCTTTGCACAAACTGGAGAGATGCCTTGGCCAGTTTTCAGGCTCCGCTGTAGAAGGCTATTCTTAATGATCTCTGGCCCTAGAGAGGGCTTAAATTCTGCTGATGATCTGTCACTTCCTCTTACCATCTAATTTTAGTGTTTTTTCTCAGATGTATTTTTACATATTTTTAATAGTGTAGAAATTGGAACATACAAAATGTGGTTTTAGTTTGTCAACTTTTGCAGATACTTTATTGGACGGAAATTGGTCTGAAAGCCCTGGCATGCTAATTAATCTGTAAAGTCATAAAAAGCTGCTTGAATTTTTTGACTCGCAATATGTTTATCATCTGTTGAAAGAGCTAAGAGGTCTGGCCGGTTTCTAGGCCCAGTTCCATTTGAAGATGAAAGGCAGCATTTTTGAAGCACTAATTGACATAGCCAAGTACTTACAAGGTCACAAACATGACAGCTTTGGATAAAGAAAAAGGAGTATTTCTAGGCTTTGGCACTTTGATCAAAAAGTATCTTGATTTCCAAAAGGGATAAATATCAATAATAACAGTAACCTAAACAAAATGTGTGTTGGCCAGGATTTGTGCTTGATTCTTTGAAATGATTTAGAGTTCTTTTTATTTTCTTACTTCTTTCTCATCGTTACTTTGTTTTCATGTGTATTAGTTGCAGATTATCCATTAAAAATGCAGCAGTATATATACTTCTGCCATTCAGGAGGCATGGGTGTTTCATTAGAGAATTTGTCCCAGCCTCCTGTCAGGCTAAAAAAGCCTGCCTGAGAGCTTCCTTGTCTATGATTTGATGTTGATTACTAGAGGTTTTATTTTCAAGGAGCAGTACTTCTGAGGGAGGGCAGGTTATCTATCTGAGTTGTAGATGCATAAAATCCTAAGGTTGGCTGCTGTCATTTAGGAACGTATTGCTATTGTCACCATCAAACATAGCTACAAAAAGAATTTTACAAGGAATCACTTGGCGGTTTCCTGTTATTTTTGCTGTCAATGCCTAACTTTGCCAGGTAGGCCCTGGAAATTATTTTCAAGAAAGCTGATCCTTTCTCAAGTAGGTAATTTCTGATTTTGGTGTTGCATGAAGAGGGTAATGTCAGAGAAGTCATTGAGGGAGAGGATGAGTGGATTAAGGTATATGGTGGGTACAGAGGAGCCTGATGCAAACAGTTTGTAGAAGGCTACAGAAGCGGTTGGGTGGGATGTCTCCATACCATAATTTTTTTTTATAAGTAGCAGGAAAACTGGTCATTTTTAAAAACACAATTTTAATGCAAATCAGAAGGAAAATACATTGTTTGCCAAACAGATAATATTTTCTTGATGCCATTGGTTTCCTCAAATTGCTGATTGGTTTGCAGATTTCAATTTAGAAGTTGCCTGCAAAACAAATGAACCAAATGAATAAAAAGAAAGAAATAGAAGTGAGCCAAGCTTCACCTCTCCCTGTGATTTCTATGGGCCTTGAGTTCCTGCTTGATACAACAGCTGTCTATGAAGCTGATAGACATAAAAATGAAGCGATAAACAGTACATTAAACTCTGCTCTCTGGCTCCTTGTACTGCTGAACGTTACACCTGCAAACGCTGGACAGAGGCTGATGCGCTCTGGGCATACCGGGAAGCTCTGATCAGCCAGAGCTGACACTCCAAACTGACGTTAAAGCAGCACCACCGCCCTGTCTGCAATCCTGAAAATCCTCTTGAAAAAGTGCCCAGACCTTTAAGAGGAGCACAAGGATCTTGTGACTTGATGGCATGAAATGTAGGCAGCCTGTGCTGTTTCGACGGAGGATTGCTCTGTCGATACCACAGAAGTAATGCCAGGAGTCACGTAACATCAGCGATGCTGAACTGTGCTCCACCCCATGTGAACAATGCACACAAGGTGCAGATATCTTCTGCTTAAATGGAAGTACAGTGACTCACTATCTTGTGAGTGGGCAAAACACAGACCTGTTGTCAATGCCTGCAAGTGTACTGTAGGGGAGACCACGAAAGGAATTCCTCACCCTTATTCCCGACTCCGGTTTCACTCTAGAAGCAGCTCTGACAGAGATTTATAACTGACCATTACTTTTCAAAGTAGCATGTAGAAGAAGGATAAACTTGTAAGTACCCAAGTTATTTTGTTGGGTTTTCTCTTGGAATTTGAAGCATTACTAAATGTCCAAGTGTTGGTTCACTGCTGTAACACTCTGTTCTTGGATGAAATGGGCACTTTTCAGCAAACAAAATGCACATTTTACTTTGGTTTGGAGGAACTGACTATTCTGAATTCTCCCAGAAGTCGGTCTGCCTCTTCTGTTTTTGGTTGTTCTTTGCTCCAGTCAAGCTGAAACGTATGTGGTTGTTACCCACTACAATTTAGCATCACCAACCTGGTTCTCTTTGGAAAACAAAGCTTGTAGAAGTTCTGCAGAGAAATATATGCTGTCCGTAAAGTGGCATTTGTGTGTAAAGCAATATGCACCCACTGTATAAGTAACGAATAATAACTAGTAATAAATTCTTCATATGATAGCGTTATTTCTTACTGTTTATGATCCCAGGTCTTCTATGGTGATCCTGAAATAAAGCACTGAGAAGTATGTGAATAATATTTACTACTGCTAAGTTTTGCACAAACATGTCAAGAAAGAGAAGCTTTTTTGGCTAATTTGAATGTTTAAGATTATGTACTGTTTATATTATAATATTATATATAGTTATAGTTATCCTTTTATTCCAAAAGAACACAAAGTGTTATACAAAGTCCATGCATTCAAAACCACTGAAGTAATGCATCGAGGTACACTTGTCAGCCAGCAAGCGGAACACTCCCAAAGAGCGATGCTGGGCATAATTTGACCACGTGTTCCCCCGCAAATCTGTATTCTTTTTCAGAAGTGCCAGTTGTTGTAAGAGGAGCTGTGTTGTACGAGACCCTGCAGAAGGATCCAGTAGTTCATGAGTGACAACCTACTGGGGGCACAGGAATTGCTCAGCCAGTGTACAAGAGCCAAGCAGGCACGGCTGGAGGCCGTCCTGCCTGAACATGGAAGTCCTGAGCAAGCTCAAATGAACAAAGGAGGTGTATGGGAACAGAAAGAATCACAGAATCACAGAATGGTTGAGGTTGGACAGGACCTCTGGAGGTCATCTGGTCCAACTCCCCTGCTCAAGCAGGACCACCAAGAGCCAGTTGCCCAGGACCATGTCCAGACGGATTTTTAATATCTCCAAGGTGGGAGACTCTGCAACCTCTCTGGGCAACCTGTGCCAGTGCTCAGTCACCCTCACAGTAAAACAGTGTTTCCTGATGTTCAGAGGGAACATCCTGTGTTTCAGATTGTGCCCCTTGCCTTTGCCCTCTTGCCACTGGGCACCACTGAAAACAGCCTGGCTCCATCTTCTTTGCACTTTCCTTGCAGCTATTTATATACACTGATGAGATCCCCCTGAGCCTTCTCTTCTCCAGGCTGAACAGTCCCAGCTCTCTCAGGCTTTCCTCATAGGAGAGAGAAGAGAATAGGCTGCCCAGGTGGCATTTAGAAACACTGCTTTGTTGTGCAGGTTTAAAATTAGGAAAGCCAAAGATCAGCTGGGGCTAAAATTGGCAAGGGACGTGAAGAGTGGTAAGGGTGCCTGTAAATACATTGGCAGCAAAAGGAAAGTGTGGGCCCACTGCTCAGTGGGTAAAGGGACATAGTCCCAGATTGACATAGGAGAAGCAGAGTTACTCATGCCTCCTTTGTCTTGTTCTTTACTGGCAAGACCTGCTCTCAGATTCTCACAGGTCCCTTTGCCTAGCAGCAGAGTCTGGGGGAGTGAAGTATGGCCCATGGTAGAGGACAGGCATGAGGACAGGGGTAGAAGACGAGGAATGGACTTACAGACCATTTAAGCCAACTGGACATACACAAGGCCATGGGATCAGACAGGATACATCAAGGGATACTGAGGGAGGCAGATGAGCTGATGCCGTTTTGCTGTCATCCTTGAAAGGCCATGGTGATCAGGGAAGGTTCCTGATGACAAGAGAAGACAATGGTCACGGCCATCTTCAAAGACAGCAAGAAAAGGGATCCCAGGAACTATGAGCTGGTCAGCCCAACCTGAATGTCTAGGAGGATTGTATAGGAAAGCTTGCTCGATGGTATTTCCAGGTACACAAAGGACCAGAAGGTGACTGGAGCAGCCAAGGATAAACCATACCTGACCAATCTGGTGGCTTTCTATGATGAGATGACTGGGTTGGCGGACAAGGGGGAGCTCTGGTGCTTTTATTTACTTAACTTTAGCAAGGTTTTGACAGTCTCCCATGGTATCCTTTTAACTAATGTGGAGGGATATGTACTGCATGGATTCACTACAAGATAGGTGGAAAACTGGCAGGACCACCAGGCTCAGGGAGAGTAGACGGCAACAGTTCAAAGTCCCACTGGCAGTGGGATGAGTGGCCAATATTGGGGCTGATAACATTTAATGTCTTTATTAATAACCTGGGCATTGTGATGAATATACAAATAACAAGTTGAGGGGAGCAATAAATATGCTAGAGGGCAGCGCTACCATTCAAAAGAACCAAAATGAGCTAGAAAAATGGCCTGCTAGTAACCTGATGAAGCTCAGCAAAGACAAACGCAAAGCCTTGCACCTGGGATGAAGTAATCCCATGCAGCTGTATAGGCTGAGCAGCAGATGGGTAGAAAGCAGCTTTACAGAAAAGGACCTGCAGGTTCTGGTGGAGACCAAGTTGAGAATGGGTAGTGGTGACAATGAAGGTCAACCAAATGCTGGGATGCATTAGCGAGAGTAGTGAACAGCTCAAGCAAAGTGCTCTGTCTGTCACTTCTGTTACTACATCTCGAGTACCATGTCCAGCTTTGGGCTCCCAGGTGTAAGACAGACACTGACCTACTGGAGCGAGTACAGTGGAGAGCCACCAAGATGATTTGGGGACTGGAGCACAAGACATACAAGGAGAAGCTGAGAGCTGGGTCTGTTGAGCGTGGAGAAGGGAAGGCTCAGGGTAAGTTTGATTCCTCTTTACGCCTGTCTAATTAGGACAGTATAAAGAAAGGAGCCAGATTCTTCTCAGAAGTGCCCTGTGAAAGGAGAAGCAGCAGTAAGCACAAATTGTAGCAAGAGAAATTCCGATTACATATAAGGAAAAAAAAATTCTCAGTGCAGGGTCCAAAACTGGAGTAAACACCAAGAACAGCTGCAGAATCTCCATCATTGGAAACACTGCAAGCTCAGCTGGACATGACCAGGAGCATATTGATCTAACATCAAAGTTCACCTTGTTTCGAGCAGGAGTGGACCAACTATCTGGGAGTGTTGATCTGTCAGGAGTGTTGATCTGCTCGAGGGTAGGAAGGCTCTGCAGAGGGACCTGGACAGGCTGGATCGATGGGCCGAGGCCAATTGTATGAGGTTCAACAAGGCCAAGTGCCGGGTCCTGCACTTTGGCCACAACAACCCCATGCAGCGCTACAGGCTTGGGGAAGAGTGGCTGGAAAGCTGCCCAGCAGAGAAGGACCTGGGGGTGCTGGTCGACAGCCGGCTGAACATGAGCCGGCAGTGTGCCGGCAGGTGGCCAAGAAGGCCAATGGCATCCTGGCCTGTATCAGAAATAGTGTGGCCAGCAGGAGTAGGGAAGTGATCGTGCCCCTGTACTCGGCACTGGTGAGGCCTCACCTCGAATACTGTGTTCAGTTTTGGGCCCCTCACTCCAAGAAGGACGTTGAGGTGCTGGAGCGTGTCCAGAGAAGGGCAGCGAAGTGGTGAAGGGTCTGGAGAACAAGTCTTGTGAGGAGCGGCTGAGGGAACTGGGGTTGTTTAGCCTGGAGAAGAGGAGGCTGAGGGGAGACCTCATCGCTCTCTACAACTCCCTGAAAGGAGGTTGTAGCGAGGTGGGTGTCGGTCTCTTCTCCCAAGTAACAAGCGATAGGACAAGAGGAAATGGCCTCAAGTTGCGGCAGGGGAGGTTTAGGTTGGACGTGAGGAAAAATTTCTTTCCTGAAAGAGTGGTTAAAGATTGGACCAGGCTGCCCAGGGAAGTGGTTGAGTCCCCATCCCTGGAAGTATTTAAAAGACATGTAGATGAGGCGCTTAGGGACATGGTTTAGTGGGCATGGTGGTGTTGGGTTGATGGTTGGACTCAATAATCTTAGAGGTCTCTTCCAACCTTAATGATTCTATGATTCTATAAGTGATCTGCAGAGGTCCCTTCCAACCAAAAGCATTCTATGATAGTATCCTGACATCATCCTAGAATTAAATCCCCATTTAAATATACTTCAAAAGGCAGGGGTCTTGTAAGTTTGCTTTAAAACAGTACCTAGAATCCTCATAGAATCATGGAATAGTTTGGGTTGGAAGGGACCTCTAAAGGTCATCTAGTCCAACCCCCCTGCCGTGGGCAGGGACATCTGCAACTAGATCAGGTTGCTCAGAGCCCCGTCCAACCTGACCTGGAATGTTTCCAGGGATGGGGCATCCACCACCTCTCGGGGCAACCTGTGCCAGTGTTTCACCACCCTCAGCGTAAAAAATTCCTTCCTTAGATCTAGTCTAAATCTACCCTTTTTTAGTTTAAAACCATTACGCCTTGTCCTATCACAACAGGCCCTACTAAAAAGTCTGTCCCCATCTTTCTTATAGGCCCCCTTTAAGTACTGAGAGGCTGCAAGAAGGTCTCCCCAAAGCCTTCTCTTCTCTAGGCTGAACAACCCCAACTCTCTCAGCCTTTCTTCAGAGGAGAGGTGTTCCATCCCCCTGATCATTTTTGTGGCCCTCTTCTAGAACCGCCCCAACAGGTCTGTGTCTTTCTCATGCTGAGGGCTCCAGAGCTGGACGCAGTACTGCAGGTGGGGTCTCAGCAGAGCAGAGGAGAGGGGCAGAATCCCCTCCCTCGACCTGCTGGCCACGCTGCTTTTGATGCAGCCCAGGATACGATTGGCCTTCTGGGCTGCGAGCGCACATTGCTGGCTCATGTCCAGCTTTTCATCCACCAGTACCCCCAAGTCCTTCTCGGCAGGGCTGCTCTCCATCCCTTCATCCCCCAGCCTGTATTGATCCCGGGGTGTCCTGGTTTCAGCAGGGATAGAGTTAATTTCCTTCCTAGTAGCTGGTACAGTGCTTTGTTTTGGATTTAGGGTGAGAACAATGTTGATAACACACCAGTGTTTTAGTTGTTGCTAGGTAGTGTTTACACTAGTCAAGGACTTTTCAGCTTCCCATGCTCTACTGACTGAGAAGGCTGGAGGTGTACAAGAAGCTGGGAGGGGGCACAGCCAGGACAGCTGACCCCAACTGGCCAAAGGGATATTCCATACCATGGGACGTCATGCTCAGTATATAAAGCTGGGGGAAGAAGAAGGAAGGGGGGGACGCTTGGAGTGATGGCGTTTGTCTTCCCAAGTCACCGTTACGCGTGATGGAGCCCTGCTTTCCTGGAGATGGCTGAACACCTGCCTGCCGATGGGAAGTAGTGAATGAGTGCCTTGTTTTGCTTTGCTTGCATGTGTGGCTTTTGCTTTACCTATTAAACTGTCTTTATCTCGACCCATGAGTTTTCTCACTTTTACCCTTCCGATTCTCTCCCCCTTCCCACCGGGGGGGAGTGAGCGAGCGGCTGCGTGGTGCTTAGTTGCCAACTGAGATTAAACCACGACAGTCCTTTTAGATTTGGCGTTGCCCTGACCCAGGTGCAGGACCTTGCACTTGGCCTTGTGAAACCTCATGAGGTTCACAGAGGCCCACTTCTCCAGCTTGTCCAGGTCCCTCTGGATGGCATCCCATCCCTCTGGCGTGTCGACCACACCACTCAGCTTGGTGTCATCTGCAAACTTGCTGAGGGAACCCTCAATCCCACTGCCTATGTCACTGATGAAGATATTAAACAGTACCGGTCCCAGTACGGACCCCTGTGGGACGCCACTCGTCACCACCCTCCATCTGGACATTGAGCCGTTGACCACTACCCTCTGGATGCAACCATCTAACCAATTCCTCACCCACCGGACAGTCCACCCATCAAATCCATACCTCTGCAGTTTAGAGAGAAGGCTGTTGTGGGGGACCGTGTCAAAGGCCTTACAAAGGTCCAGATAGACGACAGCTTTAGCCCTTCCCATATCCACTGATGTAGTCACTCCATTGTAGAAGGCCACTAGGTTAGTCAGGCAGGACTTGGCCTTGGTGAAGCCATGCTGGCTGTCTCGAGTCACCTCCCTGTCCTCCATGTGCCTTAGCATAGCTTCCAGGAGGATCTGTTCCATGATCTTCCCATGCACAGACGTGAGACTGACTGGCCTGTAGTTCCCCGGGTTTTCCTTTTTTCCCTTTTTCAAAATGGGGGTTATGTTTCCCCTTTTCCAGTCAATGGGAACTTCACCGGACTGCCACGACTTCTCAAATATGGTGGATAGTGGCTTAGCAACTTCATCCGCCAGTTCCTTCAGGACCCGTGTATGGATGTCATCGGGTCCCATGGACTTGTGCACCTTCAGGTGCCTTAGATGGTCTCAAACCTGATCTTCTCCCACAGTGGGTGGCTCTTCATTCTCCCAGTCCCCGCCTTTGCCTTCTGCGGCTTGGGTGGTGAGGCTCGAGCGCTTGTCGGTGAAGACTGAGGCAAAAAAGTCATTGAGTACCTCCGCCTTCTCCGTGTCCCAGGTAACCAGGTCTCCCGTTCCGTTCCGGAGAGGGCCCGCATTTTCTCTCATCTTCATTTTATCCCCGATGTACCTATAGAATCTTTTCTTGTTGCCCTTGACATCCCTGGCCAGATGGAATTCTATCAGGGCTTTAGCTTTCCTAACCTGATCCCTGGCTGCTCGGACAGTTTCTCTGTATTCCTCCCAGGCTACCCGTCCTTGCTTCCACCCTCTGTAGGCTTCCTTTTCATGTTGGAGTTTGTCCAGGAGCTCCTTGTTCATCCATGCAGGCCTCCTGGTGTTTTTGCCTGACTTCCTCTTTGTTGGGATGCATTGCTCCTGAGCTTGGAGGAGGTGATCCTTGAATATTACCCAGCTTTCTTGGGCCCCTCTTCCCTCCAGGGCTTTCTACCATGGCACTCTACCAAGCAGATCCCTGAAGAGGCCAAAGTCTGCTCTCCTGAAGTCCAGGGGAGTGAGCTTGCTGTGCGCCCTCCTCGGTGCCCTAAGGATCTTGAACTCCACCATTTTGTGGCCACTGCAGCCCAGGCTGCCCTTGAGCTTCACATTCCCCACCAGCCCCTCCTTGTTGGGGAGAACAAGGTCCAGCATAGCACCTCTCCTCATTGGCTCCTCTGCCACTTGGAGAAGGAAGTTATCATCGACGCATTCCAGGAACCTCCCAGGTTGCTTATGCCCTGCTGTGTTGTCCCTCCAACAGACGTCGGGGTGGTTGAAGTCCCCCATGAGGACCAGGGCTTGTGAGCGTGAGGCTGCTCCTATCTGTCTATAGAGGGCCTCATGCGCTCAGTCTTCCTGGTCGGGTGGCCTGTAGCAGACCCCCACCACAATGTCACCTGTCCCTGCCTTCCCTTTAATCCTGACCCATAAGCTCTCGGTCGGCTCCTCATCCCTCCCCAGGCAGAGCTCCATGCACTCCAGCTGGTCATTGACATAGAGGGCGACACCCCCTCCTCGTCTCCCCTGCCTGTCCTTCCTAAAGAGCCTGTATCCCTCCATCCCAACACTCCAATCATAGGAGCCATCCCACCACGTCTCCATGATGCCAATAAGGTCGTAGCCCTGCAGGCGTGCGCACGTCTCTACCTCCTCTTGTTTATTCCCCATGCTACGTGTGTTTGCATAGAGGCATTTAAGTTGGGCCCCCGATGAAGCTGTCTTACTGGCTGGCGTTCCTTTGTGCTGCTCTTCAGGAGCTCTCCTGCTGACCTGTGTTCCTTCTCCAGGCTCTGGGCATCTCTTGCTGGCCCTGGCATCAAACCGGTAGGAGTGGGATGGATTGAGGTTCCCCTCCCCTGGCATCTCTGGTTTAAAGCCCTCTTCACCAGCTTGGCAAGCCTATGACCAAAGATGCTCTTCCCCTTCTCTGACAGATGGACCCCGTCAGCCCCCAGTAGACCAGGTTTCTCAAAGCGAGTCCCATGGTCTAAGTAGCCGAACCCCTGGCTGTGGCACCAGTCCCATAATCATTTGTTGACTCGCCAGATTCGACTGGCCCTTTCAAACCCCTTTCCTTTGACCGGCAGGACTGATGAAAAAACTACCTGTGCTTTACTGAAGTCCCTTACTGCCGCTCCCGGGGCTCTGTAGTCCTTGTTGATAGTCCTCAGACTGCTCCTGGCTGTGTTGCTGGTGCCCACGTGAAACAGCAGCAGCGGATAATAGTCAGTGGACTGTACGAGGCTTGGTAGCCTCTCGGTAACAGGTCATCTGCCAATAAATACTAGAACTTTGGATTTATTTTAGGTCTTCTGAGCCTAACTCCTATCTTGGCATAGTCATCACAGTTTTGTTTTTGAACAGCTTGTTTCCTTTAGAATTTCTGCCTCATGCTGGGCTGGAGTAAGACTGAATAATTTATCTTCCCTGTCCTCAAAAGCTGAGCAATAGTTATACTCCACATGGATTTGAGACATTATTCTCTTTCTAAGCTTCCATTAATTATCTTTATCATCCCTGCTTTTAAAGGTCTAGGATTTATCTTTGCAAGGTTCTTCAAGCTGGATTATAGAAGAAAATTTGAGTGTATTAATTCCATTCTTGCTCATGAAGTTTTAAACTCCATTTCATAAACATTTTTTCCACTGCTCATAGTAATTCTTCTGGTAGTTTTCCTGTGATCAAAGTGTCTGATGTGTAGAATTGATGGCTTTTAAGGTCATCATACACATGCATCTCAGATGTACTGCTTTGATTAAGACATACACATGTATACAGTTTTTGAAGATACGGATCACAGATACTTGTTTGCCACATACAATGCTGCCATTCACCTTATTTTCTCAGCCTACGTAGAAATATGAACTGCTTTACAATAACATTTAGCTCTGGAGCAGTGCAGGATTATGCTGTTTCAAGTTTTTTTAGATGTCATCTAAGTTATGGATTGTACAGCCGTTTCAAGTTTTCAATAGATCAATCTTCATTTCCGTCTTCACATTATGTAGATAATTCCTGAGCTTTTCTGTAAGTTGCCATTGTTTCCATTGCTGGTTGCTTTGTAAAGGGACAGGGCAGCAAAAGCTCAGTGTCAGTGCTCTGTAAAGACTGGAGCATGCTCTTTGATACAATGAACCGAGGGGAGTGAAAGAGCACCCTTTTAAAATAACCAGAAGTAAAAGAGTACAGCAAGACACCTATAAATTCATCCAGACAGACCCAAGCTGACCACTGCACTTTGTGTCCCTCTTCTGTTCCCTGTGGGCCACATTGCTCCATGTTGTGCTGGGTGATTGTCCTGTACAATAGGGCAGTGGAGCCCTGGTGGAGGAGAAGAGGCTGAGGGCTGGGTCTGTTCAGCCTGGAGAAGAGAAGGCTGAGGAAGATGTGATTGCTCTCTTCAGCTTCCTAGTAGGTGGTTATGGAGAAGACGCTGCCAGAGTCTTCTCAGGGGTGAACAACAACAGGACAAAAGGCTGTGGACACTGGGTTGTTATGGAGAAGACACTGCCAGAGTCTTCTCAGGGGAGCACAATGGAAGGACAAAGGGCAATGCACACAAAAGTCAGCAAAGGAAATCCTGGTTAGAAAGATAGAAAAAATTGCTCGCACTGAGAGTAGCCAAACACTGGCACAGGTGCCCAGAGATGTTGTTGCATACCCTGAAGTTATCCAAAATTCGAGTGGACAAAGCCCCAAGCAATCCAGTAGAGTGTTAGATTGCTCCGAGCGGGGGAGGTACCTGGTGGCTTCCAAGAGTCCCTTCCAACGAAACCAGTCTGGTTATTTTCTGGTAGTGAAAGCCTGCAAACAGCTGTGGAGAGGAGTCTTTACGACAAGTCAGTTTAGACTCTTTTAAAAGGTTTCCTTCAGAGAACAGAGAGGTGGCACCTGCCACGCAAAGGTAGTTATGGAAGTTACCTTGACCTCGGCGATAAGTCTACAAAGCCAGTCTTGCTTACCTAGCCTCGTGACCCGTTGGCAAGGAAGGGGATTTGCTCTGCAGCAAAGACCTTTTGGGTCATTCTTTTGATACGGAACAAAGAAGGTGGTTCAAAAACAGAAAGAGATAAGGCAATTGCAGCAATTGTTGAGCAGCGTGCCTTTTCACATCTAACTCTTTAAACTAGGAGATTAAAGAAAACTTAAGCAATGCGGCAAAGTTTGTGGACCAATCCAAGCTTTCATTCATTTATCTTTTTGCCTTTTCTACTTCACTCTAGACATCTTTGTCCTTCTCCCCCATTTTCCATCAGACACTTGATTTAAACTCTTCTGATACTTCCACAGCGTATCTGACTGTACTGGAAGTGCCATAGCTTGCTGGCAACTACCACTGAATCATGGGTAAGAAATGAAACACACTTGGCGCTTACCACAACTGTTTTGACCTTCTGTTGTTTCAGCAAATAGAACACCTCTGTGGAAATAAGGCTGTCTGGAAAATAAAACTTAAGGAAAAAACCCAGAAGAATAAGGAAGGGAATGATGAAAATGCATAGACATTTTAAATTTGGTCAGATACTCTTACTTCTTTTTTTGTGTCTGTTTTCCAGCCAGCTCTACTCACAATACAACTGCGTTTGGCTAGGTTTATGCTAGTAGATTAAGCGGTGCCAGGGCACGGGCCCAAGAGCTGGAACTTGACCATCTATACCATTAAATTGTTAGCACAGGCTCTGCCTTGCATTCGGCTGGGGCCAGCTAGCGCTGTCATAAACAATTCCCAGCCATGGCTTGGGGATTAGCAAGGGCCAGCAGCCGTTCCCAATCGGCAGTTTGGATATAGCCACCTTGTTTTGGAGGGTAAAAGTATATAACCCTGTGAATGTGGCCAGGCCATATGATTTGGCCTCAGAGCCGTATAAGAGGTCCTCGCCCTGTTTAGTTTTCTAGTTACTGGGATGGCTTTCTGTTTGAGGCAAGTGTAATTGGTTTTACTTGACTCTACCGTTTCATGCTTGACTGAGTTGTATCTGAACAATAAGGAGCACGAGCACATCTCCACTTTGTCTTTTCTTTCAGCCAATGTACCTGTGCACTAAGATGGTATGGTCTGTCCCTGTTGTAATTGTCACAGCAACTAAAATGGTTTGTGAACCCCCATTCCCATTATGAATAGAAACATGTAGTCTAAGGGAGTCTAGAAGTGTATCTTCTAGGGAGTTGTTTCAGCTATTTTTCAGAAATCTTTGTCATGGTTTTGCACATGGGCCACCAATTGCTGGCAAATTCAGTTCCTGTATCAGAATGAAGAATATGTTCTGCAGATGTTCCTGGTGCCAGGGAATGATTTTTATCTTTTCTGTTGGATCTGGAAATAAGAGATTGTGTTAGATATTGGGTGGATGTTGTCATACAGCTGGTATGAAAGATCGTGTTAGCCATTAAGTGTTGAAGTAGAAACACCTCTCGCTACCTGCACAATTGATTTTTCACTTAGTAGACTGTCTATTCTCTTCCTTTCTTACCACAGCATTGAATAGAAAATAATACTGCTTTCTGCCAATGAAGGCCCAATAAACCTGTGATAGTTGCCAGGACTGGGGAAGTTCCAAGAGTATGGTTATATCCTTTTGTCCTGCCCTGTTTTCATCTGCACGCTTCCATTTCCAGCTGCCTGAGGTACAATTATGTACGCATCTTGATTTTTTTGAGATAAATTATTAATGCCTTTTATTGACAGAAGTTGCCTGATTCCATGAGTGGAGAGCTCCAAACTGCCTTGATGGTGCATACTTCTAGCACTGCAAGAAGGGAGACCTGAGGTTTTGCTTTACCTTCAGCATTTTAGTTACCATATGAACTAAAATTAGTGTTCCCACAAGCGGCTCTCACAGACTGCACACACCCTCTTGCACGTGCCACAGCCTGTGCAAACAAAATTAAAGTAGCCCGGTTAATGTGTGTGTCTCCATGTGGGCTGGATTTGGCCTTGATTTTCAGTCAGTGCTGACAAATTTGGAGACTTTTCAGTGCCAGATATTTTATCTATCTGAAGTATTTATCACAGGATATGCCCACTGGTCCATTTATGATGGCACCTGGACAGAAATCCATGAGCATATGTTATATTTGGGATACTTCCCCTCAGAAGAGGCTACAGAAACAAAGCTTGATGCATCTCACCTGTGGTGTTATTTCTTGAAGAGCCCTGGTGACTCACTTTCTTCATCCCATCAACCATAAAATCTGCCAAATCTACCATACCTTTGTAGAGGAACAGTGTATGAGTCTATTTGATGAACAGCTTAGGGGTTAATAGTGGGGTGTTTTGCCAGTCAGGTTCAGTCAAATGTAACGCTATTAGCACTGGGTAGTTGTTCAGTGCTGTTGGAAATGAGCTTCTGTTTCTCAGCCCTTTTCCCTTTGTGTTTCTGCTTCATTGTGTTTACTGCCCTGGCTGTTCACTTTTCCTTTGGAGGTGAGTGTTCCTGGACAGAATAAAAGTACATGGATGGGGCAATGTGCAAATGTGCGTACTGCTGCTGAAACGAGAGAGAGAGAGCGCACGCATGCGCGCGCCTCAGTGATCAGAACAGAAGTCCTGAAAACCTCTGTTTAGCTGCTCTCTGGTCTCTGTGCAATTGGTTTGCTTAAATTTGCTGTAATATCCTTTTAAGAGTCGTGTACCCATTCTTCACTGAGGTCCCTGCTGTGCATTGTGATTATGTTATCATCTGTTGCCTCCCTGAATGTTTAACGTGATGAAAGTGTTGTGTTGTGGGGCTTGGTTTTGGGGGGAGTTTTTCTTTTTGTCTAGGTCTCCCCCCCCCCCCCCCCCCAATAAGCTTTTACTTTCAAAATATAAACTTACATTGCTTGTTATCTATTACTCTCTGTGCATCGGTCCTCCTTTTTCTCTCCCCCCCCCCCCTTCCTCTTTAAAGTTTCTGCTTAGTAAAGTATTGAACAGGCATGTTGAGTAGCTGTGATAGTTAGGTAATTTGAATTTGGGGTTGGATGTTAGATGCTAAGTCGTGGGATGGAGGCTGGTTGTGTTGGAAGGCAATATATTCCGTCTCTGGGTAGGAGAGAGTTGAAATGCCCTTTATATCAGCACCACTCACCAGCAAGCCAAGGGTACAGCGTTGAACATAAATGCGATTGCATGGCCTTGTTCGCCCTCTTTCTCAGGGAAAGCAGCAGATGTTGACAGTGAATATAGTGAAGTGCAAACGGGTAAAATAATGAACTGAAGTGGTAGCTTAATGGAATTATTAATGGGATTTGTGTTGAAATAGTGAACAAGGATTGATTTTTATTAACATAGGTTTTACACATGTAAACTTGCGCAAAAGATTATACCACACTTTCCCTTCTCTGGCGGAGTGTTTATAGAGTACGCTGTATGCGCAGGGTTCTCTGAACTTCTTTAAATATTGCCCTTTCTCCCACTTATCTCACAGTGCTTCTCAGTGTGTAGCACTCCATATAAATCTGTATAATACACCCAGAGATTTAACTGAACAGCGAGGAAACCTTGAAATTAAAACTGAAGTAGTAGGTGTTCAGTGGGAGTTTGATGTTTGCTTGTTCATTCTCACCAGAATAAAAGGTGGGAACATGACGGATAGCTCAAAATGCTAAAGTACAGCTCTCTGCGAGCTGCAAGGCCTCTGCTAGAAGTGGCTATATACCTACAAGGTGGTGGTGGAGACATCGTAATTATGAGATGACATTTAAAGAAATGTCAGAAGCATTCAAACAACCCCCTGCTTGGCTTCCACCCATGTATCTTTTTGTGTCCCTGATCCTGCCATCTGTTATCCCAAGGACTCCGGTTTTGATTACCTTTTTGTTTGCTTTTCTGATAAATGTTTTGTTTATCCTCTATGCCTGGTATGTGCTTTCAGAGATTGTTTGCAAGCCCCTTGCCCTCTTTGTATGTGGATTTCTCCTAAAGAACTATTTACCACCATGATGCTGGCAAAAACTAATCCTCTGATTATGGCTGGGCTGTGAGTATTTCGGAATGCATCTGTATTTAGGAGCAGACTTTGCCAAATACCTGTTCGGAGTGTGTGTACAGAAACACATTACTCAACATTGTTACCTGTCATCTACTTACTTGCTTCTTGTGTTATTTTCTTCACACATCATTTTCTTGTTATTTTTAAATGTGAGCTCCTCAGGGCAGGGACCATGCCATTCCTGGCATTTGGGAAGTTCTTTGTTCCATTTAATAGATTTTTATTGCTACACGTCTTTTGAAAATCAAAGAGAAATGCTATATTGCCTTTCTGCCCTGGTGCAGCAAAGTCTGTGTGAAGTTCATTGGTGACCATTAAAAAAGACTTCTTCCAAAGCAGCTGCCATACTTTACTAGTATTAGTGATAATGGTGTGTTTTATGCTGCTAATCCTAGCTCAGTCCATAAAAGATAAGAATAGTCATAGCAGGCAAGACTATGCATTCATACAGCTCGATATTCTGCCTCCAGTGGGAGATTTACATTGCAAGTATGCTATATGTATATTTCCCCGGTATGCACTTCCCGCAGCCTGCAGCTTGGGGATTTCTTTAACCACGTGTTGTATCTTTGTCTTTCAACCATCTAGTAAAACATGAAGTATATGCTTGCCTTCAAGCATACAAGTAGCCCTGTTGACCTCAGGATGGCTATTGTCATGCCTACTGTTTAGTAATGTTTTTAATCGTTTAGATGGATTGAGACTTTCCTACGGAGACATATCCATGGCAGGTACCTGCTGGTGAGCAAAACTAAAGGAACTGAAGTGTGCTTGAGTCTGCCTGGTCTTTAAGAGATGTTTTCATTAGGGAGAATGAGTTCTTCAGACACACATCAGTATCTGGAGGCATGCACAAGAGGGACAGGGCTCGGCTCATGTCTATCCATCTTGCATTACCTGGCCCAAATGACCAAGTAATTTCCAGCTGTGCAGAGGAGGGAAAGCCCACTGAGCAAGCCTTGAGTTGCTGCTTGGAAGCTGTAGTTGGACACTTATCTAAATACTGGCATTTTAACAACCATGAATGTGCATGTAAATTATGGCTGGTGATTTTGTTGAGTCAGATGGATGCAAGTTCAAGGTCAGATGCATTGTGTTGTAGCAAGACTAATCTCTGATGGCTGTTAGTGCTTTCTGTTTCTGAAAATAATTGCTGACCATGTGATTTTTTATTGTAGAATCACGTTAGTCCTGGGGTAGAAAATATTGGGTAAAATATATAGTACCATAATTCATATTAATGGAAATTCAATAACGGCAACGTGTCATCCACAGAGATTAGAAATGAGTCCAAATGTTGTGCTATAAAAACATTAAAAAGGCATTATGAATTAGAATCTATTGCACCATGTTTTGCTCGTTATAAATAATGGAGGGAAAAACTAGTCCTTGGAAGTTTTTGGACTGTCCATTTTGAGAGAAGCCAGCAATTACTTTCTAGAGCTGACTGTGCACCATTGATCTGACTTATGGATTTCATAAATGCAGTGGTCCACTAATTTAATAAACTTGCTCAATCTGTTTTTAAACAGGGTACAGAACTTTGAAAAATGATTTCCTTTCAAACTCAGATTAACTCTATAGCTTTTAAACATTAGATTGTGATATTTGCTTCCAGTTTTTCATTAAAATACCTTCTGGTTTCACATTTTTCCTGGGATGGGCTAGACGCTTGTGGCTCATGTTTTATTATATTAAATACTCATATTTCACTTATGCTAATTTGGCATCGAGCTATGAATTGGAGTTCTTAGGCAAACCTTTATTTGGTTCTACATTGTCAATAAAGTTTACAGCTGCTTACAAAGTTTGCCACTGCCAAAAGCTTAGATATAATTGTTCAGTAAACTAGGACTTGTCGTATACTGGACAGAGTATTGATACACTAGATGTGATACCTTGTCTGAGTAGTTTGTATGCGAGGCTGCACATTTTTAGGGAAAAACTCATGATGTTTTCAATAAATTTGCAGCAAGCTGAGTAAAGGGAGAATTCCTTCTCAAATTAATGTGTACTCTCAAGCATGAGGTGTGATTATTTCTGTCTAGTCTATTTTAGCTGTTGTAATCACAGTAAGTCATAAAACAGTTCAAGCTGCTCTTGAAATCTGGCTGCTTTTTCAAATCTAAAACCTACCTATTAGACTTAAAGCGTAAAGAGGTCAAATAGTGTGATGGCAAATTCTGCCAACTGAGTTTCAGGATTTGGTGATACGCTATCCATGAATGTCCAGGGAATCTTTCCCCCTCCATCTGGAGACATTCCTACTCTGTTGGAGCATATAATGTAACTAGGGACCAAAGTCTTCCACGTTAAACAAATTCTGAACTTTATGCAGTATAGATCCATCCTTCCTTCCCTACACCAATCTATGCAAAATGTATTGTAGCGTGAATTAGCATTGACAGGGTAACTGCAGGATCTTTGGTCAGATGCCAGGTTTAATTCATTTTTTATCAAGGCCGAGAAACAAATGTGACAGTGACAGTAATAATTATCTTCTTCTGTAAAGAAATGCAATACAAGCTTACACATTTTGGTTAAAGGGGAGATAAGAAAGAGTAAGGCAATTATACCTATCGTACACTTTTGACCTGTGTTTTTATCAGTCTTGACAAGCTTAGAAAGTATGATGGTACATACTGGCCAAGGAACACCTAAATTCAAATAAAATAACTTTCAGCTGCTACCATATTTGTACTGCAGACTGATAAATTGCTTTTTCAGAAATCAGCTCTGTTGCATTTTTTAATAAAGTTAATGGGCTAGGACAGACAATAGTGGGTTGCTGTCTGCTTAGTGTATTCTGGATACAGAATGAAATTCCCTCAATCTTATTTAATATTACAGGTTTGGGGTTTCAGAGGAAGAAAATGAAAAATCAATGGCATTTGCAACACAACATAGTACTCGAGCAGCAGGATTCAGGGAAACTAGCTAGTGACTGGCCTTGAGGACTCCTGGACTCTTAGCATCAGGACTCCCACTATTTTTTTTTTCCCTTCCACCTCCTACACATACAGGACTAACACTATTTACTTTTCTTTATTCTGACTCTGTTGGATTCCTTGAACAGCTCTTATGAGCTATGTGAACATGGACACCTTTGAAATTCCTGCCTAGGCAGAGGTCTAGTTCTTGCTGATTTTCAGACCATTTTGGGGTGTTTTGATCCTGGAAGGTCTTTTGAAAGAGTCTGAGGAGTGGGTTGGCACAAGCATGAGTGTTTTGAAAAATTGATGTGAGGAAGAAGTAAGCTTCTGCTTGACATAGGTCAGGACCATGGTCACATAATTTTAGATATTAATCTATCTGAATATTTAGGTATTGTTATAGACTTTGGAGCCTAGCTTTGGAAAAGGCTTGTCTAAAACTAAATGGAGATGTTTCAAGAAAACTGTCTGTAAAAGTGCAAGTTCACAGCAAGTCTTTCATTTGTCCTTATATGGGGAAATATAATGATGTCAGGCCAGTGGCAAAGAGGCAGTGCTCCGTGCTGTTCACTGCTACTGAAGTTGAGCTTGTCAGTCCTTGGCCAAACTGAGAGGTTGACAGTGTCATCAAGACCAAGCCCTGAAGGCCTGGCTGAGAGGCTACGTCAGTCATCTGAAAGACTGAGCTCATGGTCTGTGTCTCATGGTAGGAACGACAGAACAGACTTGGCAATATTTCCCTTGAAAAAGCAATCTTCCTGAAGACAGCAATCTTGCTCCTGCTCATTGGGCCATTCTGCACATCTGTGTCCTCTCTCCTGATCCTGACAAAACGTTCCTTCTCTCCGCTGAGTTTTCTCCTGACTCATCAAGTCTTTCAACTGTATTTGCGTTCTTCCTAATGAAAAGAAAGGAAATAGAAAAAGCTGTTTCTTTTTAATGAAATATCTTGTATGAAAACAGAAAATCTCAGCTTGTCTCATTGATCTTTTTTGTTTTGTTTTAATACTTAAGCACTAAAAATGAAATAGATGAGACATAAATGAACCGGCTCATCTTTTGTTTCTTTCCTGCTCTTGAAAGGCTTTATTTTTTGTGCCTACTATGCAGATTTGTCATATATAATGCACTTTTTTTTGCTTCTCATCCATTTTCATGCCTTTCTATTTATTTTTACCTGGGTACCTGGAAGCTCTCTGCTGCACTCCTGGGAACAGGCTAAGTCTAGCAGATGAGGCACAAGGAAAAGTTTAGGGAAACCTGCAGCCTGATACTATTTCACTTGACAGCTTCTGATGAATCGTTGAAGCTTTGATTCACCTTGTGTATCTTTATCCATCCAAATGTTAGGCATCTATTTAAAGCTAGCTTGTAGCCTCCCTTTTCATTCAGCAGAGAGGGATAGCACTCTCCAAACAATGCTTTTGCTCATCCTAAAATATGTGGGTTGAAGCTCTCCTTTGGAGTGCTTTTCTGTTCCCGTTGGCTACAGAGGGACCCTGCAGATCACTTTTGGATATCTGATATTGAAACAAAGCCCATCCTCACATTCTGTATCATTTTATCCATCTGCGTCAGCAAAAGCTATATAAGTACTTAAGGATCTAAATGTGAAAAAAATATATGTTCTGCAAATGGTTAATGATATTATAAGTATTATTATTATTATTATCCACCTGGTGAGGGAAAAAAGTCACATCTTGCTTATATGGAATCATTTGAGTGGCAGAAGCTTTGCCCAATATTTCACTGCATACGTTTATTTCCCCTTTTTATTTTGCTTTTCCTTTTGCTGTTCTTCATTAATGCAAACTTTTCTCATTTGTGACACTAGTAGGAAGCGCTTGGCCCATTACACATAGCTTAGTCCTAAACAAGATGTTTGCTCTTTCTCATGAACAAAAAAGTGTCAGAAAATTTCATTCTGGATTGTCGGTGACATTATCACGCTGGAGTTTGCTGTTACTGAAAATTATTTTCTCTGCAGAGAAAGCATTCAACCTCAAGATTTTGAGGTAAATCAACACAAATAAAGCAGTTTACCATCTTTGATCAAATTGCTCATTTTCAGTTATGTGGGAAGACTATAAAGGAATATGATGGAGTATTTGTAGAGGCCATGGGGAGCTGGAAAATGAATACAAAGAACAATGAAGTTTTGAGGCTATCGAGGAGATGGGCACTGTTTTCAAACCGAGAAAGGACAAAAATCAGCGAGGCCCTTGGGTTGGCTTTGAAGCACTACGGGGAGGAACTCAGCTGCAGCAAGCCACAGCTTGTGTTTCCTTTCAGTGTCTGTACTCTGATGGCCCACCATGCTGAATAACGCATGCAGGAGATGCTGTCCTTGTAGATGTCTAATCTCTATGATTATGAAGGCAGGTAAACATTTTTCATCCCTGTTACCTGGTAGTGGAGGACCCTGAATGGTATGGTAGTGGAGTGGTGAGGGAACTAGTGGGAGATCTGAGGGGTTTGGGTTTAGCTCTTGGCTGTGTTCTTCACAGAGTTCTTGGTCAAATCATCCAGGTGTTTGAATATCTATCGCCTCCTGATTTCGGTAGCATTTAGGTGTGGACAGCTGTGGATTTGGACTTCAGTGTTTTGTTTCAGTAACTGTAAAAGAGGGGAAAGCACCCACATCGGGGAGGTATTTTTGAGGGTAAACACATTAAAGATTATGAGGTACTCCAAGGCTACATCCATACTTGTACCCTGAAGAGCCAGGGCATGGGCCCAATGTTTTAAAATTCTTAGAGCAATGCAAGAACAAATTGTACTAAGCAGCATAAAGGTAAATTGATTTAAATTCTACCAAATGCTATCAAATGATAGCATATCACTATGGCTAGAAAAAATTACAGCTGACTGAAGGGGGTTGGGGAAAATACAGAAAGGTGATCTGGAATACTCCATAGTCCAGCAAAACACAAAATAAGACAGCAAGAAACCAAGACACTGTGACATGCCTATAGGATGATTCTGTTTGCAAAAACATGATTCTAGGCTTTAGAGACTTTGGAAAGAGTTTCTAAAAGCAAACTCTGGAAGACGCAATGGCATCGTTTTCAAACGTGACTGCCTCAGCTGTCTGCTCGTTTGCCACAGATTCACTTGCAGTAAGGACTGCAGGATGAGGATATGTAACTGCAGCTTGGTTGCCCATGCTATTGGTTTGGTTTCTGAATAGAAAACGATCTTTCTGCATAAAGCTGATCTGCTCAACTGCTGCAATTGAAGCTTGGATGTACCTTCTGTTCTGCTGTCCCATGGAATGGACTTCTGGAGCCAGCAATGTCTTAGGCCTCACGGCTTAAACCACCAGGACCTATCTCTTAAAGTCCTCAGGAAAGGCCATCAGAGTTTCCTAGATAATGACCTCAAAATTAGCTGTCAGTATAATGGTGTAATTAAGAGAGCCAGCAAAGACCTTTGTTGTATGAAAGGAGAAATATCAAGCAAAAGTAGAGAAAGTGTTTTGATGAAAGTCTATTCTATTAGTAAGACTGATGCTTAAATACTCTGCCCAGTTCTAATGTCCATGATTGAAGAAGATGGAAAAACACTAAAGCAAGTGTTAAGGAGGACCATAAAAATTATCCAGGCCTGGAGAATAAGCCATAAAATGTGTTTCAATCTATTCAGTTTGCTGAAGGAAGGCTGGAAGATGATTGCTTAGGTGCTGACACATGGAAAAATAGCTGAAGTGGAGAAAATGTAAATCTTACAAACAATACTGAGTGACTGGAAGGACCAGTTAGATGGTATTGAGAAATCAAGTAATCCCAAATAATCCTGCGAGTTCTTCCAGCCTTAGGTGGTGAATCTAGAACTAGAACACTTGATAAAAGCTGCACTTTTAAATGACTAAAGGACCACAATCTTCCACTTAGGTACCATGGTGTCTTCTGTGATCCTCTTGAAGGGTTTTGACTTGAGTAGGTCTTCTCTCCAAAGATTTATTTTGCAATTACCATAAATATTCAGCGGATTCATTTGGAGTACATTCTCTTAGTTGCAGAAATTGGGGGAAAACAAGTCATATATTTTTTTTTCCATGAATGCTCTTGATTTTAAACCTGTTACTATTCCTTCTAGAGATTTCAGTGCATGCATTAGAGCGCAGTTCTTCTAATGCAAAATTTTTGGATGATGTGACATCAAAGTCTTTGTGGATAAAATGACTGAAAATTAAACTCCTGTAGCTGCAGCACTATTTGGGATCTAAAACTATGGCTAGAGAAAGATGCTTGCTGTGTTAATCCTACTTACAACTTTACCACCTTTTTTATCAGGTCTGCTGCAAATGTCAGGTCCTCAGCTGGATTGTGTTGCTAAATGTCCACATTTGTTTTCTTTCTTTTGTTCCACCATTTTTATTTTTATAATACTGCTTTCTGCCCAGGTTTTTTCCTGCCTTTGTAGCTCTTAAATATTTCCTTTAATCATATCGCTTATTTTGTCTAAATAGCAATGACATGGTAACTAGGATTACACTCAGTTGTTAACATAATGTAGCAATTAATCAGATTGCACTGAGTATTTTAGGATCATTCAACAATGGGGCACCAGGGAGACCATTCCTTGTGTCTAGCAATATGTAAACCCATGAAGGTCTCTCTGTAAGACTTGGGCACGGAAGGAGAGGGATGTGAAAACAGACTGCATGACAGATGTTCGTCACTGCCATCACTGCCATATCACTGAAGGCTGTGGTGAAAGGCATTTGGTGATGTTGCTGAGCTGCTGGTGAATGGGGCTTAGGAGTCCATACAGGGTAGTGTAGTTTGGAGCTCACAATGCTTGACTCAGCTTTTGTGTTTTGCCTCTTTACCTCTCTGTATTTGATCTCGCATTTCTCAGGCCCAAACTTCTGAGAGCCTTCTAGGTAGGTGTATCATGACAGTGTTAGAAATACGGACTTTAAAGTCATGACAAATCTCATTTAGTCTCGTAACAATGAAATGTTTATATAGTTATAAAACACTCAAGCATCTGCCCTGTCATGGTACACGTTGCTTATCTATTTTATCACACTTTTCATCCTGTTAGCATTAGTGACTTCTAGTGTTGCCAGATCCAGGTGTTCAGATGTCGTGACGCAGTCCCCAAAATCGTAAGATTTTTATAACGTAATAAATTTGGGCTTGCTTTGGTTTCCTTTATGACTTCTGAGGTTTTGGAGTATGGTCAGGTTTCATTTCACATTATTCCCCATAACAATCAGGATTAGAAAATGTTTATCTTTTTTAAATGAAAGCAGAGCTGGCCTCCCATGAATCATTTGGAGCCACGTCACTTCGAGTCAGCCATAAAACAGGGTGCTCCCAAGGGGGGGGAGAGAGGGAAGCAAAATTCAAACACCAAAATCCAAAGTTGTAAACCTAAAAATCCCTGCTGCCTTGCCCTGGGGGTACCTACAAGCTCCATAGGTGCCTTACTTTCTAACAGTTCATAATACCCCTGGCATCTTCAGGTGTATGTCTGCATGTGCCAGAACTGTTCCTGGCTTGTACTAAACCTGTCTGGGACTTGGAAACCAAGTATTCCTTTACCAAAATCCAGTAAGCAGCATTTCTCAGAGTATGCCTTACAAAAAAAGAGGATTTAAGGAAATCTGAGTACAAGACATAAGGTCAGCAGCAGCTTTCTTTTTTAAAAAACAGTGTAGCACGAGGAAATCTTAAAACTGTCAAAAACTGTGGGGAACGAGGATTTTTGGATAGAGCATTCTATCCATGGCCAGTTCATCATCTCTGCTCTGGGGTCAGGTGTGCGCTCTCTGGAGAAGCTTTTTCCTTCAAGACCTGGGAGTGGATGCTCTAGTCATATTTAAGAGGGAAAGGAAAAAGCCGAGGTCCGAAGAAGAAGGAAGGGATATGTCCTGTATTCGACAAAAGGAATGCAAGCCCAGCAGGTGCAATCCTGCTGTTTAAAAGAACCCGCCCCCCCAAAAAAAAATCCCCAAAAAAAGAAAAATTATTTTTCATTAAAACAAGACAAGGGAAAAAAGTAGTCTCCACACAGTCCTGGGGTAAGACTTCAGAGCTGCAGGGCAATTTGGGGTTCAGATCCTACAGACAGTGAAATGAAGGTAAGAGTATTGGAGACTGAGTTGTTTCTCAGTCCCTCAAACTGATACAAAACATAACTTTATAATGTTATGATTAAGCAAGGATCTTGCTGTAATTATACATTTAGTTTTAGTGGGCTAGTGGTGTTTGTTTTTTTTTAAACATGATTCTAATAATAGAATAACCCAGTCTTGCAAGAATATGCTTGTGATGCTTTCACTCTCAAGTCAGTCTGTTATTAAAAGTCAGTCTGTCTGAAGCCTGCAAATCCAGGATGCATATGTCCTTTGGAGGTGAAAAATCCAATTACAGTGGCATGTGTTGGGGAACCTTCAAGCCTGGGAGGTGGGTTTATCTCGATCTGAATAATGACAGTTTGTAAGAGAGCTGGCATCACAAGTTGCTGGGCTCTGGAGAGAAGCATTTCTCTGTAGATGCAAGCCAGGCTGCTCTTGAAAGAGGCAGAGAAGTTCTCAGTGCACCAGTCAAGCCCCAGATTGTAACATGTCTGAAGCAGTACAAAAATATCCTTTAATTTTATAAAATAACCACAGTATCGGACCACTAGCCTATGAAATAGAAGACCTATTTCAGTTGCCTCCTCAGTTTGAGGAGATTCAGACTTACACTTCCTAAGTCTCCAGGACTATTTTATAACACTTTAACATTTCTGAATTATATTCAGTATTCTAAGAGCAGGGATACGAACCTGCTGCTTACCTCCCCATGCCACTGTGGGGCTGCAGAGCCAGACAACCCTGAGTGAAGTGAAGTGAAGGAGGATTTGAGACTATCTCCTTACCCCAGCTTTCCTGTTGGGTTGCAGATACTTAATGAGGTTCTTGCCTTTTGGGAGTTTTCTGCTGCATTTGCTGGCTTTTGTGAGATATATAGTACGTATGTATGGTGCATGGTACATCAAGTCCAAATGCCTGACACAGAGTTTGGGGTTCTTCTTGGACCCAGAAAAGCATAGAGGAGAGCAAAAATCATCCAAAAATCCTGTCCCCCCATATAAGATGAAGCCATAGAAATAGTCTTCTCCAATTCCCGGTTCTGCACACTTTCAGCAGTGAAATTTTAAAGCTCTGGTTTCAAGTGTCAAAGTCTGCAGCAGTATCAATAGTGCCTAAAGGGGACTGGAAGCAAACATCAGCATATCTTTTAAGGGAGGTCTGTGGTTCCCAACGCAACCCTGCTGACAGTTATGTGGGTGCACGCCACCACGGGGTAGCGAGTCGTGGTGCTGGGGCAGGCGAGCCCCACTGGGGATCCGATGCAGAAGGGGAGAACGGACAAGGATTAATGGTGCTGCTGCTGTGAAGCCACAGGTTAAGAATATTTTTGGCTTTTAATTCCTGCTTGTTTGGGATGGAAAGCTGTGAGCTTTGACTTTTTGACCCATTTTTTACGTTGTTTCCGTTTGGAACTTTCTTGGATTTATTTGGAGGTGGAGGCTTTTTTTGAGGATATTTTTAATTGGATGTTAAGTTAAGAAGATCTATTTCTTGGTCCATATTTCTGGGCACAGGAAATATTTCTTTAAGTCTTTTTTAGAAGCCCCAAAATGTGGCGTTTAAGTTACCTTACAAGTCCAGCTGAATTATTCAGTCCTCTATCCTTCCACTGTCACTGCTTCCACAATATGAATTGATTAATCAGTATCAGTTAGTTATTTACTTTTTGATTGTAATAAATTAACTGGGCTGTAATTTCTCATTGACTTTCTGTTTGCGTTTTAAAGAACAGTGTAAAAGTGAAGTCCTGACTGTTGGGTTTTTTTGCTGCATCCTTACAATTCTTAATACTTCCATCTCTATCAACGGAGGCAACTGGCAGTCCTGCTCTAGAAGGAGATAAACATGCAGATTGGCAAAGCAACCCATATACAGCAGACTGTCAGGTAATGAAAGTCTGGTGCAATAGGAAAAAAAACCCCAAACTTGTAACAGAATCACATAATGCAGATATCTTAGCAGTGTTCCTGTCTGGAGCACATACGGCAACTAAAGTGGTTTAGGGACATGGACAATATTTCATAAATGGAAAATTCTCCAAGCAAGTGGCTACAGTCTATGGCTCACCAGAAGATTTTTCCTACAGTTGAAAATAACTGAAGTAAATACACTGTATAGACAGGAGTTGGGAGAAGCTCAAAGGAAGCCCAGGGTGACTTGCTGAGATGCAGAGAAATCTATGCGCTGTAGAAATCTACAGTTTGTTGCATCCCACTCTAGATGCCTTTATGTTATGAGACTGAGATAGGTGTATGCTGAGAATACTATTTATTTAGGTACCTTAATCCAGCTTCCCGTTATTCTGGATCCAGGCTTTAGTATCTAACCTCCAGAACCTTCCATCTAAATGCAACATTAAATGAAAACATTTAGCAGTTTGTACATCATCCTGGTAATACTATCCCATGCAATTTCCTATGGTTTCTCATACTGGAAAGACAAGGGGCTACACAAGAAGTTTGGTGCAGGACTGAGGTGGACAAAGCAGTAGGCAATGTAAATGGGCATCTTTCTGCACGATTTGTGCAGAAGCCAGTCACATGTTTTCCCAAGCAGAGGACTTGCACAGTATTGAGGGCGGTGACACTGAAGAGCTGGTAACACAGTTGCATTAATAAATGGAAGTGTGCCTGGACAGGTTAGAAAGTGCATTGCAACACAAGTATCTTTGAATAAGTATGAACAGAGGAATAACCCCATGAATCATTTGAAAGGAAGCGGTGTACAACTGTGATGAGTATCCAACCTTCCTCCATTACATCTGCAGCAGAATGTGGCTTTTCCCCCAACGTTTCCTGCTGATTTTGTTTGTGCCACTGCAGTCTTCAGAATGCTGATACCATGTCACTGTCGTGTGTTTATCACCTCTAATTGTCTTTGTTGGTGTTTAGGTAGGGAATTCTTCTGGGTAATGCCATTTAAGGTGATCCGTGGCTGCAGGTGTGTGTGTACGAAGAGGCGGAGACATCCGTTAAGTATTCTCGCATGCGCATTAGCTACATCCAAATGTAGCTAATCTCAGTTGTGGGCTGTATCATCATATACCTCAGTGAAGGTCTATGTTAGTATAGCATGTATTCAATAGATGGTCTGTTGAGTTTTTCACTGAAAATAAACATTTGGGCCTCATACAGAAAGGATGAGGCTCAGGTTCCTTAAAAATAAGTTACTACAGATATTACAGATGCAATGGGGTACCCCACCAGGTCTGCAGCTTCATAAGGGCATAGGTCTCCTATAGGACCTGTGTTGTATCACCCAGACTGGTGCAGATACCTGAGTTACCTTGGGCATTTAAATCAGCACTAGACACTAAGGTGTAGGCAGCTGAACCTCTACCACCGTTAATTTATTTCGTACTAAATAGTGAAGCCTTTTTGCAAAGGCAGCAGAAATGCAGCAAGTCAGCAGGTTGTCGGGATTAGTGAGTCATGCAGCAGTGAGGTACCCGTGTCTTGTCTTCCAGCCATCAACCATGGGCATGACTGTCCTTCACGGGGGCACAGCAGAGATTCCTCCCAATGAGCGATGGGATTTTGAGGACTTAAACAAAAATTGAAAAGAGGACAGCTTCAGACTAAGCCAGGGGCACAGCTGCTAATACTGAGCCTTACTGTATTGCTAGGTGATGTGGAGGAAGCCCTATTACTCTTGACTGCATAATTGGATGGGATATCACTACAGAAACCATATTAGGGGACAATCCTGCACTATCAGCATGAACTGGATGAGCTAATGGCTGTTTTTCCTATGCAGTGCCTGTGATCAAATCAGAATGGCAATCTAGCTGGAATGAGCAAAAATGAAATTACATAGTGGATTTCATGGAAAATTAAGGCTTCGGGTTGCTGTACATATCGGTAGACTTGAGTAAATCTAAACCTGTGTGTATTTTCTGGCATTTTTTACTTTACTCTTTCTAAATCTTCAGCCTGATGTAGTTCCTTCAGTGATTAGATACACTTTTTTATTTCATTTTTATTGTACTGTTGAGGCAAATATTTAAGGAAAAGAAGTGGGGGGTTGGGAGAGGACCAAAAATTAATGTTATAGTTTTTTAATTAGAAGTCTTTTAAATTACAGCAATTTTATACTGTAGTTAGTTTTCAGGGCCATTTAGATTCTAAAATACCTGCCAACTGGGAAAGCCAGCAGTTCAGTTGTTTTATTTTTCCTTCATTACGTCTGCAGCAGAATGTGGCTTTTCCCCCAACGTTTCCTGCTGATTTTGTTTGTGCCACTGCAGTCTTCAAAATGCTGATACCATGTCACCGTCGTGTGTTTATCACCTCTAATTGTCTTTGTTGGTGTTTAGGTAGGGAATTCTTCTGGGTAATGCCATTTGAGGTGGTCCGTGGCTGCAGGTGTGTGTGTACCAAGAGGCGGAGACATCCGTTAAGTATTCTCGCATGCCCATCTCCCTCCAGTCTGCTCTGCATGCCCTGCGCTTGTGCACAGCCGGTTTCTTGCCTTCTTCCCTTGTTTGCTGATGCCTGGAAGAGTCGTCTGGAACCGGTGACATTGCCATTGGTACAGCCCGATGGAGTGCTAAATGAGAGGCAAGTCATGTGAACAGTCTCGCACAACCCTACGTCTCATGAATATTTTAGTTTACTGGCAGAGCTCCTGTTGTGCTGTACGGTCCGTACAGTGTATAGCGGCAGTGCTCTGGAATATAATTGGTGAACAGGGACTAAAATGGTGTTTCATATTTGGAAATTTTCTGTTATTCTTAGAAATAAGCTTGGTAAATTAACATAATGTTGGCAGGAAAATCCAGGGGAATTGGTTTCAGTCAGGTCAGATTCATAGGGCGTCAAGTGTGGTTTTGTACGAGACTAGGTCAACTCTACATTGAACTAACAAATACACATCTAAAATAAATCAAAGAGTTGGAAATATTAAAAATCAGACCCAGTTATTATCACCCTGCCTTTTGATGAAGAAAGACTGTTCAAAAGCACACGGGCAAAAGCACCCTCAACAATTTGCTATGGGAGTTTTCTCTTTTTAAGCTTAACAATGATGCAAGAATTTGTTTTCCCAAGGGTGCAAGGGTGTTTGTTTGGTTTTATTCCTTAATCTTCAGAAAGTGTAGATGAGACAACGTGAAGTAATAATCAGAGCGCAGAACCCTGATCTAAACAGATCAGACGCTCCGAAAATCCTCTCATTGCATTCGGCAAATGCCTACAGTATCTGTCAGTACTGTTTTGTATTAAACTGCTGGCTGACGTGGCTGGGACAGGACGTCAGAGAAGGTTACAGGACGCTTGATGGTATGCATGAGGCCACCTGTTTTATATGGACAAGATAAGATCTGGCGTGCAAGATAGCTAGAGGTATTCCTGTTGTTTTCCTGGATCTTATTCTTTTAACACGGTTGTATTTTTGTATATGGAGAGATACATATATTCTGGTTTGGTTTAGCTTGTCTCTCCCAAGTGGCCTCTGTGTGTGTGTCAGAGGCAGCCCTATAGTCTTCACTTCCTTCTTTTATTTATAGCTTGCTAGGTTAATGTTTTTGCTCTTGATTATTCATAAAGTTATTTTATCAAACTGTTTTCACGACAGCTAGGTAAAATTGGAGAGAGAAGAACCTATATTTAATTATTAATGTGGCCAGTGTGATTTGTAGTAGATGTTGTTGATGTGTTTCCCAGTACATGGAAAAAAAACACTTGAACACTTTTTACTCAGTTTCTGAGCTGGTTTCTCAAAATAGGTCCCTTTTGTGAGTCTCTTACTTCTGGGCTACGTGTGTGAACCCTGGCTGAAGGCTAGCTGCAGAGGTGAACTGCATTAATAGGATTGAAAATGTTTCCATTCAGTAAAATACGAACCTTTGAAGAGGCCCCCGGCTGCTGCACGTGCCATGGGCAGGCTTGCAGCCGGTCACTAGCGTTTGGGTGAAGGTGGTGGGCTCAGTGCAGAGCCTTCCTCCAGGAGCACGGTCAATGCTCTCCCTTTCCTTTGCACACCGTGACTCATTTTCCTTGCTTTCAAGTTTTTCTGCGTAGTAACACTGGGGGGGGGTGAGAGGGTGGGGGGTGGGGAAGGTTATGCTGCGTATATCCCTCAGACTCCTAACCCAGAGGTATGGGTCTCTCCTGGCTGACTGATGTCTCTTCAGCCAGGGAAGAATTTTAAAGGGTCTGTGTGGCTCAGATACATCTTCGGCTGACAGCTCTGTTGCAGAGGGTTGTTTTAAATGCGAGTTAACTGTCAATACTGAAGCACGCAGCATGAGGAGAAAACTTAAATAGTAAACTTAAAGTTTGGCCACGGCGTACTTTCAAGCCTTTGTCTCGTGCACTCTGGGGCACGCCGCAGCAGGAGACAGCCAGCCATAGCCAGGCAAAGCGAACGGCAACGCGGAATCTGAAACGAGGTGCTCCCTTCCTCCCACTTGTTTCTCTGCTGGGGCGTTTGGCTCATGTGGCTTAAAATGGATGAAAAAATTTGGCGACTTGATTGGTAGGTCACCTTTGAGAGGCAGCCAAGTCCTACAGTGGTTATCAGGCAGATCCTAGCTGCGAAGGCATGCCATCGCCCGCGGCCACACAATAAACACAGATGTGGCAAAGACAAATAGCGGTCGGAAAGGAGAATCTGAATGGGAAGCAAAAGCAGCTTTTGCATGGACGCGTGACTGGAAAATTTAGTAAACCAAGCAAATTGCTTTACCAGAAGCTTAAACAGGATTCCTCTGGTATCCAGCAGGATTCACGATGAGTGAGCAATTTATAAACCAGCACATCCACAAAGAGAAATAGCTTCACTGAAACCAGCCAGCCAGCACCTTAGCAGTGCACTGAAATCTCTTTAATAAATAACTTTTTCTTTTAAATAATACTTTAACATTCCAGATTGTTATCAGCATATTTGTGCAGCCTTGAACTTTGCAAATGTTTTAAAGCAAAATATTTAAACACCATTTTCTGCGTTTGTAAAGTACTGACTTGAAAGTTGTGTCGTGTCTTGTGTGGGGTGTTGATGAATCACTGTTGCCAGAGGCCGCATGGAGAATCCAAGTCAGGCTTCGTTTTCAGGTGTTAGTGATTCATCGGTAGTTTCTGGGGAAATAGAGAAACTTAAACTATGGTCAGGGCAGGTAGAAAAGCCTTCCGGTTCGCCTTTTAATCCTGGAAAATAAAATAGATTTCCAACTAAGGAAAAAAAAAAACCTAAACAACAAAAAAAGTATCGCATAAAGGCTATAGAGGAAGGATTACTCTGAACTGGGCAGAGGAGAGCAGTTATCGCTTGAAGATAAGCACTGGGTAAAGGCAGACATAATTTTGAAGCTTTTTAGGGCAGTGGACAAAAGAGT
The DNA here is from genome assembly GCF_965638725.1 of Aptenodytes patagonicus. Taxonomy (NCBI): domain Eukaryota; kingdom Metazoa; phylum Chordata; class Aves; order Sphenisciformes; family Spheniscidae; genus Aptenodytes; species Aptenodytes patagonicus. The sequence goes on along the minus strand of NC_134951.1, from coordinate 9,217,205 downwards.
TATTTGGCCTAGATCAAAGGTCTGTTCTCAACTGTAGCTTGGTAATTGTTGTACTAGATGTTGCTATTTAGGTGCCAATTTGGTGACCATTAAGAATTTTTCTAAGGATAATGAAAATGCACCCAACGAGCCTTGCCAGACTAATTCCACTCGGTATTGCTGTATTCATGCATATGAAAATCTCCATGGTGAGGAGAGTTGGGTCTTGCATCCCGAGACCGAAGGACCTTTGTCTTCTGTAGCTGGAGTAGAAAGTTAGAAGGCACCAAGAGCAGGGAGAGAGTTTTCCCCTCTGCTTATGGGTACGTCTGTACTGTAACCACTGCCAAGTTCTTGAGCATTTGCCACCTTCTCAGATGGGTTTTGTAGCCCTGTGTGAGCTGGGTTGGAGAAAGCCTCTTGGGTTACTCCGGTTTGCTATGCAATGCTCTGCAACCATACAAGGCACTGAATCCGCATTTGGTCTGAGACAACTGATCCCTTCCTCCCTTCTCCATCAGCCTGATTTGTAACTGCCCAGCTGCTACCAGAACCAAGTTAGCTGATTTAAAGGCACTATAACTGCAGTGGAACCATGTCTTCAGTTTGACACAGCAGATCATTTGACATTAAATATCAGGGAGGCAATTGGTAGCACCAGCTCTGACTGAAGTGTGGGAATGAGTCAGCTATTTGGTATGTATTCATTGTTAATCATTGCTGACATTGCTTTTGGAAAGAAGATGCATTTTTCTGCCTGCCTTGTTTATTATAAACAATGCATGTTATCCTTGTGAAACAAAAGTAATATGTCTGCCAAACAAAGTGTTGAGAAATTGAAGCTTGACAAATGCAGATAAATTCAGAAATTAAGCCTCGATTTTCAACAGTGAGGGCAATTGACCAAAAGGTCAGTATACCAAGAGATTTTTGCAGTAAATCTTCATCACTGAAGAAGAGATGCTTCTTTACAAGATACGCTATAGATCAAACAATAATCAATTCAGGGAAGTTCTGTGGCTTCTATTATGCAAGAGGTCAGGTTGGATAATTTCAAAAGGTCCCTTCTGGCCTTCTCTATGAATAAAAGACCATTAAAAAAATCACAGTTTATATAAAATACAATTCTCCTCTTGCCTGATGCTAAATGAATTGCAAAAGCATGTTTGAAGAAATCTGGCAGATTGTTCAGAACACGTTTAAGAAATTGCAGCTACGCTGGAGACCAGGACACACTGTATTTTGAGGTTAAGCGAATAAAATTTGTTTCTAGTAGGATAAATATATATTCATAACCCACGTGGTTATAATTTATCTCCCTATGTATGTCTTCGAGAACGTAATTTTAGAATAGAGATTGAAAGTCCTGTGTCACTTAATCCATGTGTGAATTGCTGTTTTCTCTCCTGTACAGGTCACACTGCAGTGTCTACTGTAGATTAGTGTGTTGGAAAGCATATACAGTGCAATACTATGGGTTTTGTTTGCTTACTTTTGTTTGGTTTACTTTGGTATCATCTTTTTTGGTGATGACAAGGTCAAAGAAATTTGCCCTCCACGTGGAGCATGCTGTGGGGTAAGTAGTAATGCTTTTTACTGCCCTGGAGTGGGGCAGGATTCCCCTCCGCAGCTTCCTGGCTATGGCACGCTGCCTTCACCTGAAGAGCTGAGCTGTTGACTGCCATCTTCATTCAACACCTTGGCGCAATCTTTCAAATATTCAGGACCAAGGCTCTGGAACAGCTTAGACAGAGGCCAAGACCTTGCATTAAAAGTCCAGTTTGCTAGGAAAGTAAAATAGGAGACACAGAGAAGATATGTTGGACCATCCTTGTGATGGTTGGTTGGTGTTGCTGGGGGTATGCACAACAACTTGAGTCGTAGCTCGCTGTAGCCACGACTATTGTACGACGTCCCAAGAGTGTTGAGTCTGCTGGTCTCCAGCAGGCAATATTTTGTGTTGCTGCAGATCGCTCAAAGTGTGTAGTAACTGCAAAGGTGCCTGCTCTGCTTCTTGCTGCCCTGAAGGTGAGCAAGGGATAGAGGACAGCAGTTCTGGCAGAATTCCCTGTCGTTTTAGTGCCACTCTATGCTGGAAAGCAATGGCAGCTCCAGCAAAGTACTGTAAGGAACAGAACAGGATACGTGTTGCAGCCCCAGCATCTCTTAATTATTTTTTTAGTATCTGTTCCAGCATTTAGGCTGCTGATGCACTAGTCTTAAGTTCTTTTTCATTCTTCCCCCTATATAACCATGTAGTCACCTAATAGGTTAGGCAACGCAGCATTATTTTTATTTTCATTCCAGTTGTCCTTTTGTTCTTGTGCTCCCTCAAACAAATATTTTCTAAAGACAATTTTGTGATGTTTCAGAAGACAATGCAGAAACCCCACCTCAAATCTGAGAGTAATGTAGGCTAAGGCTCATGGTATGAGTCATATTTCTTGGAGACAAAAGAGCTAACACTGGCACAATAACAGGGATATGTAATATTAGGGACTGTTATCACTGGTAAAGTAAAGACATTGTGATTATTCCTGCTCATGCATGAGTCCAGACTAATAATACCAAGCCTCTTGTGTTGATCTTGCAGGACTTACTGCTATAGAACAGCCAAGCTGAGTTTCATTGTCTCTTGTGCTTAAAAAAAATTCAAAAAATTAATTATTTGTATTGCCGATGTCGATGGTTCATCTTGCAGTGTATACGCAACAGGATGGGGTCCAGGCAGCTCTTATCTGTGTATCACATTAGGCAAGTCACAGCACTCCTTTGCGTCTCTTTCTCTGCCATCCTCTTCCTGTCTCCTATTTTTTATGTGATTTTTTTGAGCTAGAGACTCTCTCCTGAGGCAGGTACTCTTTCTTACGTATTCCTGGCATGTCTAGCCCCAGCTGGGATTGTAAGATGCCGCTGTAGTACAAACAAACAAATAATAATAACTAGAGATAAGAAGAAAAAAGTATCCAGCTTGAAATATGGATCCCAAGGTGCCTGACAGAGAGAAAACTAAGCAAGTCTTACACAGAGGTCATTGAAGGAAAATAAATAAGGATGCTTAGCTGTCAGATTTACAGGCTCCTGAGAAAACTGCAATTAATAAAATATATTAATTGAGAAGTGTGAAGAAAATCTTGAAGCTTAACGCATGGAAAATATGTGTATATATCCCAAGAATAAACATTACATTGAGAAAAGGCAAAGTTTATATTGCATAGCGTAACCAAGCTCAGAATGACTGTTGGAGCTAAGTAAATATTTATGATGCTCTGACATGAGGCACTGAACACATTATCAGTACGTAATACATTAGTTGTTACGCAGTACTTGCAGTTTTTCTAATGAAGTCACAAACTTAAAACATTTTAGTAGCTCAATGTGGGATGGCTGCATGTGGGTTTTTTTAGCAATGTGGCTAAAAAGCCTTGAAAGTAGCTGTGGTAGATCTTGAAGCTGTAACTGTTATTTCCAGCATGGCCATTTCACTTTTTCAGAACCTCCTGATAGCTATGGAGTTGTTTTTTTCTTTTCCATCAAACACAGATTTCTTGCTGCAGGTGAATATTTAAATTGTAACTTTCCCTACATTTCCTATGGAAAGAGAGAAGAGGGGGTTGGTACGACCTAACCTTTGCATTTTCCTGTCAATCAGTCACAATTTGTTTACTTTGCCATCACTGAAAAAGACATTTTATGCAGACCACATTTCTGTTTATCATCAGGTTGATTGATCCTTATGTATTCCTTATATATTATCTGCCAGTAACTTCCTTATATTGTTCCTTATATATTCCTTATATATTATCTGCCAGTGCCTTCCAGTGGTTCAGGATTGGGACTGAAGACTTTTTTAATTAAGTAGATTTTTTTTCCATTTATTTCCTCAGCTACCTGAATTAAGCTTCTTGGAGTGATTTTCATAGATTCTGTTCTTTAATCCTGAAAGCTGCTTTGTTCTCTATTGTACCTTAACTTCAGTTAAAATATTTGTTTGGAGGGGCAAGAGGTACATTTCAGACTGAAAACAAGGCTAGGACTTAGCAGACCGAGGAAAGGATAATGTTTGATCAGTCGGTCTTGTCTTAATATTGTAGTGTCGTATGATACAGCTGCTCTCATTAAAAGAAAAAGAGATAGAGAGGACCTACTAGGTCATACAGATAATGTGTCCATCAGTGTTAGCACTATGCAACTCACTTCATTAGGGTACATATCTTGCCTTCTTCTGTCCCAAAATTTCTAAGTTGAAAAATGTGACTTTCAGATGATTTGAGAGCAAGAATATCAACCTTAACTCTGGATTTCTTCTTGCATTTTAAACACAGCCTGTAACATTACTCTGAATGTGCCTTTTTGTGGTGGACTAGTTTTTCAGCTTTTATTTTGTTCTGACATTGGTGCCTAAGCCCTCTGCCTCCTGGTCGCTCTGCTGTTTGACTCTTCTCTAACATTGCCGTGGTGTTTTCAAGAGTGAATTCCACTATTACTCCAGGGCGTTTTCAAAGTCATTCTAGTGGTCAAGTTCAATTCAATTTATTTTTGACATGTGTTTCCTACTTCAGAGACCACAATGCATTGCTTTAAATTTCTGTCAAACTTTGTTTCACAAAAATTTTATGACTCTTCTTCATTGTCCCTCTTTCTGCTGCCAAGCACCACAGTCCTTGATTTTTTTTTTTATATAGATGGTATCAATCACAGACTAGGGTAGAGGGTTAGGATGAAACACCTATACCCCATTGTTATCATGGTGGTGAATAATTGCTTTGAGTTTATTTTTTATGCTTTTATCTGTGACTCATACCGTATTGTGGTGTGAATTTCACAGTATGCCTAGAGAGACCCAGGTGCATCCCATCTAACTTTAGACACTTAAACCAGACACCAAAGTTCGGATGGTGCCCACATAATCAGAGGAGGGTGCCCAGTGAAGGTCTGTCTCACCTCGTCACTGACCACAGAGGGAGCTTTGGGAACAACATCCCCGAGACACCTCATTTAGATGCTTAGAAAGTGAATCCAAGCCAAAGTTTCCCAGTTTCAAATATTGGAGTACATGAAATTGCTGTGTATCTTGAGCGTTTACCCGAGTGTTTGCACTCCTTTTAAATAAATGTCCCTCAGCTTAACTTCACATCAATTTTGTTACAGACTTCAATGAATTAAGCAAATGTGCCTTTGAGAACAGTGGACACTATGTTATTTAAGAGTTTGTCCTTGATGGGAGGAGAAATGGAAGCAGTGACATCCTCCTGGTACCAGGGACCATGGCAGGTGATGAGCAGAGGAAGAGATGAGGAAGCCAGCAGCAGAAAAGGAAGTCAGTAGATTTCTGGGAACGGCGTATTTTGCAAAGGGAAAAAAAAAGAGATTTGGAATATTTAGTATACCATCTTTCTTCTAAGTGATCTGATCAGAAGTGGAAGTTGCTAAGGTGGAAAGAGTGCCAGGAGAAGTGAGATACGATTATAGTTATGAAAAAGGAGGAATTTAAGGACTCTCATTGAATGCACAAATAGGCGATGACGCTTGGGTATAGTAATCTAATGGCTAGGGCCTGGACTGAGAAAATGTGAGTTCTTTTCCTCAAACCAGCTCTGTGACCTTGAAAAATTTGCTTGACTTCAGGCGTTGACACCTCCTTCTGGGAATCATCCATCTCACCCATTTAGGACGTAAGGTCACTGGAGTCAGGTGACCTCCTATAGCGCTGGGCCAGTGTCCAGCACGGCTGGACTCCCATTTGGACCCCTAGCCATATTAAAAGCAATAATACTTTAATACACTGCCAGGCTGGGCAGGAGGAAATCGGGAACCGCTGTCTGAAAACTGAGCGAAATAACTGCTTTTCTCCCAGCAAACCACCTGGGAGATTTGCTTTGTTTTGCTTTGATAGCTTCTGACACTGTGTCTTATATTGCGACTTGTCAAATTATGTCAAAATTGTGATATGCTACCGTGTTACAAACCGTATTTATTGCTAATTTCACACTAAAATGTTATTTCTTATCGCTTTGTAATCTGGTGCCATGTTTACTGATTTCTGTATTCCATCTGGAACTTATCAGCCTTTCCATGATGTCTGCCAGTAGCCCAAAAGTTTCTTTCTTGATCTTCTCTAATACCCAGGGATAACTTCCATCTGGTCCTAGAGATTTGTTGCTTTTAAGTTCCTCTAGATTATTTTCTTTCTGTCTCGCTGGTGCTGAAATCAGCTCGGATTGTGGTTGTGACATGGGCATTTTTCATCTTTTTCGAAAGGTGTTTAGAATATACTAATTTATTTTTAGCTTTCTGGGTATCCTGCAGTTTTCTTCGATTTTCTCTCCCATTCCTTCTCATGATTCCAATTCATGTGATTGAAATTCTTTTGTAATTCTCCATTAGGAATTAGTAAAACAGCAAAAGCAAGAAATTAATGTCCCTAGCCCATGGGGCTTTTCACAAAGTTAGATGAAATTAAAGCAAAATAATGAGTAGAGACACAACTGAGTTTTTTACATTCTTTGATTTTCCTTTCATAATTTATGTAGTAAATATTTTCTTCTTTCTCTCTTTTTCTTTTTTCTTTCCTTTTTCTTTTTTGAGATATGCGACTTGTTACAATTCGAGTGAATTTACATACCAAATGGATTTTAATGTTGTTTTGCTGCTTAGGGTCATGACATGTATTTATTATTTTTGAAACACAAGTAGTTTTAATTATTTTGGTGCTACTCGTGTAATTCTGGATAGCTGCTAGCAACTGAACTTTTACATTTTTGTTCGTGTTATTAATAAAGTATTGTTTTTAATTTTATGAAGATTTACTGCTGCTCTTCCATGTAAATTAAAACAATCATTTACAGCAGAAATGAAGCTTTCAGTCATACTCCAGGAGAGTGTGTTTATTCCAGGTGATACGCTTGTTCTCCACTTTAAGCACCCACTTCTATAAGATCAAAGTTACCCGTGTAGGTATGTCAGGAGGTTGGATTACAAAAATGTTTCCATTGCCTAAACATTAATAGTCTTGATAGCATCCACTTCTTTTAATTCAGGTTGCCAGAAGAATCTATAGCCCTTAACATAAACATTGCTGCCTTTTGATCTACTATTCAGTCCTTTCGTGTCTCCATAATCCCAAGAGATGGCATGGTGCTCTGCATCTTTAAAAATACACATTTTAGCAGGATGTATCAACTCCATCGCTTGCACCAAGGGGTAGCCCTTGCAGCTAGAGACACCTTTAATCAGTGGGATTAGTCACTCTGGAAATCAGGAGGAGTGCTTGGGAGGGGTGAGTTACTCCTTGTCATGAGTGAACGTGGATGAACTGACATGTGAACTGAATTTTCCCGTGGAAACTGTATTTTCACTATTGATCTGAGACTCCAGCTAATGTCCCCTCTGCAAGGAAGGTGGTATGAGATGTTAGGAGCTTCTCTGTTCATGAATGCCCCGTAATTGTGCCCCTCAGATTACTGCTCTGTACATTTGTGGTCCAGAGGTAGGGGACATAGTCAGCTAAATGTCAATAGTTATCTCTACTAGTAGTAATTAAAAGATGTGATTCATACCATTTGTCACTCACGTTTCTGTTTATCCTTCTGGGGGCTCACTGGCAGAAGGACAGCAAATTGATCACAGGTTGAACTGTGGCTTTTTATTATTAAAAAAGGAAAGAAAAGGAATTTAAAGTGGAAGATCAGAAGGTTGTTGCATTGCCGTTTCTTCACTGGAGACACTTTATGTCTCTTTATTAAAAATTCTCCAATACAGATTATACCTTAAGCAGAGTCTAAATTAACTTATATTAGATCAAGGTATCTTATTTCCAAAATCAGCAGTTAATGCCACCTCAGAATACTCACTGTTATTAATTTAGTCTTAAGAATGACAATGGAATTTCACTTTGTTTTTTCCTTTGGGTCAATATTTTCTAAATCATCTTTGTTTTAACCCAAATTAAATTTCATTGGAGATTATTTTTTTTTTCTAAAACAGGTTATAAGGATGTAAATACAGGCTAACTTAAGGAAACTAAAGAAAGTTTTTCAAGGGAAACACTGAAAGAAGCCTTTGAGATAGTCAATACACTAATACTAATAATCTTATTTTTTCAATAGGTCCTGCTCTTTCTCTCTTTCTGAGAATTAATAGTCTATGCAACCTGGGATTTGACAGAGAATAACAAAAGCTGTTAAATTGCAAAGAAATTTCAGTATGCCATTATAAAAGCAGTGAAAAAGAAAGTAGATGGTTTACTGGAGCTTATAAAGCTGTAAAAAAGGAGGGGAAAAAGAGGAAGCAAAGAAAACCCAAACTGAGCAAAAGTGCTTTGACAAGTGCCTTCTCACCAGTGATGCTGAAGCCTAAATGTTGTTACGGAGTTGCAGAAGTGCTGGACTTGCTGTTCTTGGTAGTGCCGTTGGGTCTTTTGTTCCTAACAATTTGTTGCTGCAGAAGATTTGCTTGGAGTGAGCCAAGCTGCGAAAGCTTTGATGAGGCAGCTGCTGTTCACTGCCCCAGTACAGAGAGCTTCTGCTGTAAAATCATCTGTTAAGGTGGTGGTTGAATTCAGACACCAGCCAGTGCCGCCCTTCTCTCACTCCGTACCTCTCCGGTTTGGTTTCGTTAGTGTCTTCCGCTCCCAAGTATAAATTTGGAGAGCGGGTTGGCAGCAGGGTTGCGATTGCTTTTGCTGTTACAGCGGAAAACTTTTAATCTTTTCTTTCATCAGGTCATTTTCAGAGCTATCCTTTTAGTTCTGTCAGGGCTAACTCAAATCAAAACCCACTCCTATTCCCTAGAATTAAAGCATGCATCTCTGAAAATAAGATTTCTAAATTTTCCAAATTTCAACTCAAGTTCTTACTCAATAAATTAATATCCTTTTTCCTTACTGGTCCTTGAAGAACTAACTCTTGTCTTAGTTTCCCAGTTAACACAACATTTTATGCTCAGATGGTGCCTCATATTAGAAATTGGTTATAGCATCAAATAAAAACATGCATAAAACATCTTAACATTCATGTAAATGTAATCGAGCAGTTATAATATGGAAAGTCTGAATTCAAATTAAAATGTTTGCAAATATGCATCTGAGGAAGAAGTTGTATAATCGTAAGCACTGCAAACACTGTAGAAGTAGTTGGTATCCACTGAGAAGTACAGTTTTACACCTATTAATGTTTTTCCTAATATTTGTAGAAACACAAAGTGCTTATATATGGATATTTTAGTCTTTTTTTGTGGAGGTTTAAATTAGAGCGCTTTTTTTTCCTCACTGAAAGAAAAGAGGCAAAAAGACCAGATAGTTTATAATTCTAGTAGCATATCCAGTGCATTACGCAGCCTTGTAATATCTCTGAGTAAAGATAACAGAATTCTTTCTCACCACCAGGTGCTTTCCAAAGGTACAGCCATCTTACAAAGTACATTTCCTTATGATAATCTCCACCAAACTAGTATGTTGTACGTGAGGGTTCTGTGGGCTTTTTTCTGATGAGATGCACTTGTGGTTTTATTTGCTTATTGGCAACATGATTTCTGGATTCCCAACCTGCTACGTAGTATGATTTGTAATTAAGGATGCCTTGTGTGAAGTAATCTACATAAAGCACCATGGTAACCGAAAGACATGTAAGTATTTTAAGGTCAAGTATAAAAAGATACAGAATATGAACTGTTAATTCCAAAATTGCATTTGGGATCCTCTGTAATCTCATGCTGTAGTAAGTAACCTGGATTTATGGCTAAGGAGATACTATTGTCTTTGGCACTTGTGGTCTGTCTCAGTTTGGTGGAAAGGGATCCTCATAGCTTAAACATGTTAAATGACTCAACAAAGCCAGTCTGTACGAGCCCAGCAATGCATGAGGAAGTGCTAACACTGCGTTAATTTCCTAGCAATATAAGAATAATTAAAAATAATTGTATTAACAAATACATTTGCTCGTACACCACACATTCCCACCAGCTCCAGGACAGAGGAGTCTAATGCAGGTTCACTCTGGGTTTTTTCCTTTTCTTGTGAATATTTAGGGTTTTGCTCGCAGAAGGAGCAGCACTTAAACAAACACCTTTCTGTCCTTACACCCTCTACTGCCTTTTATTTTGCAAAAGTGCAGTGTGCACATAAATGTTAGAAACAAAAATGCCCCTCAAGCTTTAGGTTTCTGCCAGAATCTCAGTGATTAGCATGGCTCCGCTGGAATTTGCCTGGCCTTTTTGCAAAAGCGCTTGCATAGGTAAGATAGCATCTAGTGAACCTCTGGGAAGGGTATACGCTTGTTTGGCTTCGTCTTATATAATGCAAAACAAACAAGAAGATAAAGAAGGTATCCTGTGTTTGCAAGAGCAGTATTGGGCAGACGGTGTTTACTGCAAATGCACAGAGAACTTTTGCCTTGCATATTTATTTAGCAATAATAACACCTTCACTTCAGTGCTACTGAAAAGTTAAAGGTCATCGTGTGTGGATTTAGTGCTGCAAGAGTGAGATTTAAATACACATTTGTAGTCCTCACCCATATGGAAGTCTTCTCAGAACCTCAAGACCTCCTTACACGCGTGGAGTTAAAAGTTTGACGTAGCCCTGAAGGATTTTTCTTCTAATTCATCAGTAAGGCTCGATTTGCTGGCACTAGCTGGAAGGTGATACCTCCCTAGCAGTGTATGTCGGGTGATCTTCACTATTCTACTTGCAGTACAAGGTGCATTTCTTTTGCTTGCGTTTTCTAGCGTAAACAGATAGCAACAAATATAATCACAAGAAATCCAGGCACAAGAACAAAAAAAAAGTAGCAAACCAAATAAACTCCCCAAACCATCTCCCCCACTCACAATGAAAGAAGATGTACCGGTGTACACACATCTTTTACTTGAGATGTAAAACCTGCCTGTACCAAATATGAGTCACTGCTTAATGCTTTACTGGGAGCTGCTCAGATAGGTACAGTATATAAGACTGATTAGTGAATATTTGGGATGAGTTGAAAACTCTAAGGCTTTATGTGTACGTTGTGGTTTTCATTGTAGTTTGTTCAGACTAAGACAAAAAGCAACTTATACCTGTAGGAGTACAATCCCAACCCAGCTGAAGTCAATGACTTGGTAGAAGAAAGAACTTCATCCCACGTCTATGGGTAAGATCAGAGACACCTGGAAATGTGAGTTACTGCAGCAGGGCAGGAAGAATGCCTCTGCTTCTCAACTATATAAAATACATCTGTTTATAGTCTTATTAGAGGTACATTTATGGAAAAGTTACGTGACTTCAAAAGGGTTCCTGAAGAGCATTTTTTACAGTAACAACACTATCATCCACTGTAGTGAATGAAAACTGAGATTATGTTGGGCAAAAACCAGTAATTCAGCAAATCACTTAATTCTTTGAATGGGAACATTTTTCTTCCAACTTTAGGCTACAAAGAATTCTTTTGCATGAATTCTGTGAGCTGCAGCAAAATGACTTCAAACAATGGGAGAAATGTTCTTTTTTATACCATCAGCTTCGGATGATTCACTTTTCAGGAAATGCAAAAAGTAGTAAGTCGGCTGCTATTATCTGCTTCACCTGTCTTATTTTCTTTCTTGTTTGTTATTGTTCTTACCCAGATAATCCTACTGCTTGATCGATGTCCTCATACGTGCTTTGTTTTATTGCATCTACTTAAAATACTTACAAAATCTCGGTGGCACTTGAAGAATAAAACTGGAGTTAATTTGATTACAGTGTTTTTAAGATGTAGCAATTAAATGCAATCATTTTTAAATAATATCATTTTATAAACATTGTATAAACATAATGTAAGCTGCAGATAACTACTGCAAATTTATAGTAAACAACATTATTGTATATTCTGACAAACCTTCTGGAAGCTTGAAATATTAATGTAGATTTTTATAGAATTCGTTGTTCATAGCAATAAGAAAAGAAAGCCCTATATATGTTTAAAGAGTGCACATTTAGGACAATAGATTGAGTGTTTTCAGGAATTTTTAGAGTAACTACTTCAGGTTTCTTAAGCAGGGTATAAAATTTCAGTTTTGGGATGGCCCTGGTCTACTTTACCATTTTGAAATTTCTTAAGTGTACGTTGCCTGGTAAAGAAATGAAAAATTGTTCAACGCCAACCATAAATGGCCACCTCAATGAGAGACGTGTAAAATTATATGTGCTCTCCAAAGCCATTAAGGCATCTTTGCTACCCTTGTTGAAATTCAGTAGTGAGAGCTGGCCCCCGAGTAGATGGAAAAAGTCACCAGGACAATGTGGAGCTGAGAGAACTTGAGCAAAATAAGAAAGTAGCTCCTGAATTAGGGAAGGCGTATTTTAATTATATTTGGCTTATTTGTTTTGTTTACTCTGGACTGATTTTTGTTAATCATCATTCTCCAAAGGGAAAGACAATAGTCCATTCCCTTCAGTGACAAGAAGACCCTTTGTTAGCGATGCTCTTCACAGTTTTTCAAGCTGTGGGCGCATGTATAAATAAAAAATGAAAAGCCCTCTAAGATAAAGAGCTTGTAAATATAGAGACTGCAGGTAAGCGAACTTTTTTAAATGAAGGATTTTTCAAATGAATGAGTTAGGCAATACCGGAGCCTCCTAATTCAGTGCTCCACTGGCTTTCTGTTGAGGCTGGTTTAGCTCCCTTGGGAATTTAAAGCCACTTTGAGTCTGAGCAGCACTGTGGACCCCTGATCACAGTGGGCAGCATTACCATGATGTGGTGAGGTATTTTTCGTCAGCTCAGCTGCAGTAATGGACTGTGTGCCTTCTTATAACCTGCCTCACTTTTAAAGAAAAACATGTTAGCTTAAGTCTCAAATGTACACATGTGGCTTGAGCTCATTTTGCTTCTCCAGAGGGGCACACTAAGAGAAAACACATGATATGTTACTGCAGCCTGGTTATTGTTATTTTACAGTAACTTGATTGCTTGTGGTCATCTGTGTATAACTTTAGTCCCATGTAGAAGAATTTAATGTAATTCCAAAAAACTCCATTAAATTCTCATTTCAGTTCGGCCTTTGTAGATCTGGTTATGGTTCTGTTTTGCTTGTATTTTGTGTCAGTCCAAAGGTCTTCCCCTTTCAATTTTACTGTATGCCTGTGCTGTGAGCTGGGTAAGAAACCAGAGGATTGATATGGAAAAATTAAACTGGAATGACAAGTACAGGCTAATGTATATCAAGCATAACTCACATTGTTATAAGGGTAAAAAAATCCTTCTTACTGAGTGCCGTAAAATCTACATTACGTGGAATGTAAGATATGTTAACCAAAAATTTAATGCACAATCTAAAAAAAAAATTTAACAGCCTACAGCTGTCAAAGAGAAGTATGCTTTCATTTCATGTCGCTGACTCTTTAATGCCTCTTCAGCTTAACCCATGTCCTATCCTTGCTCATCCTCAAGCAGGGAAGTAAACAGATGTCCACCTGAATGATGGGCAGTAGTAGAAGTCTCCTAGCAAGAGACTATTTTTACTTCTGATGTGCTTTTTTTTTTTTGTAAGTTTAAAGGGATAGATGCGGAATTTAGAAAACAAGAAACCTGTGTTGAATAACTATATCAAATGAAGTAATAATAATATATGTTTCCTATCACCTTTATATCAGAGGGCTTTTGAAGGCAGCACCTCTGTATTTTGTTTGCTTTATTTTCCCCTCAAATCCGCAGTGGCTTTGTCCTGTTGGTGCCTTGGCTGCAAACATAGTCTGTAAAGGCATAAGCCAAAAGGGATCTTGGGGTTCGGTTTGCTTTCCATCATTTACAACAAGCCTAAGTTTTTACTTGGGTAGATCACCTTCACAGTATAAATGAAAAATCAGATTTGTCTTCCCCTTTTTGTTTCTCTGGTTTTCTTGCAATGGGTCATTGAAAGAAAGCCTGAAGGGAGATTCTGGAAAGCATTTTTCTTCCTCCTGTCTTATTTTGTACATTTGAACTACTTCAGCAATTTCTCTCTTTTTGCTGGACAACTCCTTGGAGAAATTAAAGAATTATTTATTTATGATTATTAGTTTCCTTTCAGCATTTTAAAAAATGTCTTCAATGTTTGAAGCACCCCAGCAGGCATCGCAAGCAAAATCTGTAGCAAAGAAAACAACAATAAAGCAAAAACAGTGACAAATTCCATCCAAACAGGAGAAGGGAGTTGTTCAGAAGCAATAATTAACCAAGTTTCAACATGATTGGATGCCTCTGGAAACTACCTGACAAATTGATGGGGTTTATGGGATGCCCTGAAGATGAATAGATCTGAGCTGTTTCAGTCGCATGAGAAGGAGAGTGGTTGGCTCATAAGCCTATGTGGAAGGCATTTTGTTTTATAACCTCCTCAGTAGTAATAAAAATTAGTGTTAATCATGTTTGTTACACATTTCTCCTGGAAAGTTTCTTGTGAGAGCAGAAGAAGGAAGGGCCCTGTCCTCTGAAAATACAGGATATGCTCCCATTTCAGGCAAGTTTCTACTGGGCAGCTTTTCCTCTTGGAAACCAGTTGAAGAAAACCTGTCCCATCCTACAAGTTCATTCATTCTGGGCTGTTTGAGTATTTATGGGGAAATATCAGCTCCTCCAACTCAGCCTTCCTGCAGCAGGTAGTCAGTGGAGACACATCGCAGGGAACAGTCTCTTCGAACTACATGAAAGACAAAGCTAGCTATTGCCAGCTTCCTGAATTTGCTCCGTTCCTGTCTCCTAATTAAATCTCATAGCATTTTCCCTTGCATCTGAATGAAGTGGGGTTATGCCTAATCATGAGAGAGTTTCAAGCAGAAGGTTTGCCTTCTGGGCTCTTTCTACAGTTAGTGCTTCATGATCTGTTTGGCTGGTGGCAGTTGATTTTAGCTGCCTGATTGCAATGGGGATTGTAATGGGTTGCGTGGAATGAAGTTGAAACTCAGGGCAACAAAGGACAGGGGATGCTGGTGAAGCCAAAATAGTTTCATCATAGCCTATCCCACAATCTTAGCCAAAAGACAAGACAAGATTAGATTTTGGTCACTGGAGCAGAGGCTGAACTGTGGCTTCCTAGAGACCTTGGTCTCGCCAAAGATCAGAGATGTTAACAGAGCCCACTGGCAGAGGACCCTAGACAACTTCACCCTTCGGCAGCCACTGAAGACAGGATACAACAAACAAAAAATCTGTAATTAATACTCCCTTAAAACATCTAGAACCTGATGTGTGGCCGTCACACATAACAAGAAACCAGTGCTACTCTAAATCATCTCCTTCATTTCATCAGTTGATTCTCCTCCTAAGATCCAGCATCCCTGTGAGGACTGCAGCTCCACTTGGCAGTTGTAGAGGACACATAGAGGAGCCACTCAGTCTAGTGCCAAAGGCAAACATCCATTTCATAACAGACCTTTCATTTTCTACAGACTGTCTGAACTGTCAGAGGAGCGGGATTCTCTCTTGGTAGCAACAGAAGCTCCCACTTCAGCTCCTGGCCTTCAGGGGTCATCCTAGAGATCCTCACCATTTCTGATCTTCCTATCATTAAAGAAAAAGAAAATAATTTTTCAAATCTTTCTGTTCTATTTCCTTTGAATATCCCCTTCAGATATTGCAGAATAATCGTATATTTTTGGAGAAAATGTTGCTCCATTGAGAAGGCTGTGGGTGATGGCTTCCTCGTGCTCCTTTAAGGTCTTGATCTTGGTATTTTGAAGTTAAATTGCCAGAAAGGACCTTCCCTCAAGAGGGAATCCTCTGCTGGATTTTTTCCCTTATACTTCTAAAAAGGTCTGCATATTCTTTAGAAACCTGTGGGTTTTGTGGTCACAGAACATCAGTTACCCTAATTAAAAGAAGATTTTTGTAATGTCTTGTTATTTTAAACTGTGCAAAAATTCTTTGGTGAGATGAGCTAGCAGGAAAAGGCTTGAGGAATAATCCTAAATATGCCTATTGTGCCAGCCTGTAGCCATGTAACATGCAAGCTGAGGTTCCTGTGGCATTTAAGAATATTAAGCCATCTAAAGGGAATTGCTTCCTTGGTCATGGACCTGCATTTATTTATACAGAAACTGGTCTAAAAGTGTTTTAAAGGACAAGATTTTTTTCCCCAAAAAAGATGTAGACCTGGAAAGGATCTTTCTGCTCCTTGAATCTAAACTCTTGACATTACACGGATTCACATTATTTGAAGTAGATTCATAAATGTATGAAGCACTACCTAAAGACCAGGTGGAGTTTTGATCCCCATCGCTGTCTAAGGAAGCCCTTTCAGAATTTCATTTTTCTGCTGGTGTATTCACTGACAGGTCATGGCCATTTGTTATTGAGCAAACCTCATTTTGTGTTTACCCCCTGTATTAACAAAGAGCAATTTTACATCCTCATGCTGTTACCTCTCTCCTGTTGGCTTCCTGTCCATGTGCTCCCTACAAGATCCACCTTCCGTGGTGCCAGATTGAACCATGAACTTATCTCTGATGGAGAACACAGTCTGTAGCTTTTAAATCGAGATTGTACCTGTTATAAAACACTGCTATTTCAGACCTGATGAGCTCACCAGGAGGATATTAAATAGATGATCTAATATGTTTGTTTCTCTTCCTCCTGTCAGCATCCTCTCAGTTTTGTTGTTAGTCTGAGTTACGAAAATTGGACCTGAAAGGAGACCACAGCATGTCAAGAAGAACGTAAGAAAACTGCTCAGAATATCCTGGCTAGAAATTTCTCTGAATGAAGACAGAGGAAGAAAAATCCACTTCTGCCACTTCAAGTGTGCTCTTCTTTGGATTACTACATGGCTAAAAGGCGAAGAAGCGTAACTTTTTAGGACTGTAATTGAGAGCAATTAGGGCCTAAAACCAGAAAGAAGGAGGATGCACTTTCAGGACCACTGGGATATTTTTCCCTTCCCTATTCCTGCTCTCTTCAATGCAAGAACCAAGCAGACCCATGGCATGAAATACAGTCCCACTTGTTTTTGTAGCTGAATCAGTCTTTGAAATGGCTACTCTAGATTCGGCATTTAAAGTAGTTCCAAACCCACAGCAATTAAGTCCAAGTCAGCACAAAGTGAAGGGCCTTTGAACACATAGCCAATACCATGGCAAGCACAAGAGGCTGATATCACTGATTCATGGATTTAAGGAATTTCTGTTCCCATATCTGATAAAATGAGGCCCTGCAGGTCCAGCCTAGTTTAGTAAGATTTGAGCCACTGGGCTTTTGCCTTTTCCTTACAGACTATTCCACCGTTTATAGCAGTTGGTAGAGAGAATTTGATTAAACAGCCCTCCTCTTCCCTTTCAGTTAAGATACAGGGGCACAAGACCATCCTGCTGCTGTTCATGTCTGTAGGACTTCACCAGTACATCCTTGATCCACAGCTCACAGGCTGGTAGGTGCTACAAGGAGAAAATGTGGTACATGGGGAGGGTGTCTGTCTGTATTCAGAAAGAGTGTCTTATGAACATAAGACCTGACAGCGATTGCTTTCATTCCATCTGTTTCAGTTCCCCACCCAAACATGCATACTTCTACCAAAGAGATAAAACCTTAAATTACTTGTATGGTCTGCAGTCAAGCTACCAACAGAACGTACATATATATATTGCATGAGCCAAGCCCTACTGTTCCTAATCAGCTCAGCTTCTCTCCCTCATTTCAATTAGACAGAGTTTCGCTTTAGTGTGAGATGAGTAAGAACCGTGAGTTTTGGCCCGAGACTGCTTCAGCAGTTATGTGTCATGCTTTATTTTACTGAACAGCTGTTTGCCAGATATACCATATTGGAGACACATTGATCTTTGTCACTTCCAAAACTGACACTTCCTTTTCTAGTTCTGCCTTTTAAATTATTTGAGTTGGACAACACCGAGCTTTCAAAAAGTGCTGGTATTTCCCCTCCTTTTGAAAAGGTATTTTAATTCAGGGGCTTAGTCAAACTTAAATCTTACTGATCCAACCATGCCAGTTCAGGTTGTGATTTTTATTTTATTAAAAAAACATAGTGATGCTGGTATAAAGCCATATTGCAAACACAGATACACCCTTGGCTAATTTTATGATAGAATGGCTTGCCAAAACCTGTTTTTCTACCCAACAGCTATCTTTCTGTGTTGTTTCTAATTTGTGTGTTAGCATTCTGGCATTCTCTTTGCTGCAGAATTAGTCCTGGTCATACCGGCACGGCTTATGCCAGTACAACCCTCTAGTATAGGCAACGCCATAATCTGTTGTAAAGCCATTATGAAAGGTCAGGAAAAGGTGATCTGAAGGACTTTATTACAGAGTTTTAGGACTAGGGCCATGTCCTGGTTGCTGGAATTTCAGTCAGTAAGGCTCCTTCCCAAGTTGGCCAGAATTGAGGATGCTCTGACTCCTTGCAAACTGGGTTTTTAATCTCGTTTTACGTATCAGGTGGGTCTGGCAGAGGGTGGGATGCTAGGAGGAAAGCATGTCTTTCTATAAATTGTGACTTGAGACAAATAAAGCTGCTGCTGTTGGTCTTTGGCCTTGTTACCTCTGTGCATCATTTTATGTATCTGCCCTTTGGAACATGTGGAATTTGCATGCATATGTGCCTTTTTCTCGTAAAACAAAATGAGGACAGCCTAATTTCATTTTTTTTATTGAGAAGAATTCCCTTTTTGTAGCCATTCTTTCTTTCTAACGTAGACCATTGCACTTATTTATGATTGTTTCATTTGGGGGTGGGTGAAATCAATAAATGCCATTGGTTTGTGCATCCACTGGGATGTGCACATGACGCTGTGCCTCCTTCTGTGTAGCTCTTGTTAAAATACAAAATCGTATTTATTTTCAGTATGAACAGAGCCAGAGAGAGAAGTTTATCCCAGTGTATTATCTTGAATGCTGCATTACCTAAAGGCTGATGATATAGAAATAATTGAAAGTAAGTACTGCAAAATTGTTGAGATAAATTTTGACATAAAAATGTAGGTTGGTTCATAAAAAGTTGCAGTGACAATAGGTTATAGTGACAGCTTTTCAACAACTGTATAAGCCTCCAGATGGAAGGGAATTTGGCTTAATGAATTATAGGCAGTCTGTGTAACACAACCTCCTTTTATAGGAGCAGATCAGAAGAAAGAATAAACTTATTCATATTGGCATGTGTTAAATAACATCATTGTTAAAAACATGGAGTTGAAAATAGACTGAGAAATGCAGGACTTACTTAAAAAAAAAAATCCACTGTTAATACCTCAAGACCTTGGGGCTCCCAAGCAGGACACTGCACTGCTGTTGTTTCAGCATTATCTGATAACAAACATTGTCGTTGGCCAACTGCGGAGGCTCACAGCCTTCTGGTGATGAGATGACCCCACTGCAGGACCTTCTTCTTTGTGTCTTTACCCTAAACTCATCAGGGGTGGGACAAAAACCTCATGTTCTGTTTTTTCTTTGCCACTTCTCCTGGTGCAGTCTGCTAAGGAGGATGGTTGCAATGCCCGTTCGTGCCTTTACGTTCTCTCCCAGGCCTTTGCCCTCGGTACGGAGTAGCCTTTGCTGGTAAAGGTTGTTACTTACACCTGGGGATGTATAGTCAGGGCACCTGAGAGCATTTCTTTTCCAAGCTGTGCCACAGACAGGCTGCATGACCTTGGCAAATTACTTAATATCTGCTTTCCCATCCAGAAAATGATGATGATACTTACCTGCCTCCCAGGAGAAGCATTTGGACTTCATTAAGGATTAGGACATGCTTTTAGTTTAGTTAGTTGTGTTGAAATGTGCTTGGTAAGCAAAAGTTATTGTTAAATAATGAATGAGGAGAAGTGCTGTTAAAGTAATATAAAGGACTGAGCCAGTGCTAAGAGCGGTAACCAAATAAAAATCGCATGCGCCGTGATGTCAGAGCAGAGGGGTATGACTGAAAACTAAGAATAAGCAGCAGATGTCAGTGACTCATTAAAATAACAAACTTGTATTTCTAATTTTGTCAACGTACTGTGGCACTTTTGATAGGACGGATTAACCGCTGATGAGCTTGTAGGATTTTTTATGCATGTGGCGGTGAGTTAAGGACGTAGTTATAGCCTCCAGCCTGCGTTACGGAAACTGTGGCTGGTTTATGAAGCAGTATTAAAATCCATGGATTTAAGATTCAGAAATGCCGGAAATTTCCGTGAAACTACTAATCATGGATGTGTAAAATAGTATGTTTTCTGGATAGGGAGTGTTTTACCTGGGTAGGGAGTATTTTTCCAGCAGGTCTGTGTCTTTAGACATTTTCAGGTGGCCTATTGTGCATCTTCCAACTCAAGTGAGCAGCTGTGTAATGGACGGATGCATTTACCATGGATGTGGTACCGACACTGAATATTAGCTATTTTCTTAAAGCAATAACCAGAAAGATGCACGGCCAAGCACTTATTTATCCCACTCCCTGTTTCATTAGCGCAGGCATCATAATTGTACTGGCAAAGCAGATGTGTGTTTTGTCAGCGCGACTGTGTGTTTTTGATAATCCGTCTCCTCAAACTCTGCAAGGGCTCATTTTTCTCAGCATATTTTATACTTAGCAGCACCTGGATCGTTACCCATGCACCTCATGAAACCTTATTTCTTATTCGTTTTCCTAATTAACAGCCTGTGCCTGCCACGTGTGGATAATAACACTTGCATCCTCACACAGGTAGAAGGAGTCTCTCAACAGCAGTCATTTTTTTCCCTTTGCATCTCTAAAACGACCTAACAAATTTTTGTCGAGATGTTTTTTTGTACAGAGCCCTGACCTCTGCAGAGACAAATCTGCAGGGTGCTGGAGGTCCCGCCAAACCCCGGCGTGGAGCCGTGCCGCTGCTGCTGGCTTCTGCCTGCCACCCCCGGCAAGTCAGCAAGAAGAGAGAGCCAAGCGGCTCCTCAGCGTCGCGGTCAGCCTTCACCTCGCCCCGGGCATCGCGTCTCTCTCGGAGCACATAGACACATTGTACAATGCTGAATGCCAAGCAGTTCTATATTAAGAAAAACATGAAAACGCAGCTTATTAGAAGCCACGGGGTTGATTGAAAGCGTAATAAATGGCAGCCTACCAACAAAGATTGTTGCTCTGGGTAGATAATCTGATTAGTAAATATTTATTTCATTACAAAGTCTCTTTTATGATTTGATCCGGGTTCAGTCAACAATTCTAAGTGACCTCTTCAGCATTTTAAATTGGATCTGGAGGTTCTGCCATTTGAACCAGGAATACCATAAACAAGTAAGAGGTTCAGTGCAATTGGAGGTAGTGGTATGAAATGCAATAGTATTTATTTAGAGAATCCTTTCAGGGCATCTACTGTTTGATTAGGCAGTTTGTTTGCTTTGAACTCCTAACTTGTTTAATCTTAAACTTTGAGAAGATACAGAAATACTGCACTCATCCAGGGACAACTAAAAAACATTAACTCTTCAATTACTACTGTGTGGGCGCCCATTTCACCAGTGCAGCTCGCTAGCATATCTCATAACCTAATGGCCAGCAAATTGCACTGTACCTGGATTCTTCAAGCAGTGTAGCAAATGCTTTTTGCCCAGGCCTGTCTGGTATAATCAGCTATCAAGAAGAAAGGGAAAACATACAATTTTTATCAGCTTTGCTGGTGCATTGTATGTAGCAAAGTGAAGCAAACAAATCAGAACATCTTAATAGTGGCATTATAAATATTTATTGCACAGTCGTCGTTCTCAGCCTCCGTGAACTCTTCAATGTAACATTCAAGGTCTGCAGAAATAATAAAAGCATTTTTATTTTGTCCAGTGGCAGTGTATCAGATAAATGAATGCAGATTTAAAGAAGAGTGCAGTACTTTCTCCCACTGGAGGTTGTGGTTTTAGCTTTAAATTCAGAAAATGCTTAAGAGAACCTTATGAAATGTAATAAAGTTCTCCTTCCCCAAGCTCACACTCTCAATCTGAAATTGTATTGAGGGAATTTGAGTTTCAATAGTGTCCTTATGGAGCAGCTATGCTTATTACTTAGATATTAGAGGTGCCCTGTTGATGTACAAGCATTTGAATTCCAAAGGGAAATAAAGTCTGTATTTTCAGCTTATTATTGTACAATATTGTAGGCACTCCACAGTAAGTGTCTAAAAAAAATTGTTCTTTTTCCCTTCTAACTTTCACCACCTAACGTGTTGTCTTTGCTTCCTACCTCTGCTGCGAAAGAAAACATCAGCTTAAATTTCCAATTCCCTACTAAGAGGTTACGTACATTATAACACTATTATAGCTAATGTTGTTTATGTACTTAATTCTTTGTGCTAACAGTGGCGGCCACAGTTTGAAGTCGTCGTGCCACCTAGGTGCTCGAAGAAAGTACTAAAATTACCCAAGAGCAGGCTGGGAACCAGGCAGCGTGTCCTTTCCTGTTTTGTCTCCTCCAGCGCTGACTTTTAACATCCTGCTAAGTTTGCCTTGTAAATACAGGTGCACACCAGCTAGCTTAGCTGTAGGACAGCTAGCTCAAAGAAGCAGAAGGAAGGAGCTGCTCTGGGTAAAAATGCCTTGTCACATCCCTCACCATCTCATTTTCACTTGCATATGCTCCTGCGGCGTTGCGGGAATACGCTTGCTTATGGCCTGGCTTGTGAACCTGAATCCCAATTGTTCTTTTTCCCACCCCATGCGCTAGAAATGAAAAAAGGGAAGAGCAAACCTGAGCGAAAGCTCTTGGCTCTCTCTACTCTCTGCATGAAATGGAGTGTGGAGGAGAGTGCTGCAGGCAAGCAGCAGCTCTGAGTTAACCGCCAGGTCAACACAGAAGGCCAGGAGCTGGTCAGTGTGCTCCCAGTGTGTAACCGAGGCAATGCTCGCCACCTTTTCTAATGGATAGGATTATTTATAAATGACGCATGAAGGGATTTTGAGGTCTGCGAAGGCAGCACCATGGCAGGATCAAAAAACGCTTGGAGGTGTTCATTCAGCCAAGCTCCTTGGCCATGTTTTCCCCAGCCCAAAATAAGCCCCACAATGAGAGGGAGGGGAAGATTTTTGCTGGGCCTTGGAAGAACTTTCTCTGCTTCCAGTTGCACAGGCATAAAATGAGGAACGAGCTGTGCTGTTTATATATTAGGAGAGCTCCTCTTCTCTATTTTGTTTCTTTCTGTCCCCAGCAAGTACAGAAATCTTGCTGCTTAAATAAAAACTGAGGGCAGGATTCTCCCAGCTGAAAGCAGGGAGCTTTGGGATTGGCTTCAGTCAGGATGGTAGGAGCTGAGCGCACACATGGGTTTTGGTTCATGCTTCCTATGGGCAGCTTTGGTGCTTTTGTAGATAACTAGCCTACTTTGGATTTCATTATGTCTATTTAAGCTATATTTTAACTCTAGATTTGGGGGGGGGCTTAGCCCCTGAGGTCACGTAAGAGTGTTTGACAAAAGGCTCTCTATTTTAAATTAATTCCCTAAAGTGATAGTCTCATCCCAGTTATGTGAGTTGTGACCGACCTTAAAATTGTCGTTTTCCCTCTGTATTCCAAATAGTCAACTAAAGCAAAAATGATCTGACTTGGAGAGAAACAGATTATAGGACTCATTATATGCATTTAATGTGGGATCCATGTATTAATTCTTAGCACAAATGAGCAAACATTGCTTTCCATAGATACCGTGGTGTTACTGCTGAAACTGAGAGCCCTTCTTCCCCCAGAGTAGGTCTGCTAAATTTTAGATTGTTAAAAATGATGAAAAAATCCTTTTGGCGCACACAGAGGATTAAAACCAAAGGTACTGTTTGTTGTGCTACTACAAACACACCCTGAAACGGAAGCTCAGGTGTTTCCCTTCTGGGTTTTGAGCCTTCAGTGACTGCGTTCTTCCTAACCAAAGCAGTTAGAAATCGCTAATGAAAGTCATACTCTTCATTACTCGTCATACACCAAGAGCTAGGACTCAACAGAAAACACAAACTACCACTAGACTGGAGATACATCTAGGATTATTACAGCTTGTAGTATGGCAATGATTTCATTTTTTTGGAGCATATCTTTTGAGTCTGAAAAAGTACTGTATTAAAAAATAAACATTCTTGGGCAAACATGAAGCTGGCAGTACGGCAGAAGTCCAATTTTATCACTGCAGTACTGGCTGTGCAAGTCTTCGTTTTCAGCAATTGTATTTTGATTAAGGAAAGAGGTGGTTTCTCATTGCAGGAGTCCATCCGTGCTGTGGGTCCCCCCACCCTGCAGTACAACCTGACTTCGCCACAACGTCTCAGTCATTTCTTGCTATTTAATGTATTCCAGGAAGAGGGAAGGATGTGTCTGATTATTGATCAAATTCTTTTGTGAAATCAAAAATGCAAGTGACTTTTGCATGACCTTAAGAAAGATGTCTTGCCTGAGCCTTTCTCATGCTAGCTCATGTGCATGGTTTAGGGTTCATGCTTTTTATGTTTCTGGCTCATAGAAAACCCCGTTCCTGTTGGATGCCCTGTTCCTGTTGAATATATTGAATGATATGGTTGGATCTGCTTGTCAGATGAAGTATAAAATCCTGCTTGTATCCATTTGTCTTCCTGTATACCCCTTCTGTTCTCTTTTTCCCCCTCCAACATGGATGTTTTTAGCCCAAGCACTCTAATTTGTACAACTCATTTACATTTCTTTTCCCCTTTTTCTTGGCTTCACTACTTGTATGCAGTACTGCTCACAAACTCTGCATAAAGACAACCCACTCAGCCTAGGAGCTATCTTCTGCTGCCTTACACAGCAGTGATGCCCAGGTTGTTCCCACCCTCCAAAGGGTAAAAAACTCCCCTTCCCCTGCCTCTTGGTGACCCAGAAGCCTTCCTCACCCCTTCTCCCTCCTTCACACATCCTGTCCTGCCTGTACCAGGAGGAAGAGGAGGAAAGTCACTCTTGGGTCGTAATGCATTTTAGGTCTTCTTGATGTAGCAAGATACAAGACCCGTAATAATTTCTCTCCATGTTAAATATTGATTTATTCTTTTCCATGGCACATTTATTCAAAGCTTCATGACATCAGGTTTCCACCACCCCTCTGTGTGTGTGCGCGTGTTCACACGTCAATACTCATTAATATCGGACGTCCTGTCAATTCCCTGTATTGACACTGAAGTGGACCATGCATTTGAAAGCGCGTATTGTCATTTAGGAATTGCCTGTACCAATCAAAGATTTTTCTCCCAAAGGAAGGAAGAGCCCAGGCAAATAAACAAAAGGTCCCTCTGTGATATGCAGCCTTTGCTGCTGAAACAGAGACAGGAAAGAACATGGACTTTTTTTTACCCTAAAGAACAGTTCCCTGCAAAGCCTGTAGTACACAACTCACTGAGATGGGTTGATGGCTGGAGGTCAGTTTGTGAGATTTTCCACCCTTGGTTTCAAGGATTGCTTAAAAGTAGCAAGGAAGCAGCTCTTTGGGTTGAAGCCCCATACCCATGGCTGCAACCTTTAGAGCCCTGGAGATGATGAGGTAAGCTGGGGGAGCCTGAGCACGCACCATGTAGGCGGAGGAGAATCGCTAATTGAGATAACTTAATAGTATAGCCCATTCCACTACAGCCTGATGAGCTAATTGTTTATGCTGCATTTCTCCAGCAAAATGCATTTGTATGCATTATGGCTAATAAACACATCGGCCAAACTCAAATGGGAGCTAAGACTACGTGCATTTCCAAGGGAGTTCATTGCTGAGAGGAGAATTTCCCATGCTCTTTTCTTGTGCTTTAGTTTCAGTTTCATGGGGTTAAAGAGGTTAGGTTGTTGACAGTGCATCCTGTAAACAGTGGGTCCTCCGTGGATGGTAGTGGCTGGCAGGGGGCTGCTCCCACTTCCCCCGCATCAGGGCCTGTCAAATCCAACTAGCTTTGGGAGTTACTTTTCAGAGGGTTGGCAAGGAGTTTGCTGGAAAGGAGCAATTGCACAAGTAGCTTCTTTTGGGAAGAAGTGGGTGGTCTGACTTTGAGTGGTCTGACTTGGAGGCCGAGGACTCGGCAAGCAATTTCTGGCACTTGCTAGCTCGTCGTGCTGCTGGCCTCTGTGACCTTGGGCAAACAGCTTAACTTTGCACAGCATTTCCCTTCACTGCAAGTACCCTGTATTTTGAAAATGGAAAGGGTTTTGCTCTCTCCATAAACAAACCTGATCCTGGCGTGGACATCAGGAATCATGTCTCAATCTCCCCGTAATGTAAGGTAAGGGCTGATGGTCACACTGGCCATACTGTTGTGGCAGTCCCCTGCGGGCAGTCGTAGGGGATCCGTGACTCAGCGGGGTTGTGCTGAGGCTCCTCACTTTTGTAGGTTACTGTTTGGGGAGGAGGTATTTTGCAGCAATTGGGGTCTGGCCAGGGCAATGTGTATCCTTGCACACACATTTTGAAGGGTACTGAGATGTCGCTGTCCACCAAACTTCTCCTTTTGCAATGGCAGAGCTCCAGGAAGCTGCACCCTGTCTTTTTGTCTGTCTCACATGGGTGATATTAACCCATCAGCACTGCACTGTCACTTGTAATGCAGTTCTCTGTTCCTGCTTGTGCAGTTTCCATGTGGTACTAGCTGCTCCACCCAACTCAGCACTCCAGGTTTCACTAAGGTGCACTGTGAGGCACCAAAGTAGCCCTAATTCTGCACAACAGGGCTGTGGAGATCACCCACAAACTGATGTTTGGCCTCTTGCACCTTGTTTCCCCTGAGGAAGGGGTGAGCCTAGATAGCTTCCCTGGAGTCCTTATCATTGCAGTTGCTTTGCCCACAGTTCACCAAAGGTCTGGGCATGGAGACAAGCTCAGGCTGGTGGAACTGCATCACTCCTGGGACATGGGATGGCCAGCGCTTGGCACAGAGCTCCTGTGTGTGGAGACGCATCGAGGCCCTGAGTAGGGACATGGATGCTTTTGCCATCACCATCCTCACTTGATGTTTGAAGAAGCCAAACACGGGCTCAAGAGAGGAGCTGTTGCACCGTAGAGTTTTGCAACCCCTAACACCTCCTGATCACTGGCTAACTGCTTCAAGATGGGCAGATCCACTCTGGGCCAAGCGGTGATGGAGGGCTCTCAGGCCATATTCCACATACTCTTTGCTTAAATATAGGTGATGCTGATGAAATCCTGGTCTCCAGGGGGTTTCTAAACAGTACTGGGGCTCTTGATGGGATCCATGTTCCCATGTGGTACCCTGTCCATGGTTGTTACAACTTCATGAATAGCAAAGCCTACCAGCCCGTTGTCATGGATGTCTTGGGGTGATGTTCACCCATCACACACTTGGTTTGTGGGTGACAGCAGGTTTGAATTGAGCTCCACAGTCATCATCAGCCACCACTTCAGTTTTGTCATACTAACTTCTCCAATCTCTCCTTCAATTCTGCCCTCTGTTCATAGTTCCTTAAGTTTATTTCCTAACTTCCCTCTGTTAATAACTTCATACTCATATTTTACATTTTTCCCAAATCTGTCTTCTGCCCGCCCATTTTGTGTCCTGTTTACTGTTGAAACTCTTTTGCGTTATGTATTCAGTAAGAAATGCCTCTCTATGAAACGCCTTCTGCCTGCAAACACCCCTTTTCCCTTAAGACTTCCAGCAATGATCTCTGAAAATATCCACACCACTTCACGGAGAGCTTGTCTCTGGTGTATTCAGATGTCAAACTGTTTGTGTCTCGGCTTGGAGCAGACACTGTCTCATTTATGTGCAAAGCCTTACTGGGCACATGGGACACTTCTCAATAAATAATAGCACTGGATTTGTCTGCTGCATCCTATAGTAAAATTGGAAAATAAACCTAAACTTTTCACAGTTGAAGACTGTCTCTCCTCGCTGTCTTCCCTGAATTTTAAATTATTTTTTTGCTGTGCTTCCATTAAGCTTTTGCGATTGTGTTCTCCAGTGTGTGAGAGCTCCCCCTTGCACAAAATTGGGCTAAAAATCAGCTACAGTCTTCCTATGGGCAATCTTCCTGGGAAGGGTGGAATTTCTTCTGATGGAGATGGCGTTATGGTCTCTAACGACACTTTCTTTTTCTAAGCCTGAAGACTGGGTGAGTTGGAAGGTGAGGTGATGAGCAGAAGGCTGATGCACCTTATATGAGCTGAACCCACCATGGATGTGGGGGATCTTACACCATCCCCGCGAGGAAGGGAAGGACCTGTCCTCTGACGTAGAGCCGGGTGAAGCAGAACTAAACTAAGCGAGCAGCACATAGCTGTTCCCCCCGTGGTTTTTGTGCCATGCTTGTCAGTGCCGTGTCCAAACTCCTTGCAGTGGTAGGGCATTGAGCAATGCGGCGGCACATCGGCCACATGCCGTTTGCTTCCTCCTCCCCTCCCGCCTGGCTCACTGCTGTCTCCCTTTTCCACTGGTTGAGTTGCATGAGGCATCCTGGGTTTTTTGTCTAATGGGGGTAAAAGAAAGCAAAATGGGGGATTTTAGGAGCTGGGGTAGCTGTTGCAATGAAATGAGGGGTATTGCGGAAATAAGCAAGGCAACGCCACAGTGGTATCAGAAGAGCATAAGCTGCAGTGGAACCAGACAGCCTTCTGGTCCATCTCTCCATGAATCTGCTGATTTTAATATAAAAGTGTCTGTATTTGCAGGGGAGGTGTGCGTGGAAGCAAACAGGGCTCCGACGGGGCTTGAAAGGAGGGATGTTGTAAACCTTTGGTACTGGCGTTGTGTTGCTAGAGATGCCTACGTGCCTATTTCACCATCATGCTTTTCTGCCTGTCATCCCTGCTCTTCTTGAACAAGCAGGATATTTCCATACATGAAAAATTCCTCTCTCCAAGGGACATTGCATAGTTAAAACAGCAACTAATCTGTGAGGTGACCAACCAACACCACCACCTGAGGGCTCTGGGTTTGTTTGTACTCATGAGCACGTCTGCACATCAGACCCCCTTCTCTGCTCAAGAGCCACCAGAGTATTGTAATATAGAGGAATCCTGCTCTTGCACAGAAGCTGATTGCAAAACAAACCCTTGCTGTCCTGACCTGCGGTTTGTACAGTGGATGGCTTTAAAATTAGGGCTCGGCAAATAATTGCTCCATCTGTTAGACTGCTAAATTGGAAAAAATCATCACCGATGTAATTTTAAATGCTCATAGATGACTAAACAGCACTGGGTTTGTTTCTTCCGATCAACATGGCAGCAGCAAAATGGAGAGGAAAAAGAAAGTGCAGGGAGAGTGAGGTTTTAGTGTCACACGAAGGAGTCCGATGCACTCAAAATGAAGCATTAGTCCTTTGAATAAAAGTGGGGGAAAGAAAGGCAGACTTCACAGACGGGGAGAAGTGCATGGCTCCCCTTGCACCTGATAGCTCAGTGTTCCAAGTCTGCACCCAGGGTGGCACTGACCAGGCCTGCCATCCCTTTCCTGCCTGGATCCGTCCCCGTGTGAGCAGCCAGCCTCGTGCACCCACTCTGCTCCTCCTCCTGAGTGGATCGTCCCCTGCCATGGGTCCGGGGCCTTGCGGCAGCAAAGTGGATGTCCCCACTGTGGCATTACTCGCACCTTAATTTTCTCTTTCGTGATGAATAATTAAAATATTTCCATCCCAGCAGGCTGCGCCAAGTGAATTGCAGCCACGCGGGAGTTCGGGCTTTCTCCTGAAAAGCGGAGGGCTTGATTTGCATCTGCCCCTGAGCCAGGCTGCAGCAATGCTTGAGCCCATTTCCCACCTCAGAAGAGGACTATATTGAAGTTGGTTTCCCTTAATCTGTCCCATTTCATGTTAACTCTGCTGTGCACCAAACACATAAAACATGCTGTACATATACATGCCACCATACAGCAGTTAAGTTGAAATTACTACAAGTCTGTTCTTGTAGCAGATGTTCTTGCAACTCCTCAGAACAGCAGTGGGACATTAATAAAGAAAGAAAATTAAAATAGGCAGGAATAGCCCGCTTGGCTTGATCTTACGCTGAATTTTTGGAGAAGAAAGCAGCGAGAAGCTGGGAGGCATGGTCAGGGACGGGGCTCTGCCATCAGAGTCCTTGGAGTGAGAAGACCTGACCTGAATCAGAATAAAATGGGGGGCCCCGACGGATGGGTGACCCAGGGCCTTGGCAGTATTTAACATGAGAGATGGCTAGCTAGGTATCTTGGGCATAAATTGTAGTTGGCACTTTAATAATCTTGCAGCCCTTGCTGTGGCAGACTGATAGATTTTTTCAGAACCAGGAGGACATTTGAAAAATGTATTTTCTGGACTAGATTTTAATTTGGGGGCCTGTCAACCTTGGCACTGTCCTTTCTCTTACAGTAAGGTCACTGTGACATCCTTAGCCTGTGGAATACATGGCTCTCCCAGGGATTTAAATCTCTGAGACATAATGTAATTCATAATGTTGTAAATATCTTCAGGTTTGCCAATTCTTGTGATTTGATGGCAAGTTTTGCAGTACTGTCTGATTTGGAAAGGGAAGAGAGAATGACGTTTGTTGTTGTCGTGGCTTTTTTTCATTTGGCTTGAAAACCTCAGCTGTGAAATTGTGAAGTTATGGGGGAATGTTGTCTGTTTTTTTCTTGGCTAATACTGAAGTTCTATTAAAAGTGTCCTGAATGTATTCTTTTTTTTGGAATACTTAGGAGAAGCAGTTGCATATGCTGAGAAATGCATTTCCATGGCTCAGGATTGGTACCAGGGAGCCCAATGGGCCCATCACCTCTGGCTGTATCACAAGGTCTGAAGCCAAGCCCCCCACAAAGAGCTGTGCTGTTCTTTCACATTCGAGGACAGGTACACATTTGATTGCATAGATGCATCCGAACTGGTGCTTCCTACCTTCTTGATGCATTTCAGCATTGTCATTTGTCTTCCTCGTATAACTTGCGTTTTAGCTCTGTATCTCGATGAGAGCAGCCAGGTTAGCCGCGTCTTCTGGTTAGTTGGGCATGTAGGATGTAGAGTACTTTCCTTGGATCTTTTTTCCCAGGAATTGTGGCAGTCTCCTGCTGCTTCGCATGAAGCTCCCTATGCTCAGGTGTTTGATTTATCCCGGTCCTTCAGCATTAATAATTTCCTTTGCCTCTCACTTAGCATCCTTGGCAAAATTAGAACTCTTCATGCAAATAAAGATTGTTTATATTAATAATAAAAATAGTAGCAAAAGTAGTCTTGGTGCCTTTGCTGATCTGCAACAGCTTTTTCTAGCTGGAAAAGTATCCACTTGAGACTGCCCTTTGTCTTTTACCTTTAGGCTTTTATAGAAGTATGTCAATTTTCTTCCTCTCCTAGACATTAACCTTTAGTGAGAAACAAGGTCGGGGGGTTTAGAAATCCAGATAGCTAATCTTTGCTGTTCTTTCCTTGTCAAACAAGGCTGTAATATCCTCAGAGATCCCGTGAGCGAGGTGAAGCATCATATCCCCTGCACTTGCTCTCCTTGGTCTCTTTTCTCCCTGCTGCAAATGAGATGATTAAAAAATAAATTAAGTATTCTTTCTTTGCTGCCTGCATATAGTATTTTTAAATGTCATTATATAATAATTTCTTTCTTCACTTCCCCTCATCTGCTGTTTGGTCTTTTATGCAGGAAGATTGTCACCATCGTGACAGAACCATCGTCCTACAAAGCCATTTCAAAACACACCTTTTTTTACTGACTCCTGCGAGCAGAACAAGAGAGGTTAATGCTGATAACTTCTACTTTATCTCAGCTTTTATGTATAGATCATGGTAGACATTTTATTTATGCATTTCTGCAAAATCGAGTAATTGCCCATTCAAGGCGCATATAGATTTCTTAAAGGCGTGTGAAAGCTGTACAGCTCTGAAAAGTGTAGTGAGCTCTAACAGGCACGTAACAGAAAAATGGGCAGTTTTATTTCTGGCAGTTTTAGAATGTGTCCAGTTTAACAACTTGAAATACTATAAATATTCACAGGCGTTTTTCAAATGACATCAGATCTAATAGACGCTATTTAAAGTTGCTAAACATTAGGCATTGTGTTATTCAACTGATCTTCTGAAAAATACGTTCTTCTTTTCTTGTAATTAATCTCATTAAAAAGTCTTTAGCTGGTATGGAGAAATAATGGATCTTTAATGTTTTGTTTGATATTGAATGCAAGTTTTATAGTGAGACATTAAAAAGTAGTTTTAATGTGCCGCTCGGCATGCGTGGGTACTTGCAATCAGTGATGCCTAATGGAAATGTGATCAAAACTGCAGCTTAGGCCAAAAAACTGCATGAGAAATGTGTTGAGGGAGGACGGGATGGGTAACTTGGCACCTGGGGACCAGCATCCTCCTGCTCTGAACAGAACAGCCCCAGGGGAAGCAGCACGTCTTTTATGTCAGTAGTTGGTAGTTCAAGAAGTCATATATCCCATGCTACCAATGTGTGGTCCTATTTTAGAAAAATATATATTTTTTTAATATATATATATTCCCAACTTTTCTTTTTTTCCAGAATTTTTCGTAATTCAGCAAAATCTAAAACTCTGTGATCTGAAATCTTCCTGTTTAAAAAGTAGCTCTTGAAGTTTAGCTGCAAGCCAAGTAAAATTGGCCACTAAATGTCTCTGAAATATCTTGTAATCACTTGAAACAGTGCAGCTGGATCTTGTTCAAACAGATGAATCTTACTCTTCTGTGGATCTTGTTCAAAGAGTTTCCCTGTCTATTTTGGAAACGGGAACCACCTATGACAAATATCCAGAGACCTATAGGATCCTCTTAGAAGAAGACTGTGATCCAGCCAGCTCCCTAAAGAGGTGGTGTTAGCAAATAATAAGCTTTCAGGCTAGCAAATAAAGCTGAAAAAAGCAAATACTCAGTGTGGTAAGAAACTTTTCACTGAAAGTAATTTAAAGGTACTTCCTTGGGATTTATTGTCAAAGACCAATTAATTTTGCTTGCATGTAGCAGGGTGTCAGAAACCATCCCGACAGGTGAGAAGGAAATGGTGAAGGTGATATGTTGGGAATTGAATAAGGTTTTTGATACGGTCACATGTAACATTTTCTTAAGCAAACCAGGGAAGTGTGGTCAAGCTGAGAGGGCAGCCCAAGACAAGGCTTTGGCTGGCCTGTGCCAAGGCTGTCCCCTGCTTGCCTTACCAGCACACACAGTGCTGGTGCGTGTGGATGGTGATGCACAGGCAGGAGATGAAGGGGTTGGAGAAAACCAAGTCTGCTTTCAGTCAATCGCCCAGTTTATCAGTGTAATACAATTCTGTAAATAGAAGTGGAAGTGGGAAGGAAAAATACACCCAAATGCACAAATATAAAAGGGGAGCTCGCTGGCTGGAAAGCGATACTAAAAGAGGAGCTTTAAGTCAGCTGGTAGGAAAACCGTTCTGGTGACAGATACAGTTAAGCACTGGATTGGGCTCCTTCACAGGGTTTTCAATAGACTTCTTAGGAGACCTTTAAAAACTAATGAGACGTGTACAGCAGGGGCAGGCTGTGTTTGTGGGTACCACCTTTGAGGTGGCTGGTAGAGCTCCTTGTAGCTTTCTGCTTACTCCATTTTCAGATAATACCTTGCAGGCTGGGCTCATATCTTACCAAATCAATACGCTGTAATGGAAGAGCGTTGGCATTGTGCGAGCTCAGCCCTCCGCCTCCTTTCCTGTTGAATACATCTTCCCGTAATTCGTAACGTATTTCTTGACAAATACTATCTGAACACAGGATAAAGAAATACACCTGACAATTATGATGATAAGATTTTTATGCTTGTAGAACCGCTCTGACAACATCTGCTTTTTCTAACATTTTAATTTCCTTAAGAAAAGAATTATGTGCTTTCATTTTCATGGGAGTTCAGGTAGAAGAGCCCTTGTAAAAAGACATGGGGAAGTTAGCGAGACAATGTGCTTCATATCAATGAAGAGATGGGACTGAAAGTGCAAGTTTTCTTAGCTGCTTTACATACTGTTTTGGGCATGTCACATAACTGTCGTCTTCACTTTCCTTAGCCACTGTGAAGCTCAGTCTGATCTCTTTTGTGAAGTTTTGGAGAAACTTAGAAAGAACTATGTAAGTGCTAAGTATCATTGTTACGAACATTTATTTTATGAGCAGTTTTTTATTAAAGTCCTAACATTTTCATGTCTTCCTTAAGAGGATTTCAGGGGGATTTTCTTGCCCTTTTCCCTTTAGTTCACAGAAGTTTGTGTAACTAGTTTGTTGGTACAAACTGGAACTTCACAGATTTCCCATTGCTACTAAATAAATTGCTACATTACATTGTCGATATGTTTGTAAAGAACTTACATGCATAAAAACTGCAGATAAAATGTATGGGGCCAGGAAGACGCCCTGGTCTTTGTGGTGATACTGAATATTGTGGTCTAAGAAACATTAAGTCGCTGCAACATTGCTGAACACAAAGGGATAACTTCCTCTTTTTTGTGGCAGAAAATCAATGTCTAGTGTCAAGACTGTATATTGACAGCTTGATTATAAAGGATACTGAATATGCTTGACCCTGGAATAACACCAGAATGGAACAGAACACTTATACAGCATGCATTAAATCCTGCTTGCTCTTCCCAGTTACATCTGATATTTTTATATTGTGTTACCATTACTGTTTCTTTTTCAGATCTCTTTGCTTTCTGTTTGCTTTTCTTTAGCTCTTTGGCATTGATACTTCCTAGCACACATGTAGCTGGCGTTCGTTTCTGTACTGAAGCTTTGTCACGGCACATCACTTCTTACTCTTCAGAAACATCTTGCATGGGTTATGGGGGGAAAGTATGAGCTTACAGTTGAAACTGTGTGAGAGCTGAATTTTATGCGGGTTTTGTCCTTTTAATTTCCTGTAGCAGGTGTAAGGTTGATGCCCTGGAGTTGTTGCAAGTGTCCACGTTCAGACCTGGGGCCAGCAGGTGCCATGCTGGCAGAGCTGGTGGGTCTGCATTGCTCTGCTGAGCAGTAACTTGTCCCTCTGAGCACAACAGCAGAGGAGCAATCCCCATGGCATGTCTTTCTGACTTCCTACGTATGTTTTCCATCTCATTTCAGGTGTTACGTACTCTCTTAACACCAACTGTGAGGTAACTGGGCACAGTGCTGGTTACCCTTCCCACTTCCAGCTGGAGTATAAGACAGAGGACTAAATGAAAGACCGTAGTAAACAATATGATTCATTTCATCCACAAGGGACAAAATGCTAAAAATGGTAGCAAGAAAAATCTCTGCCTTCTTTATTTACTATTTAGTTAAAATAGGGCTAGCTGCAGTTACTAAAAGCATATTAGGCAGTTGCAAATGAGGGACAAATGAGCCTGTAGGGTAATTGCTAAAAACATATTTGGCATTATGAAATTCGTGAGAAGTTCTAGTTTTCATAGAAGAGTGTAACCTCCTGCTTGTGGGTCACTTCTGTGGCTTTGCTTCCTACCTTGTTACTGCCTGACCCCAAGCATTGCAAGACTTGATCTCTCCTTTGCCACAGAATAAACCATGGTGACATCATATGCTATCTCTCCTTGACGTACTCTGCTTCCCATTACTGTTTTCTCTGACATTTCATTGCTGGCATAGTTCTCATAACACTGTTATCTCTGTTTCATAGTAGTTTCCCTTATTTTCCTTTGGCAGTGAGCACAAATTCCAGAAGTTTCAAAAAAATCGGAACTATCTCATCTGTTTCCCCGAGCAGAGCAGTCGCACTACTCTGGATATCAGATACACTTGTCTTGAATGGTGTCGTGGTTTAATCTCAGTCAGCAATTAAGCACCACGCAGCCGCTCGCTCACTCCCCCCCCCCCCCGGTGGGATGGGGGAGAGAATTGGAAGAGCACAAGTTAGAAAGACTCGTGGGTTGAGATAAAAACAGTTTAATAATTGAAATAAAATGATAATAATAATATGATGATAATAATAATAATACACAAAACAAGTGATGCACAGCACAATTGCTCACCACCCGCTGACCGATGCCCAGCCAGTCCCCGAGCAGCGGCCCCCCCCCGGCCAGCTTTTCCCAGTTTATGTACTGAGCATGACGTCACATGGTATGGAATGTCCCTTTGGCCAGTTTCGCTGTGCCCCCTCCCAGCTTCTTGTGCACCTCCAGCCTCCTCAGTCAGTAGAGCATGGGAAGCTGAAAAGTCCTTGACTAGTGTAGGCACTACCTAGCAACAACTAAAACATTGGTGTGTTATCAACATTGTTCTCACCCTAAATCCAAAACACAGCACTGTACCAGCTACTAGGAAGGAAATTAACTCTATCCCTGCTGAAACCAGGACAAATGGGATTTCATTCTCCCTTCTCTGCACATCATTTTCTTCTTACCATCTTCATTTCAGAAATGACTTACTGATGTGAGAATCTCTTCCCAAAGCCAAGGAGACACAAGCAGCTAAATTTTGTCTTACTTTTTTTCAGCTCCTACTTTCCTATTGTTAATGGCTAGATAATAACATTCCTTTTTTTTTTAAAAAAAAAAGGCTAACATTTACAGATACATCATTCATGTTTCTTCAGTCAGCAAGGAAAGGTCAATCTGTGCTGTAAACAGAGCTGTGACCGTGGTACAAGTCAGGACGCCATCCTAGCCTTCATCACAGTAGCTTGTAATAAAAACAGGGGAGGTGCAGCAGGATAAATGTCATCTGTGGCTCACGGTGTGGGTGAGGATCCAGGCTTCATGCTGGTACCCAAGGCAGCTAGATTAACATTGTCTCGAATACTGCTGGAGGGGCTACATTTGTAATTGCTTACCAATTCTGGGTCAAGCATCTTTTTTTTTTTTTTTTCCTCTTTGCAACAGAGCAGGAAGGAATAGGACTATTTTAACTTTGGAGGTGGGTATTCATCATTCCCCTCCCACTCTCGAGCTTTTGGGCAGGCACACATTCATGCCTTCCATGATCTCAGTGATTGTTTCCAGACAAAGTTAAACAGGAAATTAGATAGCTTTTTTACATTCTTGCAGAGCTGCTAAAGCACCGTGTGGATAAAGTTGAGTGCACATTCGTCAGGAGAGGAAACATTACCCTTTTTTTTATTATTTAGAGAATATTGGCGCATACTGATGAGCTTGGCTCTGGCAAGTCACTTAGGGAGAAGAAACCTCAAATCTTTGGAACCCACATACCATGTCATCCTTCCTCTCAGAGCAACTTTCAGTCCTAGGATCTTTGTAGGAAGCAGTTATATAAATTAGGGAACTGAAATGTGTTGTGTTTATGTGTATGTTTGTGTAGTATCCATCACAAAATACATCTGTGTCAGCAAGAGATTTTGCAATGCTTAAAAGGTGTACCATATTACAAACCAGATGACGGCATGCAGGGAAGAGAATCTCGTCCAATTAGAAGTACAATTTGCTACAGAGAATAAATGTGGCAAACTCATCCCTAACAAGTTGTTTATCTGTTTAGCTCAGGTGCATTAACAAAGGAAAGCCGAAAGCACTGGCTCCTTTTGTGCTGGATGTTTCAACACACATAGCTAAAAGACAGTCCCTAAAATAAGTATCTTATGAGGTTATGATATAAGACAAGAGGTGGATAGAGCAAACGGAGGGAGCACGAGTGAGACCATTACATTTAACATAATAAGCCATGGTCACACCATCTGCCTAGCTGTTCTGGAGTGTTTTGTAGTCAAAATCTCACCTAAACCACACCAATTCTTGGGAAGATTGCCATGAAATCTTCGCTGACCGAAGGGATTCAGGATTTTCACATAAATCACATTTCTAAAATAATGTTACAAAACTGTACTTTTGAATGTTTTATCCGTGGCTTTGGTCTAGAAATAATCCAGCAAATGGTGATGGGATGCATGCCATTATTAGAGCTTATTTTCATGTTCTTGTTTGTTGTTGTAATTTGTGGAGAAAGGCCATAAGTTAAATTTCTAATTCACAACAAGTTTTAATGTAAATCATATCCCATTACAGTACATCATAGTGATATAATACAATATGTTAGTTTGCCCTAAGTGGATGTATTTGTCTCTATTTTCTGGCTCAGATAATAGTTACCATCTGGGTGTGTGTTTATTTTTTGTTGTTGTTGTTTCTTTTAATCATTTGTGGCGCTGCTTGTTTTAAAGCCGAAAATGAGTAAAATTTGAAGCTGATTTAGGAAATTGCCTGGAGAATATTGAAGGGAACATCAGACACTTTAAATGCTTCACATTTTTAACCTATTACTGAGAACATTTCAGTAGCCCTGAGGCATGTTCCTCCCTTCCTACTCCATTATCTGTCTTTGGATATCTTAAAAAATCAGAAGCACTGGGGTTGAGCGTGAGAGAGCAGGGTCGAGTCCCCCATTTCAAACCCTTCTCTTTTATCTGGACTTAGCAAATATCAGAGAACGTTGTGAAGGACTTCGGTGCTACCCATCCCTATGTGCAGGGTGGAAAGAGATATGTCCAGCCTGACTCTGAATCTGAGTGTTCATATTTCTGGCTGCTGTGAACATTTCTTCTGCAGTCAATTTTGGCTTAGGAGTCTGTGTATATAGCTGTAACATTCATTATCTGTATATTTTTATATGCATGTATTTTGTACATCCTTCAGGCTGTTTTATTTAATTCCTTGCTAGTCTCTCTATTCTAAGCCAGGCACCAGTGCATCGTATGTAGGAATGCAGGTGCCTAATTTGCCCCTAAATTTTAGGTGCCTGGTGAAGATGCCCCCGTAAAGTAAGTGCATAAATTCCTTATAAAGTCACTGGGGAGAAACAGTTGCTTTGAAGGCTCCCAAAGAGAGATCTTTTCTACCTGACTTTGGCACTTAAGTTGCTCTCAGTAGTGCTGTGATCTTTTTCTTTCTGATGAAATCTCAGGGATTTGAGGTATGATACACGTTTTCTTGTTCTGCTGTGGTGCAAGACAACTGTGGTGTTCAAAGGTCATAAAGAACACACTGAATTGAATTTGGCCTCTGTCGGTGAACAAAGGATATATATTCAGTTTTCCGGTTTGAGGCACCTATAACAATATTTTAGATGTGGATTTGGAGAAC
This sequence comes from Aptenodytes patagonicus, assembly GCF_965638725.1. Classification (NCBI taxonomy): domain Eukaryota; kingdom Metazoa; phylum Chordata; class Aves; order Sphenisciformes; family Spheniscidae; genus Aptenodytes; species Aptenodytes patagonicus. Next base: position 9,178,339 of record NC_134951.1, on the reverse strand, counting down.
ATAAATGTAGGCTCCAAACTTACACACATTTAGATAAGGAATAGCTGCTTCACAGCAATACATCTGCCTTCTGGCTGGTTCCTCATGCACAGGCAGGCATATGTAAAAAGCTGAGGTCTCAAATCATAAAACTTTTACTGTAAGAAATGAGCAAATGTGACCCTATTTATTCTAGTGCACCACTGTCCATAGGAAATACCTTCACCATTGGCGATACACAACCCACAACCCTGTATACACTTTTAAAAATAGGAGCACCTCACTTAGCTCCCTACCATTGAGTCTTGCAGCACACATGGAAGCCAAAATGAATCCTTGTTCTTCCCAAAATACCTGTGCCTCTGGGTAGGCTTGATGGCATTAACTGGATGGGTACCATACTTAACATGGCTCGTCCCTTGTAGACCTTAGACAGATACCACGTGAAGAGCTGGTAGCCATTTGCAGATACCTGCTGCAATTCTTGCTGGGCATACAGCAGTGTCATAGTTTAACCGGGCAGGCAGCTAAACACCACACAGCCGTTCGCTCGGTCCCCCCGCGGTGGGATAGGAGAGAGAATTGGGGGGGGAGTAAGATTCGTGGGTTGAGATAAAGACACTTTAATGGGACAGAAAAGGAAGGGAAAAGAAAACAAACTAATAACAACAATAATATGATAAAAGAATATTCAAAGCAAGTGAAGCACAATGCAATTGCTCACCACCCGCCGACCGATGCCCAGCCAGCCCCCGAGCAGCGGCCCCCCCGGCCAGCTTTCCCCCAGTTTATGTACTGAGCATGACGTCCCATGGTATGGAATGTCCCTTTGGCCAGTTGGGGTCAGCTGTCCTGGCTGTGCCCCCTCCCAGCTTCTTGTGCACCTCCAGCCTTCTCAGTCGGTAGAGCATGGGAAGCTGAAAAGTCCTCGACTAGTGTAAGCATTCCCTAGCAACAACTAAAACATCGGTGTGTTATCAACTTTGTTCTTGTCCTAAATCCAAACCACAGCACTGTACCAGCTACTAGGAAGAAAATTAACTCTATTCCAGCCAAAACCAGGACAAGCAGCAATGGCAGATGCACCTCTCAGCACATCAGATAGGGACACTCTCTTGGTTTGTCCTCTGCCATATCCTGGAAGCTTCCATTTTCTTGTCCCATGCACTAGTTTGGATACAGCTTTCTAGACTGCTTTTGAGCCCTTTAGTCAATTTAATTTTCTTCGCCTCATGCAGAGAAAGGCAGAATTTATCCCAACATCTTTCCCAGACATACAATACTTGAATCATATTTTCTAATTATTTCTATTCAGACATGGAAATCCAAATCACACAGTCCCTAATGATGTTACACGCAATGAAAGGAAGGGCCTTTTCCCAAATACTTGACTTTATTGTGTCATGATTAGAGACAACAAATAAATGAGAGAAAACAAGGTTTTGGTTAAATAGAAAAGTCATGGCTATTTTCTCTGTTCAAACTGTTTTGATATGATAAACTGCGAAAAAAGAAATTACACACAAGAAAACACTGGAAATTACTACTGGTATTGTCAAACAGTACCATTCACTTGAAAAATATCTAACATTCAGATAACAGTATTCTTCAGGAGTAGTGTTGAGGTCAAATTCTCTGGGGTTGATTTGAGATGAGTTTGAGAAGCATCTTTCCCTGCTACGTAATTCTGTTATTATTAACTGTGCCTCTGATGAAGGTTTCCAGGTAGAGCAGTGTCGTGGTTTAACCCCAGCTGGCAGCAAAGCCCCACACAGCCACTCGCTCACTCCCTCACAGTGGGATGGGGGAGAGAATCAGAAGGGTAAAAGTGAGAAAACTCATGGGTTGAGATAAAGACAGTTTAATAAGACTTGGAGAACAAATATTATGAGGAGCGGGTGAGGGAACTGGGACTGTTTAGCCTGGAGAAAAGGAGGCTGAGGGGAGACCTCATCACTCTCTACAACTACCTGAAAGGAGGTTGTAGCGAGGTGGGTGTCGGTCTCTTCTCCCAAGTAACAAGTGATATGACAAGAGGAAATGGCCTCAAGTTGCTCCAGGGGAGGTTTAGATTGGACATGAGGAAAAATTTTTTTACTGAAAGAGTGGTGAAACATTGGAACAGGCTGCCCAGGGAAGTGGTTGAGTCCCCATCCCTGGAAGTATTTAAAAGACGTGTAGATGCGGCACTTAGGGACATGGTTTAGTGGGCATGGTGGTGTTGGGTTGACGGTTGGACTCGAAGATCTTAGAGGTCTTTTCCAACCTTAACAATTCTATGATTCTGTGATTCTAATAGGGAAAGCAAAAGCCGCGCGTGCAAGCAAAGCAAAACAAGGAATTCATTCACCACTTCCCATCGGCAGGCAGATGTTCAGCCATCTCCAGGAAAGCAGGGCTCCATCACATGTAATGGGTACTTGGGAATACAAACGCCATCACTCCGAACGTCCCCTGCTTCTTTCTTCTTCCCCCAGATTTATATACTGAGCATGACGTCCCATGGTATGGAATATCCCTTTGGTCAGTTGGGGTCAGCTGTCCCGGCTGTGTCCCCTCCCAACTTCTTGTGCACCCCCAGCCTACTCGCTGGTGAGGTGGGGTGAGAAGCAGAAGAGGCCTTGACTCTGTGTCAGCACTGCTCAGCAGTAATGAAAACATCCCTGTGTTATCAACACTGTTTCCAGCACAAATCCAAAACATAGCCCCATACTAGCTACTACAAAGAAAACTAACTCTATCCCAGCCAAAACCAGAACAAGCAGGATTTATCTAGACCAAATATACGGCCATATGATAGATATATGTTCCTCACCACCAATACAGATAAGCATCCAAACTGGGCAAAAGTAAAATAAATTGAAAATTAAATTGCTTGATTTTCTGTAGACACATACCCCCAATTCTTTTGTTTGATGTACATGCTAAAGTTAAGCACGACTTTGCCCATGCTTTAGGCTCCATCATCTCTTGAATTTGACTGTATAAAATATATCAGATAGAGTAGTCTTTTTTATTCAGAGATTCAAAAGTGGGGCATAGAAGCTTCATCTATCTGCATAGCAAAACTTTTATTACGTGGAACCACCTATACTCCAACAGAAAAATGGCCAAGGGCCTTAAAGGAAATTAAAATGAGCCATAACAATTGGAATTCACACAAGAGCATAAAGGACCTTCCTAAGATAAATAATACATGCATTAAAAAGCATTGAACAGGAAAGAATGTGATAATGGAGATTATCTCTCAAAAGCAAAAACAAAATCAGAAAATGAAAATAAGACCTTTGAATGAAGATCAAAACTGCATGACACCGTGCCTACGAGGGCTTCACGGGGAAGGCATGCCTGTAGTCTGGCTCTCCTGCCTCCTTCTTTCTCCAGAGGCTGAACTGAGAATCAAGCTCTAAAACTCTTGCAAGGGAAAGGTAACTTCTATAGTCAATCAGGCAAAGATTTCTTAGATACTGAGGGATGAAACCTGAATCTAGACTGGATTTGCATAGAAATTAATTACATTGCTTCCATAGTGGACATCATTATTTTGGGGAAAATTTCTGAAGAATTGTGGCAGATTTCTATTCATGGCATCTTAGAAATCAAACGAAGAAAGGAGTGGGAAGAGGTGCCATTTAAAAGGATGCTGTTACTCAAACACTTTAGAAAAGGCCTTTTACCTCTGTTATGCAGGAGATAAGAGCAGATAATACAGTGATGTCTCTGGCCTTATAATCAATGCAATAGTATAAAAGCCCAAATAACTTGAAGAAGGCAATGTCTGGAATTCATGGTGTTACAGATTGAAAATCAGTATCCAAAGCGGTCTGGTTTAGACATAACAAAGCAAAAGGACGGAAGAAAAGGACAGAAAGGGAGCGACAAGGATGGCTTGGGTGGTACCTGAGTTGTTCTCTCGTTCCATGGCTCATCTTCTACACTCCTGCCCTTCCTCCTCCTCTCTGTGTACTTTCCAACAGCTTAAATGTGCTCCGGGATCTTTACAGCAGTCTTTACTGTCAGAGACCAGCAGCGGTGGCTTCTTGGCAAGTGAGGGAGAGCCAGGAGTGAGGGTAAGGGCAGGGCAGGTAGGGCAAGGGCACAGTCCCACAGGACCTCATAGCATTTTCATTACTTGCCCCTAAAATGGACTGGGTTTGTGTTGTGGTTTAACCCCAGCCAGCAACTGAGCACCACACAGCCGCTTGCTCACTCCCCCCACCCCAGTGGGATGGGGGAGAGAATTGGAAGAGTAAGAGTGAGAAAACTTATGCGTTGAGATAAGAACAGTTTAATAATTGAAATAAAATAAAGTAAAATAGTAATAATAATAATAACAATAATAATAGAATATACAAAGCAAGTGATGCACAGTACAATTGCTCACCACCCGCCGACCAATGCCCAGCCAGTCCCCGAGCAGCGGCCCCCCCGGCCAGCTTCCCCCAGTTTATGTGCTGAGCATGACGTCCCACGGTATGGAATGTCCCTTTGGCCAGTTGGGGTCAGCTGTCCTGGCTGTGCCCCCTCCCAGCTTCTTGTGCACCTCCAGCCTTCTCAGTTGGCGGAGCATGGGAAGCTGAAAAGTCCTTGACTAGTGTAAGCACTACTTAGCAACAACTAAAACATCGGTGTGTTATCAACAGTATTTTCATCCTAAATCCAAACCACAGCACTGTACCAGCTACTAGGAAGAAAATTAACTCTGTCCCAGCCGAAACCAGGACAATTTTAAATCTGCGATTGACTGATACAATCTGAGCTGTCTCAGGTTTGAATGCAACAAAAACAGATGTTCTGGTGCAACTGTGAAAGTTGGTGGTTTGGGGCTTAGAATTCCTTTTATTTTTTTTAAATACAGAAGACACATAAGACTAGAGAGAATCAACAGAATAGCCCAGTCCTTCTGTACACTGGCAATGAAGTCATAGGCAGCATGTCCATGTTCACTCCATAGGCAATATCCATTGGTTGTAAGAAATATTGAGCATTCTGTACAAATTAAGGCCTTTTCTGAAATGGAACAAAAGCCATAAACCATGCTATAACACAGAAGCACATCATCAGTGTCCTAGATTGTTGCAGCAGCAGGAAGTTTGGTGGGTGAGTATGTGCTGGTATTCCTGCAAAAGACTTTGCACCGTGATAGTACAAGAAAAACAGTCCCTGTCTGACCAAAGAAAGTATCTTCTCTGATGGATCACAACCAATACACAGAGCTCAGATCTGCTTTTGAAACTGCCCTCCACCACCCCCACCTGGAAGATTATCCAAGTGATGTTGGAAAAGCTCTAACTCATTAGTGCTAAAATCTTTGAGGGCTTATCCCAAGCTTATTTGAAGTCAAAGGGCATGTTTATATTGACTTGATGAGTTTTGGATCAGACGCCTTGGCTCTTCACACGTGACATCTAGCTCCCTAATTGTGTGCACATAAAAAGAGAGAACATAAAAGCTGTCGAGTTTCTGTGCCCTGTGATTGTCCTCAGTGATGCTTGGTACTCTTTTCCAGAAGGCTTCTGCTACCTTCTCACTCCAGGCTGTTTTGATGACTTAATAAGGAAAAGCTCTTGCCACCAAACAAAGCTCATCCAAATACACACCTTTCTTTGATGCATCCCAGGTCTCAGACTGAATTTCTTCAAAAGCAATAAACAGGAAAAAAAAAAAAAACCCAGTTATCAACTTCGTGTGTAGACATCTAAGCTTCTGAAACAAAGCTTTCTTTCATGTCTTCCAAGTGTTCAAGGCTAGAAGTAGGCTTTTGACCCAATTCTCTAGAGAAACTCCTTTAGAAAATAACTTCTTTGATTGCTTGTCAAGGTTTATTTCATGCCAGTCTTACTAGACTAATATTATAAAAAGGACAATTTCAGGAAATAGCCTTGAAGCCATAGAGAGGATGCTAATAGCTCCAGAAATAAGGAAGCTGCAGGTCAATTGGAGAACACAGAATTAGCTGAAAAAACCAGCATCAGCAGACATGCTGGCTATGTGTCATGAAGATCACTTCTTCACACTGGTGGATATGATACACCTTTTGTTCGCATTACCTGTTAGAGTGGTTATCAAATTTATCCCCACCAAGGACAGCAAGAGCTTACGTGCTCATGGATGGGAGTAAATATTTTACAACAATCATTTTCTCATGTTGTCATATTATTTTATTTTACTCCTGGAAATGACATTTTTCATCCAGCGGATTCCCAAGTTGTAAGGTGCAATGGAAGTATTTCATGACTGAAAATATTTCATCCTGCTTACTGTATTTTATTTTTGAACTTCCTTTAGAAGTGGCTCAATTCTGAAGAATGATGAGCACATTAATACTCTCACATTGAAAACCTAGGCTGCATGTAGGTTTACAGAATTTTTTTCATTGTTCTCTTTAATGCTGTCTATTGTTTACTTGTATGAAAGTATTTGTAGGTGGCTGACATAAAACCCACAGCCATAAGATGTAGCTGTACTTCTCAAACCACACGAGTTCTTCATTCATGCATGAAAGGGCTGGACCTTTCAGACAGGTTCTGGGAGGTTTGCATGTTCCTTAGATGATGACACTGATACACAGAGAAATACATGAGTAATGCTATTTCACAGGCAGACAATAAAAACAAATACATTTTCTTCTCTAGCTTATGGAAAATAAAATAAGCTCTATTTCACATAGATGTTAAAATTGCTAAATATTATTTGGGGGTGAAAGGAAAAGGTCCCATTTCCACAGCAGAAGTTCATCCCTCAGTATTCCATTGCTAAAATACAGCTCTCCAGGCTTTTTACTCCTCAGACCTATCACAACTTTCCACCCTACTTTATTAGCCCGAAGCCAAGCTTATCCACCATTTTTTCCAATTAAAAGCACTTGGAGATGAACCTTCTTCAAGCCAGTCAATGCTGTTTATTAGTAGTTTGTTGCTTTCCTTTTACCATTTAAGATCTCTGTAGCCTTTCTTTTTTATGTGACACATTTTATTTCTTCATAACCACTTTGGCCAACATATGAGAGATTGTTTTCCTCCATATATTTGTAGAGTTTAAGGCCACAGATGATGTCTGTGATTACCTTCTGAAAGGCCATAAAGTTTCACCCAGTGGTCCTGGAACAGATCCCATACTTTATGATGGAGCAAGAACATGGCTTGAAAATGCCCTTCATCCTTAGTTTGATTATGGTGGGCAATCCTCCTTGTTCCTTGACAGAATGTTCCAGTGATTAACTAATGTCAAAACCTTCACCTTATTTCTCATTTGATTGTACCCTTCTACAGCTCCCAGCAACTGGATCCCTTTAGTCTTTGTCCATTATGTTAAAGAACGAGAAGTTTGTTCCCACTGTAGGGTAGCACTAGGCTTTGATGAAGTTCATCCTTTTTAGTGTTGGTAGATATGAAGGAGAAAATATTTTAGAGTCAGGAACCAAATAATGTAGCCTTTGAGGAAGCCTCTTGAGGAAACCATAAACTGAATTACATGTAATTGTTTATACGATGCAATTTCAGGGACATGACGGTCCTATTAGTGTCATACTGTAAAGATTCTTACCATGCCCTGGAGGAAAACCTGACAAAAGTAAGCAAACAAAGGAAATGGAAGTTATTAATCACAAATCTGTTTTTTTCTTTCTTCATATAAAAAATGGTGTCAAAAAATAAGCAATAAAACTCCACGTTAGTTCCGTTATTCCCTGGGAAAGACGCAAACTGCATCATCCATGCAAATCATACCTACTTTTATTATGGAGGCAAGTGTTATTAAATCCTAAGATGGAGCACAGCTAGTTCTAATAAGTCTGTTTAGAAAGGTGAGTCTTTTTTTTGACCTAGCAAAACTAAAAATGTTTGTGAGAAGACAAAGTAAATCCCTGGAAGCTTTGTAACTGGAGGAAAGCTTTAATTCAATTACTTGATGAAGCAGCTCTCAAAGTATTCACTTAAAATCTCAGTGTCATTTAACCTCCAGTTTGTTTAAAGTATAATTTGAGACAGAAAGTTTAATGAAAATTACACATCTTAAGTTCAAGTTAAATCCCTCAAAGACTCAGTCTTACCTTAGTCAGCTTACGTTGTCTAGCTGTTTGTGGTTTAATGCAATGAGCTTTTAATAAAACTCAAGTTACAACAACATGTCAATGTTCAAATAAAAGCAACATCAATAAGAGCTGAAGCTCTGCAAGTGCCGTAATTTCTTCATGTTTGAGTCTGGGTGGCAGCTTGTTTCCAAAATGCTGTCGCATTCTTTGGGGGCTCTTTGGGGATCTTCCTTTTGCTTTGTCTCTCTTATATATATGGTCAGTGGTGAGTGTCTCTGCTTGCAGTGATGTTTTTGAATTGGTCAGTAGTTTCCATTCTTAATGCATGAGGTTCTGTAACACCTTTGGAATTTTATTTTGAAAACCTGTATTCTTCACAATAACATTGCAGTCCCATAAATTCTTAAGCTTGACATTCTTAAGAGTGTTTGAAAGTTCCTTCATTTGCATTAAAAATATAGATTGTATATATCAAAGTCTCCTGGCTTTATAAATAAAGTACTTTGAAAGTTTATATTATTAATATGGCACACTTGCTTGAAGTACTAAAATAGTCTCTTCAAATGTAACTTCTTCTATTAAATACTTCTGTAGGCTTCTTGTAACTTAAAATTTTAATTAGCATGTTTCATAGGCCTGCCAAATAATTAACTCCTCGGTTATATACTCAAGCAATTCCTTAGTTATTAAACAAACAAAATATTGATTACTTGTAACAGAATCTTCCTCCTGTCATAAAAGCAGGTACATGTCATCATCCAATTCAAAATAGCATCAGGAACAACCACAAGCAAGGTTAAAACTGGATAAATTATTTTCTGTTACAGGAATTTTTTTTTACAAAGTTTAAAGACAGAAAAAATTTTACAGTGTTAGAACACAGATAAACAAGCAGGTTGTCACCTCTAAAAGAAATAATGAATTGACAGTAATCCAAAAAACTTTTCTTGAAGTTTCTCAAATGTAACATTCTTTTGACATCAAAGTCTTCCTTTTAATTCTTGGTATGTTTGCAAAAGACACCAGTGTTTAATATGATCATTTATAATAAGCCGTCTCCAGAGGAAAAACTCTGCAGTTTAAAATTACATTATTGTGCAGGAATGAGGTGGGCTATTTTTATGGATGAGCTTATGGCTTGAAATAACTGAGATTGCTGCTTACTCGGTGTACTCAATTAAAGAGTTAATTGGTTAGGTTCTTCTAGGATAATCTTATTTTGAAGGGGAGAGGCAAAATTGTCTTCAGAAGAGTCACTCTGATTACAGACATCTCTAAGGAAAGATTTTTGCTTGTCTGGCTTGGGAAAGAGTTTTAGCTTCTTTACTTATTAAATTTAAGTTTACAGTTAGAAGTCTTACAGTGAATATTTTACATGCAACAGGAAAATCCTTACTATGTTTAGAGTACTGGGGAGTTTCACGGGATGTCTGTGACAGAACAGAGAGTAGTAACCAGGTTTCATGAACTTTTACTGTCCTTTCTTCTGTTTTACTGCTTACTCCTGTTTCACTTTATTCACTGGAGGTTTTAATTCTCCCCAAATTGCTGTATTGGAATCTAATCCCCTCATATTGCTGTGCTTTTGGGAGTCTTTATGTTGATGAACAAAATTAGTCTTTTTAGCAAGTAATTACTTAAATTACCTTAATTATATAATAATGTAAGGTCAGCAACAAAATTATATATACTCTAGCTGAATCATTATAATGCTGATGACATTAAGTGCCAAGCACTAACTTCCATCCTGTCTCTCCCAAAGCCAAGGTTTTGTACAATCCCACTTCAGTTTACTCAGTATAATTTAGTTTGAGGTGTTTATCATAGTGGAGATGGCCAAAAAGGTATTTGAGATAATTAGTTAAGTGATTTCATAATTGCTAAAACATCTGTCGGAATTAATTCCGGCAAAGTAGCCATTTTATTGAAATAAAAATATTCTCATAATACCTTTGGCAAAATAGCTCCCTTGAAGTCATTGAAATGGCTACGGGGAAGAATTTGGGGCATTGAATTAGTCTTCAGTTGCACACTTCATAAGCTATCAGGCCTTCTGTCGTTTCAGCTTAGGAAGACATTGTCAAGCTCAGTGCAATAAGTCTTTAGCTGCTTATAATAAAACTTTTTAGCTTCTTCAGCACAGTGGTTGTTCTGGAGAGTTTGAATGGTCCTTGTGCTCATGAGGTATTTCCTTTCTCTCTCCCCTGACCAGATGTGCTGGCAGTACAGTCCCTTCACTTGTTAGAGCTCTAATGAGAATCCACGGATGTGTTTGTTTCAAGGTTTTATTTTTTGTCACTTCAGACAGCTGTAAGTCTGCATATCATCTTTTCAGAGTCCATAACTGAAGCTGAACTTCTACAAACACAGATATTATTTTGAGCATTTTGCGAGTTTAACAGCAGCTAACATTTTGAGAGTTAACGTTTTGGAAAATGCCAGTGATGCAGCAATTGAGTATCTGTGGTAGAAAAAACAATCTCATGGTAAAAACTGTGTATAGTGACTAAAGCTGCACCATAGCAAAGGTACTCCTTTAGTAAGTACAGGCTGCATGTATACCATTAAGTTAAGCAGTGTCAGTGAACAGACACAATCAGGGTCCCTGACACCCAGTAATGCTCAGTTGTGTAGATGGTTCTTGATACAATTTTGTCTTGACCCAGCTGACAATCTCCCAAATGGTTCCCAGTTGCATTGCAAAAGTTGGCACTACTTGGTTCACTGTTATGGGTATAGCCTTAATGTCCATGGGGTAAAGGAAATGCAGTTTGACAGTGGTCACTCAGGTGAGGTCTACCACGTGTAAATTGTGCTTGGCTCTGTGATGACTACAGGAGTAGTAACTGCTGCCCAGGACATGTTTGGTATAGATGAACTAGGCTACTGATCTTAATCTTGTCCTGCATCTTACTGAGGGACAGCATGATGCCATGCAGTCACCAAATGATGCCATGAAGCTGCAAATTGAGCTCAGTGCTGTTGTGATGCAGAGAAGTTTGCACTGCAAGTGTTGAACCTGATTTATGCATAAATAGAGTGATAACTGGTGTGTGTGTGGCAAAGCAAAAGACAGTGAGCGGAGGGAAAGTACTCAAGCAAAGTGTCCAAAAAACAGATTTGCATATATTCTTCTGAAATTCTCCATAAATATATTGACAAGGTGGGGCAATCAATGGATACTGATATTAAAGATAGGGAAGAAGCAGAGCTCAGGAGATGCTGTTCAAGGTAAGGAGAGTATCCAGAGAGACTAAAGTGGTGATGGAGAGGAGGACAGGGCAGCAGTGTAAAAGGAGAAAGTAGATCAGAAGGTAGTTTGTATTTACAGTCATTAAGATCAAAATCAATTCACGTACCTCAATAGTTCAGAGCTGGTGTTAGCGTTCTCTGTGATCACCTTTTAGACCAGACATGTTTAATAAGGACTGGTTACTTCAAAGGTAGCTTAAAGTTGTTTACGAACTTGTGCTGTATCTGAACTTCTCTCACCTCCATGAAAAAACAAGAGAAGATGCAGCTCCAGGTCATTTTCTGATATGGTTCCCACAGTCAGGCTGGCTGAGGACAGAAGGATGATGAGCTCTAGGAAGGATCGGCGTCTCCAAACAGACCACAGTAAAGCAGCCTGGAATACCGCGTCACCGCCGGCTCCCTGCTCTTGAGACTAAGCTTCCCCCTGCACCCAGGTGCTCAGAGTCCACGTCCCCAGGGACAACCTCGATTTGGCACAGAGGGAGGGCTCCCAAAATGGTTTAATCAAAGAATATGTCTCTTGGAACCTTTTCAAACAAATTAGAACAGTGAACAGACCCACACTCACACATCCAGGTCTCATTTTCACAGCCTATTACAGAAGTGGGATGGAAAGAGCGGGGGGATGTCAGGGCAACTGGGTGTTTGTGTGCAGGGAGCAAGACCTGCTATAAGGCAACTTACTTTTTGAATGGGGGGAAATGTATTTGACTGAAGTAGCATGAAAGGCATTCAAAGAAATATCGGAGTATTTCTGCTTAAGTGCTGGATGTTTTCTCTCTCTTTCTACATCACAGGCATCACTGCTGAGCAAGACACCCATGTTCCTCGGTAGCTTTCTTTAGAGGGGGCAAAAAAAAGATGACACAAAAAGACATTGGAAATAAGGACTTTTCTTTCCTCTTTCAAAGAACCTTAAGATTTTATTTTTTTTATATGTGTGGCTGATCTTATTTCAAAGTCACTTTGAATTTTTTTGGGGTATGTGATGGATGAAAAGTTCCTTGGGAATAAAAGGAAGTTGTAAGTTTTTAAAAAATTGAAAGAAATGCTGAATCCTATTGCAACCACCAGTTTGTTTCTCAGCATTTTCATTGATACTATTTTACAATAGAGAAGCTTCTGTAGTAGTAAATTTTGTAGTTTATAACATAACTAAAACGATTTAGGAGTTTATACATCTGTGACTTTCATCTGTAGTAATGTGTGTCACAACACAAACATTGACATCTGAAAAACTGAAGCTTGTGAAAAATCTTGGCATTTAGCTGGAGGTAGAGCATGATGTTAAACCTGTTGTATCATAATTTACAGTAGGCAATTGACATCACCTCCCTGTATGTAAGAATTCAAAGTTATTTGTCAGTGTTCAATAAAAAAAAGACAAATAAGAAAATATTAGGTACAGTAAGATTTTTCAGCAGGTGACTGGTTTTGGCTTCTCCTCTGTTTCTTTACGTTTCCAAAGAAAGATTTGGCAGTTGGCAAATGCAATACAGGCAGCACAACCATTGTGTTAAATGATGAGAAATTGGTCAGAAATGGACGCTTCGGTAGTTGCAAGTTTGTCATTGAGAAAGAAGGAATATGTGCTGTAGAGAAGTGTAGTTTTAGCACAGTTCATTTGAATGTATACAGGTGTGTGTGCATAAGTACAATAGCAAACAGCACAGAGAAGTGAATTGTGTCTGTTCTTGAAAGGAGCAGGGGAGCCTTCAGTGAAATTGTGGAACATCTAAAACTCATGAAAGATCAGGCAAGTTCACCTAAAACACAACTCATCCATGACATTCACAGCCACAAGTTACCTCATTTTTAAGAGCCTGTTATGCATTTTTTCCTGCTCAGATTTCCCCCACTGCACTCACTCGGTCCTGAGCCTGCCTTCCCCAAGTGTCCCATTGGGGTGGGCGTTACTGTTGCCAAAGGAAGGGCACAGTATTGATGAAAAGCATACGGGATCTTTATGCCTCAGGGCCCACATTTCCCATAGCATAGACATCAGCAGGTGACAAAGAGCTTTCACCAATTTACCTTATCTTCAAGTGATTCGCTGAAAGAACTGAGGTTGTGTGCATCCCATAGTGCTTATTTCTTTTCAGCAGACAGCAGATGGTAGTGCCTTTCTTTAGATATAAAGACCAATATTTTTTATCTCTATAGACAGATGTTATGTCCTTAGGAATCAGGGAGCTCATCAGGCCCAACCTGATCTTAAATTTTCTCCAAGAAACTCTCACACAAGGACATACTCTTGGAGAAATGGTAGCAGAGCAGCTAGCATTATCATCCAAGGATGATCTGCTCTCAGGTCTCCCTGGCTCCCTTCCTAATGGCAGAGTTTGGGGGACTAGAGTCCTACCCATGGTAGAAGATTGGCCTAGGGGCCACTTAGTCACCTGGACATATACAAGTCCATGGAACCAGACAAGGAGGGAGCAGTGGAAGTCATTCACTTTGACCTAAGCAAGGCTTTTGACAGTCTCCCATAGTACCCTTGTATGCAAATTGGAGCTTTATTTCCAAATTGGAGATATATTTTGGATAGGTATACTGTAAGGTGGGTGGAAAATTGACTGGACTACTAGTCTTGAAGGTTTGTGATCATGGCATGAAGCTGGTGACTGGTTCCTGGGGGTTCCTCAGGGGTCAGCTCTGCAGAAAAGTACCCGAGGACACATTGAATGTCAAGCCATTAGCATGCTTCTCTGGAAATGGAAGTGAACTGTATACTGGCTGTATTCATTAGTGGGACTGTAGCCAGCAGGTCCAGCGAAGTGATGCTTCCTCTCTCTCTTCAGCACTCCGGTCTAGTTTTGGATAGTCCAGTGCAAGAAACATATGGACACACCAGAGTGAGTCCAGTGAAGGGCCACTAAATTGTTTAGGGAGGTAGAGCACATGGCATAGGAGGGAAAGCTCAGAGCTGGGTTTTGTTCAGCCTTAATAAGAGAAAACTGTTCTTGCTGTGTACAGCTACCTATGGGAGGGTAAAGAGCAGGCAGAGCCAGACTCTTCTCAGAGGAGCAGAGCAGAAGGAGAAGAGGCAATGGACAAAAGTTGCAGCAAGGGAAATTCCAATTAGATATTAAGAACAAAATGAGGTGGTCAAACATTGGAGCAAGTTGCCTAGAGGTGTAGCATCTCCATCCTTGGAGATACTCCAGACTCCACTGGGCAAAGCCCTGAGCAACGTGCTCTAACTTTGAAGTTGGCCCTACTTTGAGCAGGGGGTTGGACCAGATGGCCCTTCCAACTTAAATTATGTTGTGATTTTATACACCACAGGACAAAAATGATTTAAAAACAGCTCCAGTAGTCCAGCTCATCATTTCAATGTTACACTCTTAACACTGACTTTCTGATAATGCAGGCGCTGTTTTAAAGTCTCTTCTGTGCTCCTTTTGTGTCTGGGGTCGCAGTGCCTGCAGATACCTTCTTGCAGTAAACTGTGCTGCTTTAATGAGGTTTCCAGCAGTGCAGGGGATGGGTGTTGGACCAAGGATAGATGGAGCAAACAACGTTCCAGGGCGGGTTGTTATATACCATGTCCATAAGGTGAACTGAGTGGTTAGCACCTTCTACTCAAAAATGAGGTCTGAGATCTTTGTCTGGTTAACTTTTCTCTCCACTGTGCACTGAATTTGGCACAGAACAAGGTAGTCTGAGCGTGATGATATCCAGCCAACTGAAGGTCAGTAGGAGATACTGATGGGCAAGGTATCTTTCCTGCTTTCCCCTGATATATGAAGTTAACATTTAATTGTTGCAACTGGTTTTGCTGCAGGTCCTGATGTTGGACAATTAACTTACCAATTTCTAACCTCGTACCTGAACTCTGAGAAGCAGATCTATACTTGGCAGAGCTGCTGCATTTCACTAAGTTTTGACTAGGGATCAGTTTGACCAGAGCTATGCTCTGCTGTTGTCCAGTAGCAAAGCTTGAAATTTCTCAAATTGCTCAGAAGTGTAACTGCTGTAAAAAGACTTTTAGTGGTTTCAGCGTATCCTGATTTGCTGAAGGCCACATCTAACCCAGCTAAGCAATAGTTTAATCACAAAGCCAATTTTAAATGTTCTTTATTATAGGTGCCTTAATTCACCCTGAACAGTTTCCATTCTCTTTCAAGCTGTGACTTTATATTTGCCCCAGAAGCCTGTTGGAGAGTGAAAAGATGTGGCAAAGATTTTAAGGGATTGTCAGAGAGCCTCTGGAGACAGAGATCGAAAAGTGCTTTCATAATTATTCCACAGACTATACTGCGTGACATCAGTATGATTCATGCAAGGTCATTACAATTTATCTTTGTATCTGAGTAGAAAGTGGGAACAGGATACTGAGAAAAAAAAACTTGCTGTATGTCCTATTTTGGTATAAAGTGCAAACAGAGTCATAAATAAATGGTTAGGTGCCGTCTTGAGGAGTTGGGGTGAAATAAGGTGGAAGGCACATTTAGGAAAAAAACACATTTGTAGGACGTTCTCATGTTGTTTGATGCAGGTTATACGTAAAGCTACAATATGATGATAACCATCACAGTAGCAAAACCATGTAATAAATAAGAAACAAAATATGCAGTGCTTGGCACAGTTGAAATAGACAAACATATATGACCTAAAATTTTGTTAATGCCTCTGCCTCTTCTAAGGGGAGTAGTGAGGATTGCCACCTATTTCTAAATGCAGATATTTTGCAAAGTGATTTCTTTTTGCCTGCTCCCCCCCAACACTTCTCATGCCATCTCTTGCTCCTCTTGAATTACTATATTGCATTTTGTACAATAAATGGCATTTGAGTGTATATTTGAAATGACCAGGATTGGTATTAGAAATTAAATAAAATATTAGCTGCTTTTTTTTTTTTTGTAAATTGCTCCAATAGTAGCAAATTAACAGTAAATTGATAGAGAAAGGTAAGCACAGATCCTTTAAATCATAGTGAAGTTTTTGGCATTCAAGCTAGAAGTGTCTCAATTTAACACATCATTGGTTTGTATTATTAGAAATTTCATTGGTTTGTGGAGCGTATGATGGTTATGCTCTAAAATTGAAAGTACATAGACTCAGGACTTCTACAGTAGGCTGAGCTCTTACGCAGTTACTGATCAGTGTGCA
Organism: Aptenodytes patagonicus; assembly: GCF_965638725.1. Taxonomy (NCBI): domain Eukaryota; kingdom Metazoa; phylum Chordata; class Aves; order Sphenisciformes; family Spheniscidae; genus Aptenodytes; species Aptenodytes patagonicus. The sequence goes on along the minus strand of NC_134951.1, from coordinate 9,161,958 downwards.
GCAACTGCCATGGCTTGTTAATAAGCAGAGGCAAACCACCATTAAAACCCTACTTGCCACTGTATAGAAAGATTTTTAACAGTACTTATTTTCTTGTTTATAGTTCTATATCAATCATGAAATGGGAACTGAGAGACCAGTAAATGTCATTTGCCACTTTTCGAGTGGCATGAATTTATCATCTGCATTGCATTTCATCACACTCATCTGTTTCCTTCCAAACGGGAGTAGGGGATTAGAGTGGAAATGTGTCTTGAATCATTAAAAGAAACTCTGCTTAAAATAGTAAGGTAAATTAAACTAGCAAAATAATTTCAGTTAATACTTAAGTCAGTGTGATCCAAACTCTTCTTTTACTGTTTTGAATTTCAATCCCTGAAAATTATCCTAGAACCCCCTCAAAATAGGGGAGACATTTTTGGTTGAATAGAAAAATATTTTTAAAAGCTTACTAAACTTTAAGAGGGTCTTTATTTGCTAACCATTATGGCTGCCTTTTCCACAGTATATTTGACGGGAACTTAACAAGGGTTTATGATGTCTATAAAGTCCTAGCATGGTATTTATTCTTTGTCATGTGCAGGCAATGTTAAATGTGCCTTCTACCACGATCATGAAGCTGGTTTTATTCCGATAGTGGTTTTCCCATCTGTGGGAAGGGTGACTGGGTTAGCTGTATGACACCATCTGATAAGGAGCATTTCTCCACTCTTGTGTGCTGCTAGAAGGTCGTTACTTGGTACTTAAGAGATGATCTTTGCCTTTTCCCTCGATGGATTGGACTCATCTGTTGTGAGCCTTTTGCTCTTAAAGCCTAATGTTCTTCATTGCTCCTTGCTAAATAAAAAGTGTTAAAATCTTTGTGCTAATGTAGCATAAGAAGCTGTTGTGTCTGAAGCACAGGTGGTTTCTCTGGCTTGTCCCAGCGGTGTCCCATTAGCAGGGCAAAGGCTGCGTAGCTTCTGCTGGGTGCATGCCTGATGGCACAACAGCTTGTGTAAGTAATGCTCCTAATGTTCTTTGGCTTGCACACATGGTCCTGCAACATGACGGGACACAGGCATGGCGTGTCACCAGGCTGGGCAAGGAAACCATTGTACCTTTATCAGGTAATGACGGGTGTTAGTCATGGGATGGAAGAGAGTTTGCAAAACACTTGGGAAACCAAGTAGCAAAGAAGATGCCAGATTATTTCTTTCTCATATCTGGAAGCTCCCAGGTAAGAGTGTTGTTGGAGCAATTAGTGAGTTGAATCCACCCTGCAGGTTACAAATTAAATATACTCATTTAAACTATTCCATGTGCTAAAATAACCCCTACGGTTGAGGATGCTCAAATCCAGCCCCAGTACAGGCAGGCAATTCATTAAGAGGTGCAAATCCTACCACATCATAGAATCATAGAATCATAGAACCATAGAATAGTTTAGGTTGGAAGGGACCTTTAAAGGTCATCTAGTCCAACCCCCCTGCCGTGGGCAGGGACATCTTCAGCTAGATCAGGTTGCTCAGAGCCCCGTCCAACCTGACCTGGAATGTTTCCAGGGATGGGGCATCCACCACCTCTCGGGGCAACCTGGGCCAGTGCTTCACCACCCTCAGCATAAAAAATTCCTTCCTTAGATCTAGTCTCAATCTACCCCCCTTTAGTTTAAAGCCATTCCCCCTTGTCCTGTCGCAACAGGCCCTGCTACAAAGTGTGCCGCCATCTTTTTTATAAGCCCCCTTTAAGTACTGATAGGCTGCAAGAAGGTCTCCCCAAAGCCTTCTCTTCTCTAGGCTGAACAACCCCAACTCTCCCAGCCTTTCTTCACAGGAGAGGTGTTCCATCTCCTTGATCATTTTCGTGGCCCTCTTCTGGACCCGCTCCAACAGGTCCATGTCTTTCTTCTGCTGAGGGCTCCAGAGCTGGATGCAGTACTGCAGGTGGGGTCTCAGCAGAGCAGAGGAGAGGGGCAGAATCCCCTCCCTCGACCTGCTGGCCACGCTTCTTTTGATGCAGCCCAGGGTACAATTGGCCTTCTGGGCTGCGAGCACACATTGCTGGCTCATGTCCAGCTTTTCATCCACCAGTACCCCCAAGTCCTTCTCGGCAGGGCTGCTCTCCATCCCTTCATCCCCCAGCCTGTATTGATCCCAGGGGTTGCCCCAACCCAGGGGTAGGACCCTGCATATGGCCCTGTTGAACCTCATGAGGTTCACAGAGGCCCACTTCTCCAGCTTGTCCAGGTCCCTCTGGATGGCATCCTGTCCCTCTGGCTTGGGGGCACCACTCAGCTTGGTGTCATCTGCAGACTTGCTGAGGGTGCCCTCGATCCCACTGTCTACGTCATTGATGAAGATACTGAACAGTACCGGTCCCAATATGGACGCCACTCGTCACCAACCTCCATCTGGACATTGAGCCATTGTCCACTACCCTCTGGATGTGTCCATCTAACCAATTCCTCACCCACTGGACAGTCCACCCATCAAATCCATACCTCTCCAGTTTAGAGAGAAGGATGTTGTGGGGGACCGTGTCAAAGGCCTTATATATATCTCTATATATGTGTCATGCAGATATATTTGGTCAAGGACACTGTGATGCAGGATATGGCTCCTTTAGCATGAAGAATATCTGCACCATCTACACTCACATTGAGACATTCCCCTGCAAAGTCCCTTTTCTTAATGGAGCAAAACTGGGATCTGAATGAGTCGTACTTGAAAGCAATTGCTTCTCTACTTTTAATTAGTACTGGCTGAATACTGTTAGTTGAATAATGTATTTGATGAATAATGCTGTTGTCCATCAAATAAATTATTCAATTAATCTTTTTTTTTTATTACCTAACACTTCTATAGAAGGTTGCAAATATCCATTGAATAATCTATTAGAATGATGCATAGCTTTTCAAATATACTATACAACAAATAATTTTATCTAGTATTCAGCCAAGTTTGCCCTTAATTAAAATTTGCATGTATATAACAACTGTGCCTGAAGAATCACAAAGAATTTAGGTAGTAGCAGACACGAGGTGGAGAAAAGTGTTTCCGTTCATATGGGTGATTTGTGTTTTGTAATTCCTGTGGTATTGCGTTTTAAGAGTATGTCAGGGATGCCAAGAGCTTTGAAGAATTTTTTTCCCCTTTTTTTTAAATAGAGTTACTTTTAGACTGATCTCCAAATAAATTATATACATTTTACTAGTGACGTGCAGCCACCCTTGAAAGAGGAGCGGTTTGCAGTCAGTTCATCGTGCAAGGGTGGAGAATGAAGAAACAGAGGCTGAGGAAAAGAGCCAATTCCCCTGCAGATAGATTAACACGGCAGGCAGCATCTTCTCGTCTGCACTCACATGCAGAGAGCTCTCACTCCCAGCAAACGGCTCAAAAAGCCCATCTCAGAATGGGCTGACTGCTCCCATCAGGGTCCAAAATAGTGAGTGGCAGGGGTCCCAGCTTCCAGATCTAATATTTACACCAATAATTTGCACAGGCAGTTCAGATGCCTGTAAAAAATCAAAACACGTTTGGAGAAAGCTCTAGTATGAGCAGCAGTGAGTACAGGGTAATGGCTCACTATTGCCTCCTTTAGATGTCACCAGCAAAGCGTGTGTGCATATTTATGTGTTGGGGCTAGGTGGTGAAAGAGAACATGCCCAGAACCCACTCTGGCTATAGTGGCACACAACTAGGCAGCCTGGTCTGCTTTTCCTCTTCATCTCTTTGCTAAGAAACTCACACCTTTCACAAGGGAGGCTGTTGTGCATCTCAACAGAACCTGTGTGACCAAAGAAGGGGCTTTCTGTCCCTTACACAAATGGACAGTGTCCCTCTCCCTTGCACATGCACCTTGCACCTTCCTCAGCCGTTTCAGTTGCCATTGGTGCTTTTGGAACAGTTCGGTTTCGTTTCAGACAGGAGCGGCTGGTGAGAGTCCGGCCCTGCTGCTGCTGTAGGGGCCGGTACCATGCGTAGCATCTCTGCAGGATGGGTGAAGCCTGTGGCCTGGAACTCAGAGCCCTGTGTTAGGGAGATTGGGTGTCCAGGCTGAATCCCCTGCCTCATTTCTGCCAACACTCTCCAATGCAGATAGCAGCTCACGTTTCCAAACGGGCCCATGTCCCGTTTTTGGAGGTGACTGAGGCCCCTGAAGTCTGGCTTTCAAAAGCCTTTATGTGCCTCTGGATTTTCAGGCTTGCAGATTTGGGCATCCTAACTCCATCCCTCTGGACTTCAGCAGAAATAAAGTGCCCTCTCTGCCTCAGCACTTTTGGAAATCCCTTTGATGCCTACCTGTGTTATTAAGACACCTGAATTCCCTTGAAAATTTGGCCCTAGGAGGCACTGCTAGCTGTGGTGTTCAGTGTGGATGGTCCCTCCCACGAGGTGCTTTGGGAGGTGAGCATCCTGGGGAGGGACACAAGCGATGGGAGGCTTTAGCTGTGGAAGAGCAGAACTGCGGTGCATGGGGATGCCCATTGCACGGTTTTCACTAAAATTCATTTAAATAAAGAACGAAAAGCCAGTCTTGTTTTGATTTAGGATGGGAAGCAAGTCCTTTACTCTTGCAATTACATTTCTCTTTGGCTGCCAGTTAGTAGAATTAAAGAATAATTTAGAGGTTCAGAGCACCTCCATGAAGTATGAAATAACCCAGTCACCGCTGCATTTGGGGACCTCAGAGACAGTCAACGAACCTGGATTGAGGCCATTAAGGTCATCTGGTTTTGTCTCACCAAAATCAAGTGTGTTTTGATGTCTAGTTATTTGGTCAAGACCACTTTTAAAAGAGAAAAAAAGAAAAAAAGCCATTTTTTCAGGAATTTAAATCCTGGATTTTATTGCTAACCCTTGGGAATGGTTTTACAACAGCTCACCGTCTCTCATTTAGAGTGTCTGTCTCAAAATGATGTAGGCTCTTGATCTAGCCAACTTGACTGTATCTTTTTATTAAAGTTGCACTTCCTATGATGGTGGATTTAATTTAATGCAAATGAAATGGTGTCTAGGTGACATGATCTGACTGTGTTATGCAAACTCCTACATTATGACATTCCTCTCACACTAACTAAAAGCTTTGTTGCAACATACTAATATAGAAAGGGTTATTTGTTTTGCTAGTAATAAAGGCTGTATATTTGCTGTTTAGAACTAGTAATAAGGTTGACTTTTACACAAACTTGGGGAGAAAGTTACGTTTTGGGGGGGGGGGGGTTAAGAGTTAAAAATTAAAGATGCATCTTATGTATGTTCAGATGAGATGAGAGCGAAGGAGAGCACATACAAATTCCATCAAATACAATTAGCATAATCAGAGGCTGGATGAGAGCCATAAATGATTGCACAAGAGAAAAAAAAGTAGTTCCTGGGATCTTCATACATCGCCTGAAGCTGAGCGGGACACAAAGCAGTAGGAACTATTTTTACTCAAGGGCAATTTTTACTGATACTGCCCTTGCAAGCAGCTCTTACTTTATTATTTTTATGGATTCTTTTTCTGCCCTAAATTTGTATAGTGAATTATCCATGAGGGTAAATATCAGAGTGGATTAAGATTAAATTAGGAACTAGATACTCCAAAACAACAAAAAAAACCCTCTCCTTTCTATGCGCTCCCTTTTCTTCAGTTTAGGTTTGGGGGGGGAGTGGGTGGCTTTTTTCCCTTTAGATGCACCAGGCTGCAGCTACATAGACTGTATTTTCTTTTGAATCTTTTTACATTAGATTTTCTGCACAGATAATTTAACTTCCAGTATCCCATCTTCTTTGGTTTAGGTCATCATTCTCTTCATAGAGTTCCTGAATTTCTTTCTTCTGCTTGTAATATAGCTGGATGATGTTCTTTGTTGTGGTTTTTTTTCCCTCTTTCACTCTGGTTCTGCTGCAGTGCACACGGGGGCATAGTCAGAGAGTTTACAATGGCTCCTACCTTCCGGAGAGTGATGAGTAATTTAGACCACTTGTTATCCAGGGCTGCCAGACTCCAGCTTCTAACAGAGCCGATGGAGAGAAGTAGGCATGACGCCTAAATTAGGTACCTGTATTATATTGTTTAACTGCTGCCCCTAGATCTTATCAGGTTAGTTATAATAACCCTATTGATGTTAATAGGTAAAAGCTCAGCATTTAAAAATTCCCCCCATGTTGTACACAGAGTCTTTGCTCATCTGCAAGACAGTCTTTTCCCTGCCTGCTTCTTTCTTCCCGAACTGGTGCTTTTTCTGTTACTTTGTGTCTCATCTCATATTTTCTCATCTTCCACTCACCTCCTTTCCACTCCCTCTGACACATGCAAATGCTCCAGAACACGTTCATGCACTCATTATTAGTCTTTCTCATAGGCATACTTTTCTGGTTCATTTTTTTTGCTGGGCTTGTTTTGTTTGGCATTCTTTTTACATTTTAATACAAAATATGCTTAACGGTGTCTATTTAAAATTGCAGTTGTTTAAACACTCCAAATGGCCCCTTTGGGAAGTGGGAGGAGTGCAGGGAATGCAGACAAAGGCGGCTGATAATAACCTGTATGTAGCACATCTTCCTTTGCCCACAAAACCATGTTTACAGGATTGATTCAACCAGTTTCTGGCTCAGAGCAGCTTCCAACAGTTGCTTAATCTTTAAAACTAAAATAATAAAAAAAAAGTTTAAAAACTGTGCTTTCTCTCACTTTGTGCATTCAGAGATCTCTCCCAAAATAATGCGAGCCAGGATTTCTGATGGGCAGGAGTCAATCAGTAGAGCATTACCGAGAAGTTTTTGAGAAGCAAGATTGCAAGAACATACAGCTGGAGATAGGAGTTCCTTCCCATCGGGGAAACTTCTGTTTTCTGAATATAGGAAAGATTTTGGGAGGTTTATAAAGTGTTTTAGTTACACCATTCTTTCCCTCTGGTACTTTTACAGTTGGGCTAATGCTGCTAGTCCCCCTGGGCTTACAGCTCGAGGTAAGATGCTGTGCTGGGTGTGTGACAGCTTTTCCAGACATGGAAATGTCACGAGTTTAAAACCTCCCATTTTATGCCCTATACAGCTGTAAACAGGAGTTTTATTCAACTGAGAAAGGCAGATTTTTAGTTTGCCGGTGGAGTTAGCTCTCCTGGCTACATCTGAAAGGGCTTGAACTCCCCGAAGCAGGTTATTGAAAAGCTGTAGACAGTCACATTTTATACATATTTTACTTTTATTAATGAAATAAAAAAAATACAAACTGAGACCTACCTAGCTCATCCTTTGGTAAATAATTTAAATATACAAATTTACTTACGAAAGACAAGGAAATTAAAAGATGTCTCAAGATGACTGGTTGTGCTGGTTTTGGCTGGGATAGAGTTAATTTTCTTCACAGTAGCTAGTATGGGGCTCTGTTTTGGATTTGTGCTGGAAACAGTGTTGATAACACAGGGATGTTTTCGTTACTGCTGAGCAGTGCTGACACAGAGTCAAGGCCTCTTCTGCTTCTCACCCCACCTCACCAGCGAGTAGGCTGGGGGTGCACAAGAAGTTGGGAGGGGACACAGCCAGGACAGCTGACCCCAACTGACCAAAGGGATATTCCATAACATATGACGTCATGCTCAGTATATAAAGCTGGGGGAAGAAGAAGGAAGCGGGGGACGTTCAGAGTGATGGTGTTTGTCTTCCCAAGTAACCGTTATGCGTGATGGAGCCCTGCTTTCCTGGAGATGGCTGAACACCCACCTGCCGATGGGAAGTGGTGAATGAATTCCTTGTTTTGCTTTGCTTGCACGCGCGGCTTTTGCTTTACCTATTAAACTGTCTTTTTCTTAGACCACAAGTTTTCTCACCTTTACTCTTCTGATTCTCTCCCCATCCCACTATGGGGGAGTGAGCAAGTGGCTGTGTGGGACCTGGTTGCCGGCTGGGGTTAAACCATGACACTAGTTCCAGAGGCAGATAAATCATTTTTTAAATAACAGCAACAACAATATCTTACACTTTTCACCTCTTTAAGATTCACAAAGCTGTTTAGGTAGTAACTGCTCTGTACAATATATACAGGGAAAGCTGTGTCCACTGCTGAAGTGTGTCCGGTGTGGTGCAGCAATGCTGTGAAGCAACGTGGGACTGGACAAGAGGACTCCTGCATCTCCTCGAACCGGCAAGGCAGTATTAGGCAGGCCGAAATGTAATTACCGGAGTTGAAATTGGGCCAAGGCAATGGGACTAACAATACATTCTTGGAAAATATGGTCTTTGATCGTAAATATCCATGAAACAAGCTTGCCAACGGTATTGATTTTGGCAGTGGATTATCACTGACAGCCAGGATCTGCTGCCCTCCTGCTTTAAGCAGTGCCCTAATAGGTTTTTAGACAATCAACCAGGGTAGTACGTAGAGAACAACTCTCCAGGATATGTTCATCACATCACAGGTTCCCTGAATGTGTTGGATTGACCACATGAGAAATATTGTACAGGCGTTTAGTGCCGGGGCAGTGAATCCTACATGTTTGGGACGTGCTGGACCTACACAGACCAGCTACAGGTGCACTGTGTAATGTCCAACCTGCCAGTGTCGGCAGCTCTGTGCAAGTTCCTATCCATGTCCTGAGGCTGATCTTGCCCAGCCCCACTTCCATCATGAGCTTTGACTGAAACGAAGCATGAACAAAGTCTGACCTTCATGATAGCTTTTTTCCTTCAAAATCTACACCTGGGAGACAGTTACTGGCTTTAGCAAACTTAAGACCTGGGTTTCAACAGCAGACGCATTAGGTAATAATGTTTACAAGCTGATGGTACTTTTACTCTTAAATGAAGTTGAGTATACCTATGAGGAGGGTGCTGGTTGAAATAATGAGATAAAATTTGACAAAGTGCAAAATAATACGTGCACATCATCCAAATGATCTTTGTCTTTATGTGCGAAATTCATTGAGATTGTGCCCTGATCCTCAGCTGACAATTCTAAGTCCTACTGTAATACAAATAATAACCAGATATTTAGGATAGATTATAATTTACTTTTGGATCCATTAGCATTTCTGTTAAATCTGACAAACGATTTCAAAAATCTATATGAATACAAAGTGCCTGCTCATCATATTTTGTGACAGCTGGGTGAATACTTGACATCTTTGTGCTCTTAAAAGAACATATGCAAAGACTCAATTTAATTTGTAGGGTTGAGGGAATTTATTTGCCTAATTTTGAGCCCACTAGCACATGATGGATTTGAAAGTTCAGTTCTAACAAGAGTATAATTGGGTTCTCATTTCACTTAGGAGAGAGTGTGATAGAAAGAGTGAGGGGAGAGAGAATGAGACATGGGGAAAATAAAGTAAGAAAATGAAACTGAGAATACTCAGGAAAAAATTGCAATGAGACTGAAAAAAGAATGTAGCAAGGCAGAGCATGAGAAAAAGGCCACACATACAAATAAGATACTCTTTAAGGGGACAGAAGAGAAAAAATAATGCATTTTTAATCATAACACCAAATGTCTTTTGGCTGGAAAGAGCTGGTGCTTTAAAATATACTCACTGTGGTAGCTGAAAATAAAGACAAAATATTAAGTCTTTAAGTTGTGGGAAGGGAGAGAGGAATGTTTCTCTAACTACTTTTTCAAGCTCAGTAAGTAAAGCAGCTCATCAAATGTTCAGTCCCACAAGGATAGTTCTTTCTGTTAACATCTGTGGTGCAAATGGCAAACTGCAAGGATAGGACACATGGCCATGGCCATACAAACCAGATCCTGTGGGTGAACCCCAAGCTTGCTGACCAGCAGCAGTTAGTCTGATGTCTCCAGAGGTTTCATTTGGGACAGAGACCATCTCACACTCCAGAGGTCAGCTATCGCTTGCCAAAATACTTAGCTTGGTCTGTTCCCTGCATGCATGAAAAGTCCCAGGGTGATCACAAGTGACTAAATCCTGTCAGGTGACAGATACCCCGCCGCAGGATGGACATGTTCTCTGCTTACAGTTACAGGGCAATGTGTACCTAGAAATTGAGGTGATACTATGCGAGGTCATAGGGAAGGAGTCTTCCCGTACAACTCCTGAATGCTTCTCTAAGAGACACAAGATGGGTGGGACGGTTGATTTGGATCTGACCTGTTTACATGTGCTTTGGCCTTTGTTGAGATTACGGGCACACTCCTTGGGTTTTTTTGGAAAGCTGGGGAGAACCCTCTGCTTCAGCCCCTAATGTGCACAGCGTGATTGGTGGCTGTGTAGCTTTCCTCTGTCTTGTGTTACTGAGGACTGCTGCCATATGAGTGGCACGTCCACAAGTCCAGTGTCCTTCCTCATCCCACTGTAGCATGTGGGGCCAGGATTCACAAGCAGGACTGTCTGCCAGCATCCTAAAGCAGCTTTATTAACAGTCCTTAGAGAATACCTCTCCACATCCTTCAAGTTTATCTTTTAAAGGATTCTCTTAGTGGAAAAAAAGGGCAGAAATTGACTTTGGTTTCACTCTCTAAGTCTCAGCATTTACATTTTCCTATTTACTTCCAAATGAGCTGGCTTCTGATGTCGCCAGCCCTTCTTTTGCCTAGCTTTGGACACAAAGTCCCTTTGCAGCTGGTTACTAATGGGTCCAGCTAAACCAGGGTGATCTCAAGGCATTTGAAGATACATCTCTGTTCAGTGCTCCAGGATCTTGTTGGCTGCTCAAGGTTTAGGTCAGTACACGGCAAATGGAAGTACTTTTCCTGTGATACTTGTATTTCCTTTGATTTTCAGGTAAGAACTACATTTCCAGCTGTATCACTGGCAACTTGCATCAATGCTTCTTGTTGAACAGTAGCTTTTTCTTCTTTGCGCTTTGCTAACATTGTAGAATTAAATGGGTTTTTCTGTCTTTTTGATTGCATCCTGATATTCTGTCACCTTTTGATCTCTGTGTCGTACACATAGACTGTAAACTCCTTCAGGTACAGACTGCTGTGCATGTGTGTGTATGGGGGTGTATTTTTTCTTTAGAGGGTGCCTACTATGGCAGAGCCCCAGATACTGTGGTACTGTAGTAGTAGTAATAATAATAACAACGATTATTATTTTTATTTCCACATTACCCTTGTGATACCTAGGAAGAACAATTTTGTTTAAAGTTTATTGAGCGCTCTAGGAAGAGCTGGAAATGGCAACCTACAGACACAGCAAATGGCCCGAAGTACTGATACATTTCTGACTTTATACAGCAACTTCTGCTTAATCTGATCACTGGTTAATTTAATCCTGTTTCATTTGATTGGATCCCCTGGAACCAAATCATTTGTATTGTGTTTCAGTCTGGTATTTCTGATCATTGTCTTTGTTAATTTGATCGGGATTGATTGAACCAGTCATTGAAAATAAATCACATAATTAATCAAATGCAGCATTAGAAAAGCAAATCCTCAGCTAGTCTGTTAGCTTTTATCTCTTGTTTTTCTTCCTCAGTACATGGAGTTTGGACTTCCTTTAGAAAGAAGCAGAGATGAACATTTTCATAGCATCCACATTTCAGTAGTACAAGGGGAGAGATGTGTATATATACCTATGTTTATTTAATTGTTTATTTAGAATAGAATAGAATAGAATAGAATAGAATAGAATAGAATAGAATAGAATAGAATAGAATAGTATAGGAGTAGTCCAGTTGGAAGGTACCTACAACGATCATCTAGTCCAACTTCATATCTCCACTTAAAGCGTCTTAATCTCACAAACTCTGTGACCCTTTCTGAGGCAGGGGTGCTGGGTAGGTGTTGGTTGGAGGGTCTTGCTTAATGATTCAACTTTCCTAATGACTCAATGATTTTAAGGGAATCAGCATGTGAACCATGTTTGGATTTGGCATAGAATCATCAATAAATGTAAAAAACAAGATAAGGCTCTGTACTTTGTTCTAATAAGGTCTGGATAGTCTGGTGTACAGCCAGTGCTTGTCTGAAGCTAACAGTTGCTCCAAAAACTGTGCGATGGGTGGGAAAGGAGATTTTGGATTTGCAATAAAGATTATTTTGATCTCTACCCATTGTGTGGAAAGGAAAGTATCCAATTTTTAATTTTTTTTAAAGTAGGTGTTTGGTCCTGTTTTGACTCTTCTCTCACCCTGATCAATACTTGTGACCACAGTTGGCCATTTTGATCTGCACTGTTAGATATTTATAGATTTGTGTTCTAATTGAAGTTTTATTACAGCAAACCAGGGCTCTGTTTGTCTTCTGGAGGTGATGATTGCACAAAGAACAGCTAACATACATAACAGAGGATTTTCAAAAGCACAAAGTCTTTGGCCAAACTTCCCACCCTTGCTGGGTTTCCTCTTCTTAATGAGTCAATGGCCCAAACTGGACACCTAGAAGAATTTCATCTTAAAAGGGTAAAAAGTAAAGGAACATAAAGCAATTTGTTGTTGAAGGAAATGTAAGTAGAGCTTAATCTTAACAGTACCATTTATCCTGGGATGACAAAGGACTATTTAGCATCACAGGTTGCCACAAACAGAGTAATATTGAAGGATCATCTGATTCACACCCCAAAAATGAGAGTGAGGTGCCTGGAAAAAATGGGTGGCAATGTAGCACAGTTTTGGCAGGGCTAATAGTAATGCTAGCCACAGCTATACCATTATCTGTTTTACTTTAAATTGTGTGGCTGTGGACAGAAAAGTATGTCTAATAGCCATTTGCTAGATTTATAGCGATGCGTTTGCCATAAATCTTTTAGAAGGATGATGGTTGAGGCAGCTGAAGCGTTCATGCTAGCCCAGGAATCAGTTCTGCCGAAGAAAAACAGGAGAACTGGGCAGCTTCCTACCGGTAGCGTGGAAGTACAGAAACAAAATGAGCAGGAATGCTTTGATGTAAAACCTACAGAGTGGAAAAATTGGAGAAAATAGTGACTGTGTTTGCAGAAAAACCACGTATTAGCACTCTATTGTAAATCAAATTAAATGACCGCCCAACTGCCTGATCCTGCACGGAACTTCTTGTGTTATTAAAGCTATGAATCTGAATGGAAGCAAGGTTGCATCTTGAGACCTCATTCCCAAAAAGGATCTGCCAGTCACGTCTGGTCGGAACAGCTTGGTGAATGTTTAGCTTCTTTTAAGAACCAACTGGGAGATTGATGGGTTCGAGCTGTTTTTGCACAGATTTGTTTGAGTCTTAAAATGCATTTTCATCTGTCTGCACAGAAAAAAAAGATTTTAATAAGAACCATTGAGATACGTGATTTTGGATTAAAAGGGAATGCAGTGTATTATTTTAGTACTTTTTACTGTGGAATACATTTGTGTTTCTCCTGCACAACCCCAATTTTTAACAAGACCGGAGCAATTACAGGAATAGCCACATTTTAGATGTTATCCTGTGTGTAGGAAAAGGGATGGATTATTGAAGTGTATAGCCTCTTTGAGAGATGCAGCACTCTAATCCTGTTTTTCACATCTCAATTTTAGTGACTGCATAACTTACCTTCATAAGATGCTCATAATTGAACATTTCAATAGAATGTGAATAAAGTCTAATATATCTGGGAATCCTCCTCCACTCCTTTAAAATATGATGTGAAATTTATTAGTCTTAATGTACATATCCCAGAGCTAATTGTTTTATCTTGTAAATCAGTTTCTCCTCATCTTTTATATGGCTTTTACTTTCAGATTTAAAGACTAAATAAATTCTTGATTAGAAAGTCTTTGTTGTTCTGCAGTAGAAAAAGGGGGGCAGCTTTATAAACGTAAAAGGATTTTTAGTTCTTTTTTAATTATTTACAAACACTGAGTTAAAGGACAGTGGAGTTTAAATTATGCATGAAATTAGCATCTTACTGATGGAAGACTCTCAAAGAAAGTTGAAATTTTTAAATTGCTATGAGCCAAATTCAGCCACAATTTAATAGCTCAATTGATGTTGATGAACTTAAGGCAGTGATAAATCTGGACCTGTAGGCTTATTTTTCTTTTTGCTGTGAAAGGTAAGCATGCTGTTTCTACAGTACTGCCTGTCCTTTTGTTTGAGAGTTGACAGAGTATACTTTGATCCTTTTTTTAGAAAAAGAATTCTCTGTTCTCCCTTAAAGAAAGCTTCCTGAGACCCTGATCAGATTATGGAAACTAAAGTGAGCACACAAAAGTGCTTGTTAGAAAGTGAAATTTATGTGCAAACTAAATGTGCCCTTGATGATAGCCTTATTGATCAAGCCAAGTTAATAAATCAGTAATATCGTGCAGCACTGTTCAACACTCACAGGCTTATCTTGGTTTTCTTTTTCTTTTCCTTTTTTTTAATGTGCCTGCTGTGTAGGCAGAGAACATGCACTTTCCTGCCACGGAACGTGTACTACAATTGAAACACTGAATTCAGAGGGCTTGAATGTAAAATGTCGGCATCCAATACAACAAAAGGGAACATTTATAGCAGTAACTTAATACTGGGATTGGAGCCTAAAGTGACACAGCTTTTACTTTATAAGTATTCCTCTCTGTATTTCTAATGCTTTAGGCCCTGATCCAGAATGAAATTCAGGGTCCTGTTTGGACCATGGGAAATTTGGGACAAAAATGCAACTTCTGAACCTATCAATGGCCAGTGGCCAGTATTTGCATTCAAGATAAATGTTTAGTTTTCAAGCAACCTGCTGTTAGGTCATTCTCGAGTAGCTTTGCCAAGTACACAAGGGTTACATCCTTTGCACGCCCTTGGGATTCTGGTCTGACAAGTGCTTATTCCATTATTACCCGTACTTCCTTTTGCCCTCTGACAAAAAGCACTTACGATGAACTGGATTTATCTGCCTCTACCATGGGATGCCTGCAGGATCTCTGAGAGCCCTCTTGCGTTGCGTAGTGCATGTTCTCTGTAGTACGTGCTGCCGCGTTGTTCCTGATGTTGCGCATTTTCCTCCGTTGTGGGATGATTTTGCATTCGTAGCTTTGCTCTGATTTGGGGTTGATCTGCATGCCGACCGTGTTAGCAGAGGAGGTTCTGCTCAGGCTAAAGTGGGGCTTCTGTGCTCGAACCCAGTGTCGTGCGCTGATGTCCCTGGTGTCCTGGAGCAGCAAGTGTCGCAGCCGGGACCTCGGTTCGATACCTCAGCTCCGTTCCCTGATGTTCTCGCTGAGAAACGAAGGCAGCTGGGTGAGTACCTGAGCCTCTGCTGGTGAAATTTGCCAAGACAGAATACAAAGTGCCATTTATGAAGCCCTTCTTATCATTCCATGGTCCCACATTCATTCCCACCTAATGCTGAGCACCTAACTGGAGCACTGGTGTGAGAGCGGTGGTTGTCCTGGGCAGTGTAGCCACCAAAAAGAAAGAGATACCACCTATGGTCAATTCACAGCCTTATTCTATCCCATCTTTCTCCCCCCTTTTCCATAACCTCATTCCTCCTCTTGCCTCCCCAAACCTGCAGCCAGTGTGAATGGGGAGCCTTAGAAAGGATTAATGAAACAGTAGCATTTGACCCATTCCCAGTATGGAGTTACCTTCCATTGCATTGTCAGAGCTTGGGAATTTGGCTGACTGTCGTATTTAGGAAGGTAACTGAGGCATAAATGCAAATGAGATGGCAAAGAGGCTCTGTCCAGGAAAGATGGGGTTGATGTTGGTGGGGGGAAGAAGCTGGACATGTTTGTACATCTGCCGCCTTAGCAGCTCACAGACTGGGTGGTGAGAAGCTCCGCTATGCATAGAGCCGGGGTCAGGGCTGGGTACAGGCAGTTGTGCTGTGCCTGTCTGGAACGTGGGCCACTGCACTCACGGGTTTCTCCAAGCCCGTGTCATTAACCTCAAGGTGGGGGGTGTCTTTAAATCCTCTGAAAAACAGGAATGGATGCAGACTGTACCCCGCTGCTAAGCCGTGTGTCTCACCTGGAGGCTATACCTCAGTGCTCCAGAGCTCACACTGGCTGGTGGCTCATCGCTGGATGGTGTTTAAGATGCCAGTGTTGAATTATTCTCTCCACTCGAGAGGGAACTAAGACTTCTTTTGTCTTTTATGCAGGGTAGCAACACTTTTCCTATGAGTTAACTATACTATTCTCTTTCTCGCTGCTCCCACATTAGCTCTGGAAAGAGAAAAACAGCGCTGTGTCATCGCAGAATTGCCTGGTGATGGGAACTGTAAGGTAGATGAGTTCTTCTCTCCACCCATGAGCAAGTTCTTGAATGAGGTTTTACTGCAGGACAGCTCGTTCCGTTCCTCTTGCACACTGGCCTGTCCATATCTCTTAGGTTTTTAATACATTGCAGTACATCCCTCTCTTAAAACAACAGTTTCATTTCTGTAGCCCAGCCCAACAGCTGGTGCTAGGGAGATATTGCTGTCATCACTGCATCTTTAAAAGCTCTGCATCCATCCTTAAGAGCTTCTTTGGCCACAGACTAGACTCAGAAATATGCTTGGGATCCTGTCCAACACGGTATAGGAATTTACCCTAGATGAAGATCTATCCCTGTGTGGTTCAGATTTTACATGCATGCCTCATGCACACAAATAATACCTGTTTCATGCAATATTTAGCAGTGTGCACTACAAATTAGACCATAAACTTGTTGGTGCAGAGACCACTGAGCTTTTTAGAGCACCAGACACGTTCAGGCTTAAAACCCAACCAGGGCCACCAGTCATTACTTGTTAGAGCGAGGCATAGCTAACAGCTTTAAAAGGAATTCCCTCATTAAATTGAAGTTGCTTTTACCCATGACAGGCCATAAAACCTGAATCCGTGGGAGGGAATGTTTGCCTTTATGCATGCATGTGTCTTAGCCTTTTTATTTTCAATGGGGAGAGAAAATAGAGTGGGTTGCATATTGGATACATTGTCTTAGTATTAAGCTGCCATTCCCAATCTCTTTTGGATAATTGGAACAGAGAATTGCTACTTCTCATCCATCACTTTAAATGAAGGCCGTAGTAAAATAATTTTGGTCGCTGGGAACCACAAATAGGATCCCTCTGTCCAGATTAGTTCTTTTTTGCTCATGAAACTGTTTGAATAGGTCTTAGCACTCTGAGCCGTAGCAGGATGTATGTCAGCAGTTTTACAAGCCTTTGGGGAAATTGCTCAAATGTGTTTATAAGGACCTCCCAGGAAGTGTTTGGTGGTGTTGAGCCTGGGGAAAATTGTACTGGAGTTTTTGTTGTTGGATTTTGGTTGTTGTTGGCTTGGGGTTTTTTTAATTCCACTAACGTACTCTGTAATGCTGTTAGTAGTGCAGTAGGTTTTATGTTTCCATTGATGTAAAAAAGGTCTTACTAAAAGTTTAGGTCTTATTTCATCAAAGATTTGTAAAACTTTGGACTTAAAGTCAGACTTAGTTGTAGCTATGCCTCCTGAACACCTAATAGTAACCATGTAAACTGATGCAGTATAGATCGAATCACTAATTCCCAATCTTTAGCACCAGCTGATTGCTGTGAACTCACGAACTGTCTTGTGGATATGCTGCAAAGCCCCATGAATCTCAAGGTTTTTAATGTTTTAATTTAATAAGGTTCAGTGGACCAGCTGTACACCAATTACTGTTGCCTATGGGCCATGGTTTATGACTGTTTGAGCTACAAAAAATCAACAACCTGGCAACTTGTCTGTGTTAGTCTCATGTAATTCTGAAATTGTTCCATCTTGCTCCGTTCTGCCTGTACATCTATATTGCAGTTAATTTCCTTAAAACTGGGAGATTGCTCACTGCTGGAGTTCAAAGTGGCAGGCATGAGGTGAAATGCAAGCTTCAGCTGAAAATTTTATTTGTTCTTAACGGTTATTTCAAACAACAGAGGAAAAAAATCCTCAGATTTGGATTTGGGGTACTCTACCCGTGACAAAGAGCACAGATTGAACATTTTAGGGGTGCTACAAAGATGTTGATGATTGCTTTAGTAATCTTTGTAGTCTGCCATGAATTTCAGGCAATTAAATAGCCAATGCTGCTGTTGACTAGCCAGGCTTCAACAGACCTTTTAGAAACCTTCTTGTCTTTTCATGTAAATAGACATTTGGCAGTATTTTAAAATGTATACCCAGTAGATTTTGTAATGCGTTTCTTTTTTTCATGTGTTTCGTGTTTAATTCAAACAAGCATCTGACATGAAAGCAAAGATAAAAGTGTAACATAGTACAATTAGTTTCTGTGAAGTCTGCGGATCACTAATGGAACACATCTCTTCCCCCTGCACAACTAGCATAATACAGGCCATTTTTTGGTCATTTGTGTTGTACATTAAAAGCATCAGATAGAGTGCTGTCATGTGCCTGAGCGCATGGACAGAAAGTTCCTCTGATAATGTTGGAAATAATTTTGCTTTCCAGATACGCAAATCAATAATTGCTGCAATTGGATCAGACATGTAGCACTTGTAATGTAATCCTTCATGTATTAAGAAAAATAATGCAGAAATTAGATCAGAGACCAGAAGTGTATATATATTAAAAAAAAGAAGTTCAATAAGCTGTTTTTCTGTTTCCACCACCATTATTGTCTAAACTGTGTTTCATGAATGTGTGTTTTGATTTCATACCAGCTAATCTCCAGCTCTTTCTGACCAAATAAATACAAGCTCAGGAGTACAGTTTGAAAGCAATGTGCTGGACTTGTGCATTTAAATCCACTGAGCCTCTAAGAAGCAGGGTTTGTGAGCCTATTTAGTGAAAAAAAATTTTGGAAAAAACTAGCATTTTGTGGAAGCGGAAGAGAAGTATTTATTGACAGCAAACCTCCTTCCTCTTCATTAATGCTCCAAGTATGGAATTTAGATCTAGATTCGGGTGCAAACTCCACCAGTTTCAAATGTGTCTGATCTGGTGCTCTAGTTTTTTGGAAAGCAAGCTTTCAGTTGCAAAATAGGCAACCGGATTTTTGTAGGACTTAGGAGAGCTGTGTCACATACTCCCCTTCTCACCCATTCTCTACAGAACATATGGGTTCTTTTAAAATTATAGCATGTGTGTGGTTCTGTATTATTTAAGGTACAGGAATATTTTTTCTTATTTTAGATTGACACTTTTAAAGCAGCTTGGGGATGTAACAAAGTTACACAAGATGCTACACATCTTGACAATGCCACACAATAATGAGAAGTATGTATTTCAAACCCACTTACAAGACCCAGTTCATACAACAAAGAAATGCAACACACATACCACATGCGGAACGTGCAGGGCATGATAAGAGTCTTGAATCCTCCTGTCCGTCTTTGATGATTCATAAAAATGCCCAGTTCTCTATATTGCATTTACTGTTTTTTAAAGCTTTGCTTTGGGATAAATAATAGTGTTTCTGGGGGAAGTATCTTAGCTGATTTATAGGCAGAGAATGCTGGTGGTGCTTTTTTTTTTTTCTTTCTTTTTCCACTGCAGAGTGCTTTGGCCACTGTTAAACAGTTTAGCTAGATCCAAAGGGATACTGCTAACATGAACTGGTAAACCACCAACAGTGTTACAACCTCCTGTGTCAAAGACCTTGTACAATGTAAAAGCTAAAGGTATTTAGATTAAGCTTTTTCTCAGGACAATTTATAAATAGAAAGTATTTCAAAACTGAGATTTATTTCTTCCCCTCCTGCCCTTTCTTTGCTATGACTACAACAGAAGGAATCTTAAAGCTCTTGCTTGTCTGCATGTCCTCTCTTTTTGCCTTTCCTGACTCATTTTTATTTCAATGGCAAAAGTTGTAGAAGGTTTGAAAAGTTAAGAAAATTAAAATGGTGGGGGCAGAAGGAAATGTGAATCTAAAACCTGGATATCATTGTCCTTGCTGCCAGTAGAATAGGAAGAAAACTGGAGAAGTTAAAGTTTAAAAAAAAACCCAAAAGATAAACTGCTGTGTCTTGAAAAAACGAAAAATTAATTTGGACAGAAGCTGAAAATTCTCACTTCCAGATTGCGTACAAAAAAAGACATTAAGAATCACATTTCTGTGTGACCGTCTGCATTTAAGAAAGTATAGCATTTCTAGTGGGGCAAATATTTCCATTGTGGCTTCTGGGAACAAAGAGAGCAACACAGCAAAAACCCTATCCTCCATCAAGGTCTGCACCCAGGACTCCAGACTTCCAGAGCCCAAGGAGGATAAAGCTCAGGTGGAAAAGGGAGTGGGTGAGAGGTATCGGGGGCATTTGGATGAAGGAGAGAGCCTTGCAGCAGGGCAGAAGAGCTAGGGGAGATGGTAGTGGGGCAGAAGGGAGGGCACGAGGAAGCCACTGAATGCAGGCACCTCCAGTGGATTTAAAGAGCTGAGGAATGACTGACAGACTTGGGAAAGATGTGCATGTATTTGCAGAGGGCATAAATGGGTTTGCTAATGACTCCTTTTCATGGGGTGATTGAGGTACTGGTGATGGGGAAAAAAAAAACTGCTGGTGCTGACAGAGATTTCATTGGTACTACGTGGCCCAGGGCATTTATGGAGCCACTGTACCCCCATCTCGGAGCTAAATTACTTCCCAGATGTAAGGCAAACAAGCGATTGCTCAGACTGGTCTCCTGTTCTTTATGGCTTCAGTCCCCAATACTCATTCAGCAGTAGGCAGCTGGTTCCGTTTTCTTGGTTTAGAGTTTCTGACACCAGTAAAAAACAAAACAAAAAATCTTTTAATCTTCCAGCAATGAAATATGCTGCAGAGTTAAATAAACGAGACCTGTTGGAGCACCCTCGTTTTCTACAGGCCTTTTCTCAGCAAAGGCACGGTTGTTCGGGAAGATCCCCTAAAACTGCAGGGGGGGGGCTGGCTTAGCATTTAAATCCACGTGATTGATAGTTTCTTTATCAAAAAATCTCTTTCAGATCATATCCCCTTTGATGATTATTCATCCCCGATACTTCCCCTGTTTTACAGTTACTTTAACATCTCTGAAGAACTGCCAACATACCCACTTTAGCGGCCAATGACTGTTATGCTGCTTTTTTTAATTGGCATTCAATTTTAAGGGTTGACAGACCGTAAATACTAAGACTTCTTTTTACTGCTCTACAGTAATTTGTCCTACAGTTGTAAATGAGTCTCTCTTGTTCTGCCTTCTGCTAAACAAAACTCACCATTTTTGGAAGAGATTGAGCAAACAGAAGATTGTCCCATTTTATGTAAGCTGTGACTGAATGGATATTACCATATGTGTGTTGTTTTTTTTATATTCAAGGCAAAAGAAGCAACTTATTTCTGAAAATGCTAGTTTGTTGTGGATTTTGTTTTAAAGGTGGATCTATTAAATTTCCTGAAGTATTTTTTTCAAATATATTATATTTTCCATATGGACATGTCATGCAAGCCTGGAGGATAATGATATTTAAAGATTTTAGGATATCCTCTTGGACTGTAACAAACAAACAGAGAAGCAAGCTACTAGCTGTGAGGAGCAGTAATTATTCCCAGTAGTCTAAGCATTTTTATTCTGTATTTTTCTCTTTCTCTGGTAGACACCTTGCATTTCCAAGACTGAAAATCAGCCTCAAGGACTTGCAACAAGCGTCAGGTGGGGACAGACACCCATCAATCAGTCGACGCCCTGGGACACTGATGAGCCTCCATCTAAACAGATGAGGGAGAATGAAAATCCAGGTATGTTTCTAATCTTATTTGTAATTCTACAAGAGAAAATCGTTCAAAGCAAATTCAATGCACTATCTCCATTTACTTCTGTAAATTAGACTTCATTGTGAGCCTTTTCTTTATTCTTTAGCAGGGTTTTTCTCTCATTTTAAAGACCCCTCAAGTTTCTTCTGTATTGGGGCTAATACAAATGTATTAAGATGCCTGCAAGTTCATTAGAGTGGGGGTTTTTTCTCCTTCTCTGCCTTCACTAGAGGAAAAGGCACTCTGTAATACTTTAAGACATCTTTTATGTCCAGAACTACCTGAAATGATTTCCAGCTTCCAGACACATATCATACATTGTGCTACTATGCCAGATGCCTAATTACAATCTCTTTGTAGTGGCTAGAGCACCATTATTATACACACAGAGTGTTTGTCAAGGAACCATGAAAGCACAGTGGGGAAAGAGGTTAATTTTCTTGGAAGCATGTGCTTAAGCTGCATAAAGCACAAAATACATAAAACCACAAGCATGCCGCATGTCACCTGATGAGTATTTTAACAATTGCACTCACATCGCCATAGCAATTTTATGCACTTACCGGTGGGAACGGTTCCAGACCCTGAACCGCTTTAGCTACTGTGAAGGAGAAGGGCGCGTCGGCGCAATTTGGTAGCAGACGTGGGTGCAGGAGGGGAAGGCTGGGGGTGTTTATTTTTGTTCTGCTCTCCCCTGTGCCGAGCCCGTCACCATTGCCGGCATTCCTTCGTGCCACAGGTGCAGCGCCCTGGGTCACCACGGTGGCGGCAGGCAGCCAGCCCACCCTGATCACGCATTCCTATGGGATGACACAACCGCCCACCTTCAGCCCGGCCGCCAACGTCCAGGCCCCCGTCATCGGCGTCACGCCCTCCCTCCCTCCGCACGTCACCCCCCAGCTCCCGCTGATGCCGGCCCACTACCAGCTCCAGCCGCAGCCCTCCCAGCCTCTCAGCAACATGGTGGTCAACCTCCAGAGCCAGCCCTTGTACACCAACAGCCAGCCCCTCAGCATGTCTTCCATGAGCGGTGTGGGCCCGGTGGCCCACCCAGGCCCCGGGGCGGTGGGCAACGGCCACCTGGCCTGCCCCATGCTGCCGCCGCCGCCGCCGGCCCTGCCCTCGGCCGCCCTGCCCAGCAGCGCACCCGCCACCAACGGGCAGGCAGCCGCCCCGCTGCCCCCCAACACGGCAGGGGGCCCGGACAACACCAACGGGGTGCAGATGCTGCGGACGATCGGCGTGGGGAAGTACGAGTTCACGGACCCCTGGCACCCCAAAGGTAAGGCAGGCCGGCTCAGCCCCACAGAGCGCGCAGGCAGGGGTGGGTGGTGGGGTTGAGGACGGCAGTGGACCCCCAGGCCTCCCTGCTGCTCCCTTCGGGCTCGCCAGCCCAGCTCCAGCATCTGTCTTCGCGCTTCCCTTTAATGCATAGCTTTTATGAGTTAATGACAACAAAAAGCAGTGCGTTAGAAAGAGGAAGGATGAGCTGTGGGCGTATTTTGTAGCGAAAAACAGCTTTCAGGCCCATCAGATAAGCTGGTGCTCCCAATGGCAAAGCAGCCATCATCCCGTGCCTCTCCCTTTGAAACACACACTCATGTTTCCATCCGACCACTTTCCTTCTGCCTTCAGTTGTGCATTAGTCACAACACTAACCTTCTTCTTCAACCCTCTAGTAGGAGCCCAGGCCAAATGCAAGTAACCCTGCTGACTGAAGCTGAACAATGCAAAACGTTCAGCGTTAAGGGGAAAACTCGTCATGGCCAGCTTCATTGGGCTCAAATGCTGCAAAACACCCTGAGAGGTTGACCTTTTCTGATAAGAAATTTCTAAATGAGCCACACCATTGGGTCATGTTGGAGTGTTATTTCTGAGTGTCTTACCCTAGACACTTCAAAAATACCTACGCTCTGTGCACTTAGTTTCTAATTTCATTTGCAGTTTTCGCTGCCTCCCTTAAAAATCCTGACTGTGCCACATGTGTAGGTAAAGCAAAATGTAGCTTACAAAAATATAAATGCAGACCTATCGGCAAAATCAATTAAATTGATTTTAGAAAAAACACCCCAAAGGCTTCATTAAGTCTGTGATATTTTATGTATACATTTGTATTCAGACACAATCCATGTGTAAATTATTTACTTGCCATAAGCTATTAAGTTCTATTGTGTAGCTCTGTATTAAAGACAAGGAATCTCTGTTAAAAATTATTAGTCCAATAACCCTTCCTACTCGTTACATAAACTGTACTTTGGTAGGTGCAAATCCTTACCAAACATCTCTTGAAAAGGAGTTAAGGCACAAGCTCAGCAGTACTTTTCTGAAGCTAAATATTTGGACTGCTTTTAAATTTTCAACTCCAAGCCCCAAATATGATGAGAACACTTGCTGGACGGTGAGCTTCTGAATTTTTCTTTAAGATCTAGATGGGCTTTAAGTGATACTGGCCCAGTCAGGTAGCAAAAAAATCACCAACAATTGCTTTATAAGAGTTTTGTTAATTCTTTCCCTTTAAAAAAAAAATCAAAATCCACAAAAGCGATTTGTCAAGTTAGGTTTATAAGTTACAAACCCTTGATTTTGTAGGAGGAGAAAGGGGAGAGATTTATACTCTAATCCTGGTAGACTGAGCTGTAGTGGTTCTGCTGGATGTCTCTCTTCTCTGTGGAAGCTATTTGTCTTCTAAAAGGCATCATCTCCACTTTTCATAGCCACCTATCCCAATTTACTGGACTGGATACTCAGATACATGATCAAATTAACACAATTTAAAGGATTACTTGGTGTCATTGGAGACGTGCAAATATACAATACAAGGAAAAACACATAAGCTTAAACCACTTTCACTGAGGTAATTTGATCACGTATCTGAGCCCTAGTGACAGTAACCTGGTGAGACAAATGAGCACGTCAGTGACTGCACACTTGAGGTTAGGAATACTCTTAAATGCCTTGCATACTTAGGGCCAGTAGCATCAGCTGTTATTTACTCTTCCTCCATCAATTAACCTTCGGTATATCTCTGGCTAGTAGATGAAGTAAACTTCAAATCAGAGCCTAAGTAAAAAGATCGTAAAATATTTAATCAGTCTTTTAATATTTGATTTGCAAAGTCTTAATCAGCATTCTTGCTTCAACTGCTGTAAACCCTAGTCTAGTCTAATTATCCAAGCACCGCTGAGCACGGTGAGGAGGTGTTCATTAAGGTGAGGAGGAGAGTTCCTCACTAGAGTATGCCAGGCATGCCAGACCTAGCTCTGGTCTGGTATTCGGAAACCTTTGTACCTAGGAGAGGCTCGTAAGGAGAATATTAAAACAAGCAGTATTTCTAATCCATGACAACTGCTGACACATTAGCCATACTGTACCTTATAAACTGCAAGCTAGACATCTGTTTTCCCAGGGATTAGCTAGCTTCTCTATGACCATCAGCTGTTGAGTTATTCCTGTTCCTGTAGTGGTTAAAAACAAACAAACGTACGATAAAGAAGCATGCATATACAAATGTCTCATAAGCAGGACCTATTTTATAGAGAAAAAGTCATCTCTTCCTCCATTTCCAGTCTTAAAAGCCGTTACTTCTAAAGCTATAATTCTTCTTGTCAAACCTAAAGTCAGACAAGATATATGTTGGGTTTGGTTGTTTTGAATGAGAGAAAGAATCAGGAAAGAGAAGACAACTGGGTGTCTAACCAGACCTTAAAACCTCACTAGAATAAGATTCTTAATATAAACTGTATGGATTTCAGTGTGGCTCAATTTTCAAATTATTTCTCGTTTTAATTTCAGCCCTCAGGGATTTCAGTCTCTAAAGCCTGACTGATTTCACAGTCTTACATGATAGGCGCCTTTCTCTCCGGGAAGGAATGGAAACTATGAGACAGTACTGAGCTGTTCAAATATAAAAGTTCAAACTAGTTCTCTACAAGTTTCAATTAAATATTCTCTCTCTTTCTTGGGGAACCTTGGCCAGTATTATAATAAGAGCCACTGCTAATGGCCTTAAAATCTATCTCATTATCCTGAGATACTCTGTATTATTATTTCACTTGACAATCCAGTCTTGTACAGGTTTGAATAATTACCCAACTATCCCTTAAGTGAAAGAGCAGTTCTTGCTGGTTAATATGATAGGGTTTCTTGTATTTTTAGACTTTATTAGGGAGCTGATTTGAAACGTCATGTTTTATTTCCCATAATTATCTTTCATTTGATTGTGTACATGTTGGGGTCACATTATACTGTATTCATGCAGAACTAGGTTTCTTATGTAGCTGTTTCTAAACAAACGTAAACAAATAAGTTGCCAAAAGTTAAAGGCTCTGCTAGTATGCCATCTCAGTTGCAATAGGTCAAGAGATCTCACTTACGTGACTGAAAGAGTCAAGTCATTTCTGTGGCTTTGCAGAAAATACATTTTCATAACAAGAATAGTGATATAAAACAGATACGTCGTTCTCTTTACAGTGTCACAGCTAATTCCCACCTAATTCCATTGAAACTACTTGTAAGAAAATAATTTTTGCATGGATTAGAGAATCTTCTTGGTCTGGATCTTATATTCTGTGGAAGGATTTTTTATTTCTTCTGTAATATGTTAAATACGAATGTTAAGTTTAGCTACATGATCCATTTACTTAGTGAATTTATAAAGCAGTCACATTATGAGAGACAAATAATGTTTCAAAGTAATTATTGCTTTTAGCAGTGTGTGAAGAACTGTAGAGCTGCCTTACGAAATGCATGGACTCTTTCACCATACACAGTCAACAGCAATTTTGAGAGGTATCTGGTTTGGCCTGTAATTGCCCTTTGGATAGGATTTATGCCAAATACTCCTAGCTGACTTCAAAAGGCATGTCACCTTAACACAGACATGTAACCTAATATTTTAGAACAGAATCAGCCCTTGTTTTCTATCCATGTCCTAAATCTTGCTCTGTAATCTAAAGATTAAGTGCCAGGGGAGTTAATAAAGCAGAATATTCAGAACCATGAAGATGTTCATTGTGAACATACTCAGTCAAGATCCACTGAAGTTCACATAGCCAAATTTTTATGTGGCTTCTTCAGAAAATGCAGAGTTGCAAATAATATTCAAACATAATTTCAGTATCTTCAGGCTGTGTGTGTCAGCACAAGTTGTTGCTTGCACAACGTGCCTGCAGAGAAGAAAGGGATGGAAATCGTCCCTTCAGTTTCTGACACAAGGTACCGGTATCCCATACCATGGCACAGTGACAGAGACCAACATCTATGTGCCTGCCAATCCAGTTGAGCCCAAATGGAGAGAAATTAGTCAGTCTGATGAAGGACTAGAAGAGATTGGTTTCCTTGCAGAAATAACTGGGTAACTGAGATTTAGTCCTTGACATTTTCACAGGGCAGTATGCTTCTTTATATCCAAGACTTGTAGTAAATCCAAAACTGAACCCTTGGTGGATAGCCCTGCCATATGTAGGACATAAACGATCCAGCTTGGACTCTGAGATCTGTTATACATTTGAAAAGACCCTTTCTTCATAAACTTGATATGCTTTGAAGCATAGTCGCTAACACAAAAAATGAGGAAAATACAGTTCTTCATTGTAGTACTTTCTCCTGCAGTGTAAATTAGCCGTGGACATCATGGGTTTTAATTTGTGGATGTTCATGGATAATGTTGATGTTTGTTTCCATAGTATTTTCATTCTATAATTCTTCGGTTTGCAGTCCTTAACTAGTGGGAAAAGAAATCAGATGCTAATTAGCGTTCAGAATGTAATGACTGTAGAAACATAACAATATCAGAAATAAAATCTGAATGTTAATCCTTGTAACACTAATTCCTTAACACTTCATTTTCAAGCATCACCAAATACCATGAACTAAACAAAACTACAAATGAATACTGTTGCATCATCACTTATTGATTGCACCTTTCACACTTTACTTTATTGCATTGGAATTCTCATTAGACCTCAGACAATATTTACTTTCCTTAATCATGAATAGTAACAAGGTAGACTACATCATTTTGTCAATAACCATCAACTTTTTCTTCACAAAAGGCTGAATTTTCAAAGGGATTTCAGCTTGACCTGCAATTCTGCGAGTGTACCTAGTTCTAGACATGAACTAGGGGGGTGGGAGGTGTTTAGATTCAAAGTGCAAACTAGCATTTGGAATTCTAATAATGTTAATTAAAGGATATTGTGTGATGAAGACTCTAGAAAGCCTGTTTTCAGTTCTCTGCCTTGCACCAGAATACATGGCCTGTGTCACCTGAGGAAAATCTCCCTTATTTTTGTTTCCATAGATATAGATAGGTAGATAGATAGGTAGATTATACAAAATTATAGATATAAAATTCTATATAAAATTTGTGTGTGTGTACACACATGTATATACATATATATATGAATATGTATGCATATTGTTGTGGGGAAGGAAGTCTACAACAGAAATAATAGTACATTCTATCTCCTATTTCTCGTAGGAGAGTTAGGTTAGCATGGAGGTCTGTTAGCATTGTACATGCTTCTTACTGTGTTTTCCTTAAGATAGTCTTGATTTTCTGGGGCAGCCTAAATGGTACCAAGATACAGATGACTAGTGATCGTTTGTAAGCTCAACACATAAAAGTTCACAGAATCACAGAACGGTTGAGGGTGGAAGGGACCTCTGGAGGTTGTCTGGTCCAGCCCCCCTGCTCAAGCAGGGCCACCTAGAGCTGCTTGCCCAGGACCATGTCCAGATCATTTCTGAATATCTCCAAGGATGGAGGCTCCACAGCCTCTCTGGGCAAGTGCTCAGTCACCCTCACAGTAAGAACGTGTTTCCTCGTGTTCAGAGGGAACCTCCCGTGTTTCAGTTTGTGCCCATTGCCTCTGGTCCTGTCACTGGGCACCACCAAAAAGAGCCTGGCTACATCTTCTTTGCACCCTCCCTTGAGGTATTTATATACATTGATAAGGTCCCCCGCGAGCCTTCTCTTCTCCAAGCTGAACAGTCCCAGCTCTATCAACCTTTCCTCATAGGAGGGATGCTCCTGTCCCTTCATCATCTTTGTGGTCCTTTGCTGGACTTTCCAGTAGGTCCATGTCTCTCTTGTACTGAGGAGCCCAGAACTGGACACGGCACTCCAAGTGTGGCCTCACCAGTGCTGAATAAAGGGGAAGAATCACCTCCCTCGACCTTCTGGCAATACTTTGCCTAATGCATCCCAGGATACCATTAGCCTTCTTTGCCACAAGGGCACACTGCTGGCTCATGTTTTAGCATGTTCATGCACAGTAATGAACTTAAAGCAAACTGCTTGAACAGGTCCTCTAAAATCAAATCTTTTTCAAGATTAATTACAGTCTTCTGTCATTAGAATAATCTTAACAGAATTGCAAAGTTGATGAGGGTATCTAAGCCATCATTTGAGCGAGACTGAAATACATTTCACCTTTTTGTGTTCCAGGTGGAGTATTTTCAGTAATTCCTGCCCTGTCTTTTAATGCCACTATCAGTCAGGTCATGACAGACAGTGATTTAGTGCACTGAAGAGTCAAAGAGTACTTGTAATAGTCCTAGAACACTGCCTTGCTAAATGTACAGCATAAAGAAGGTCATCAAATTATCTTTTGATTGACAGCTCTCAGTATGTGAGTGATTTGAGATTTCCAAGTTTCAACTGGAGCAGGAGCCTCTCACCATTACCAATACTTTATGAGGGTTATTGTAAAAAAAAGTGTGGGGTTGCTAAAGTGTGTCAAAACTCCCTGAAACTGCTCTTAAAAGTCGTCTGCTCCATGCTGCTTTTTTTTATACCTGTTTTTTTAAATAAGCACCAGATTTGCAACTGTAGTTCATCTGTTCTTGAAAGTACAGAGCTGAAGAATTTTGATTTTACTCTGTTATGTGATATTATGTCATCTACTTGCAGATCCACTTAGGTAATTAGACAATGACACATTTGAAGACGTCTTGAGTTTCTTCCCACCCTGAAGTCTAAGACATGGTTTGCTTAGAACATGGTTTCTTAACAAATATGGTTTTGTCCATGACAGTGGCCACTAAATGCATTCAGAATAAGTCTGAGAGGCGGCAGAGTTCTGTCAAGTTACTATTTTGTCTCCTGTCCACACAACACTGTATTCACAAAGTGAATGGCTGGATGATAACTAAAATCTAGGCTCCCTTTTGGCACAGAATACATAAGTGGCAACTCTATAAATATAGCCCAAATTTCCAGGCAGGCTACCTAGCCATCCATCCATCCATCCATCCATAGAATCATAGAATCATAGAACAGTTTGGGTTGGAAGGGACCTCTAAAGGTCCCAACCCCCCTGCAATGAGCAGGGACATCTTCAACTAGATCAGGTTGCTCAGAGCCCCGTCCAACCTGACCTGGAATGTTTCCAGGGATGGGGCATCCACCACCTCTCGGGGCAACCTGTGCCAGTGTTTCACCACCCTCAGCATAAAAAATTCCTTCCTTAGATCTAGTCTCAATCTACCCCCCTTTAGTTTAAAGCCATTCCCCCTTGTCCTGTTGCAACAGGCCCTGCTAAAAAGTCTGTCCCCATCTTTTTTATAAGCCCCCTTTAAGTACTGATAGGCTGCAAGAAGGTCTCTCCGAAGCCTTCTCCTCTCCAGGCTGAATAACCCCAACTCTCTCAGCCTTTCTTCACAGGAGAGGTGTTCCATCCCCCTGATCATTTTCGTGGCCCTCCTCTGGGCCCACTCCAACAGGTCCATGTCTTTCTTCTGCTGAGGGCTCCAGAGCTGGACGCAGTACTGCAGGTGGGGTCTCACCAGAGCAGAGTAGAGGGGCAGGATCCCCTCCCTCGACCTGCTGGCCACGCTTCTTTTGATGCAGCCCAGGATACGATTGGCCTTCTGGGCTGCGAGCGCACATTGCATCCATCCATCCATCCATCCATCCATCCATCCATCCATCCAAATGCTGTTCCAAAAATCCCTTGCAAGAGAGCTGGAACTGCATTTGGATGTTCTGAAAGTTATTTATTGTCCAAAACACTTGCAGAATCTCTGTTCTCCTTTCAGAACTCCTTATGTTTAATTTCTGATTTCTCTGACCTTGTCTTCCCGTGGTCCTCTGTCTTGTTCAACTCCTGACACATATTTGGATGCAACCCTTGTCTGCATCCAACCCTTTGGATGCAACGGGAAACATACCTGTTCCCTTTCATGCTGTCCTCATATGCCTGGAGCCACCTTAGAGCTACCTTTCCTGAACGTTCAATTCTCTCCACAAGTTTGGCCTTTCCTTGAATTTCCCACTAAGATTTCTTCCTCCTCACAGCAGGATAATTCCACTTCTTTTGCTGTCATGACTTAAAAAATGGACAGTCAAGTTATAGCTACTACAGAGAGTCAGCAGAGAATGGGGACTTCGTGCTCAGTCCAAACTGAACATCAGTTGAATTGTGTGCATTTGTGTATACACTTAAATGTTCTCAAGATGGACTATTCTGTGATCTCCGGAGGTCTCCAGACAAGTGGATTTATTAAATTGCAAATGGTTTTTGGTTTCCCTACAAGAAAGTGGAAATGTGAGGGGTTTTTTGTAATCAGCAGTCCTCCATGGAGCAGTGCCTGAACTCTGAATGAAGAAGAATAATTTCTGTCTTGTTGCATTCAGAACGAGAATGATTCTGTCCCATGTTAGATTAAAAAAATCTAAACAGATTTGTGCAATACAAACATTTCCAAATAGCAACTTTTCTTACCCTGCTGTGCCTTGAGATTGCTGATGATAAGCTCTGCTGTCCCACAGCGAGGCTGGGTTTTGAGCTCCAGTCAATAATAATAATAATAATAATAATAATAATAATAATAACAACAACAACAACAACAACATGGGATTACATAACACCTTGCATCTTCAAAGCGCTTTTATGGACATAATTTCTTTAAAAAATTAACTGTTTGTCTTTAAATAACTGATGTGTATATTTTGTAAGACTAAAGATAAAAGGACTTTGGCTGAAGCAAAAGCAAGAATAACTGTCAGGAAACTAGTTTTGGTGTAATGTTCCAAGCTTCTTGCATTCGGTCTGTTTTGTGTTACGGCTATATTCAGGCTTCTAGTTATACCAAGTGAGGGTAACAAGGTATTTGTATATAGTTCCATCTTAATATTTACAAATCATTACATTAGATTCCCAGACTAGATATTCTGGAAAGTATCATAACGTGATGAAATCATCACTAGGAAGGAGGTATATAAACTTGCAGGAATGATGACTTACAGACAAAACTTCCATCATCTAGATGTGTAAGTAAAAGTGGCACGAAGTTTTGTCATACTAAATTCAGAAAATGACAGCATGTAGTGTTGTACATGCTTACTGCTGTACTGGAAAAATCATTGGGCTGCTGACAAAATCAGGAGGTTCAAGATAAGTATTTGACCATGAGTACAGACAGTAATATATACATACACCTATGTGTACCAGCAATTAAGTCAGACGCATTTGACTAGACAAAGTGCCAAGATACTTAGTCGAGTGTGCACAGTATGACTGTGTAATACTTTCCAAGGAGCTAAAACATATTCGAGAGTTTACCTAAAGACTTTGTACGTTATATTTTGCACAATGCTAATTGGCATTGCAACATCAAAAAAACCCCAAGAATGTAGGATTAAAGAGAACATTATGTTTTTATTCATGATTGCTCTGATGTTTCAGAAGAAGACAAAATGTGTTTCGTCCATCAATCTGCACACTGACGTGTTTGGGTGAGGTTGAGGAAGATGGTATGAAAAAGACAAAATTGGCTAGAATGGAAGAGTTCTTAAGAGAAATGTGGGCTGACACTCCTGTTCAGTCTGAATGATGTATAAAGGATCCAAATCCAACATCAAGCCCAGCTCCTCTGTGGGACCTTTTCCTTGTGAATGAAGACGGAGATGTTCCTTGCATCCCCAAGCTGTGGATGTTCTTTAAAACAAGGATCATTTTGCACAAAACACTACCATCCTGTGGAAAACAGATGGAGGAGCAGTGCTAGTAGATTCCTATTGCCTGTAACCTAGGAAATGGGAGATTCTGCTCTTCGCCTTTTCCTGCATGCTGTGCGGACTTTGTTACAGATGTGAATTTTCTAGATGGCTGAATTTGCTGGGGTTTAGGTGTTTTTCTGCTAGATATACTCCTATCATGGCCAAACTGTGCTGGTTTATGAACAGGTTTTTTGTATACTTCTGTAGAACGGTTAGAGCTCTGATTTGGAAGCCATATTGAGCATCCAAATAGAAAAGCACTTTTCAGGAGCATTTCAGACCTTTCGCTAGCTGGATAGCAGGTACCTCCAGCAGGAATCAGTCAAGTGATTTCAGGTTTAGATATGCAGATATTTAACCATCAGTATGGAGAGAATCCTTGCACTCTGAAGAAATACAGGAATCTCTCTTTCATTTGTATAAAAGTAGCCAGAACAGGGGCTCATGTTCTTTCAGCTCCAGAATGACACGTTTCTTCATGTATTTTACTTGCTAGAATGGTAAAAGCAAATTTGACATCCTGTCCAAGGATCAGCTATTCAGGGACAGTCAGATCTGCTCATGAGTAGAAATTGAGTACATTACAAGAAGAGTCAATCTGCTAAAGCCCCACACCAAGAAGATTTTCTTCTGTGAGAACTTAAATGAGTTCCACAGCCCTTCCCTGGAAGTGCCCCTTATGCCTTTGGATAAGCCATCATTACTTTACTTTTTTTTTTTCTTTCTTTCTCTGAAAACTGTCATATAGGCAAACCGTGTGCAGTGAATCTAGGTGTTATCAGTCAAGGGTGCTTTAATTCACTTTCACAGAGATAAAGTGGTGCTGAGAACACCTCTTGGCTTTAAGGGTAAACTCAATCAAGAATTTTACTAAAGCCAGGAAATTATTTTAGCATATATTTTTGTCCAAATTCTTGGATGTTGGAATGCTAGATTCAGTATTTCAGTAAGATTTGGTATTTCCTGAGACTGAGTCTTCTTTCTGTGTTTTAAAGAAAGTGGAGGAGAGCTATTTGTATACTGAAGAGCTATATAAGTGTCTGGAAATAAAGGGTTAACACATTTAGAAGACAAATTCTAAATATCAAAATATGTTTTAATAGACAGTTAAGAGAAGGAGCCTATTTCAAAAATACAAAGTCCTTTTGCATTTCTTGAGTTAGTAACATTGGCTGGTTCCTACCCCTTTAAACGCACTGAGAGCAATGTTGGGTTTTTAAGATAGCTTCACACTGCAGTGGGAAGTAGCCAGCCCTGGAGTAGAGTGGGACCACACCGTGTGTTTATGACAGAAAAAGGGGTAGCCATATTGCATTCAAATGAAATGAGAGAGGTGGTTTTAAGGATATAACTTATAATTACACAGTCTGGATCTAGATTATAATTACATAGTCTGGAACTATGCCAAGACACTGAAATTAATATTTCAAGTTTGGAGGGAAGAAGAATGAGATAGTGTTTGGCTGGGTTGGAAGTTGTCTGTCAGCCATGAACTCAGAACCAGGAGAGTTCAAGGAACCTACCTTGAACCTTGAACCTACCTCCCAAAAACAGATGAAGAGACTCTTTATCTTAAATGCACAACAGAATATGTAAAGAAAGACATCGTAACAAGGAAAATACATGATGACATCTTTGAATGTTATTATGTGGTTAGTAAATGAGAAAGAAGAATCATTTATATTCAAAACCGAAGTCTTATTTTAAAGAATCCTAACAAGCAGTCAAGTCTGTTAGGTAAGATTTCTTCCCTGACTTACCTAAATTTAGAAAGTAAGTATGTCATTCAGTCATGTAAACACAGGCAGCTGGGGCCATGTTTATCCTAGGGCCATAGTACATCTTATGTGGTCTCTTGGTACTGGCAGGGCACAGCTCTTCCATAGGTGCTGGCTATTTGTAGGGGACTTGGCTATCCCAGAACGTGTCAAAGGGCATCAGGGACCAGCGTGTCAGCGACTGCACTGAGCTCCTGTGGTTGCCCAGTTGAATCACTCTTAGCTCTGTTGACTGCACTAATTAGGGTTCTATGGATGTTATAGGAGCTTATACACCTAACCATCTTGAATGCACTTGAATTTAAATATCTTATCATAACCTGAATCCCATCCTAAGTTTCAGGAATAGGGTCAAGAGTCTCAGCAGATGGACACCTCAGCATGAACACAGCTTCACTGTCAGAAGTACAATATAACAAAGTACAACCCTTGTATTATTTTACTGTCATTGTATTAAGAGGGTATTTTGATATTATTGGTTTAAAATTACCTAAAATTAATGCAATATTTGCCTATTAACACTGAAACATGTTGATCTAGATAGGGTAAGTAAACACATCTAGTCCCTGTCTGTGATCAAGCTGGCTTTCCTCATCTGCCCATGGAAAGCTACTTCTGAATGTCTTCCATCCAGCATTTTACCACACATCATTTTCATTAGCATAACTAAAGCTAATTTGGGCATATATTGTCAAGAGTTTTGATTCATGGTTTGTTAAACTGCTACTTACACTGTTATCTCACATAATTTCCAGTGCTGTCTTATACTGTTTAATGTATTAAGGCCTACTAAGAGGGTTAAGGTTAAGAGAGAGGAGACATCACGTGCAGTAGTGCGGTGTCCCGCAGGGTACCTGAGCTTTTTGGTTCAGCAGTGACTCAGAAGAACAGTGTGCCGCGTACGCTGTTTCCACCAGCGCTTGGTCTTTTCTCAAAGGTTTCCTCACTAATTCCCAGCTCATCTCGGTCCTCATCAGCCAGTGTAAAGTGCTCATCACACGCTCATTTTCAGCTTTTGATTTGGCCAGGCTGTTTGCTGGGGAAGGTTTCCTCTGGTAGAAGTCTCCAGGTACATGAACAAGTAAGCTTTAAGTGTTACTCATAAAAAATCCTTTAATCCACTTTAACAATGATAAATTGGAACTGAGAACTCCTCCTTACTTTACAGATACATTCAGTTCAGAATTTCACTTAAGTCAGGAAATCATTTTACGGGCAAGAGAAAAGTCCTAAACACCCTGATGTGGATGATGGGAATTAAAGGCCAAATGCTCAATTGCTCTTACTGGGTATCTGAAGCACCTACTGGTGACTGAAACTTCCACTGACATGGAAGTTTACAGCAAATTCACTGGTCTTTGCCGTTATTTTTATTCTTAATTCACCCTAGAATATCCCTTTTAATTTTCCTCACATTGTAGTCGGTGCATGATGAAAGGAAGTAGCTGATCTGGGCCACAGAAGTTCAGATTGAGCAAAGATCTGGCTAAAATGTACTTTTCTAGATTCAGATGGATTTGCTACATTGTCTTGGTAGTAAGTACATCACACCTAAAATCTGTACTATTATCCACCTGCTGTCCTACATTTTATTTCTGCTTCTATGTTGAGGAACATAGCATGATTAGATACAATGAAAAATGAAGTCTTTTTATTCTTCTTCTTCTTTCCCAAAAGCATGGGAGTTTGAGCTAAGGGCTCATCCACAATGGTTTGTGCCTCTTGTAATCCCTGCAAATCTCTCTTTCAATAGTGGCACTAGAACGTTTCCCACAATACAGCTCATTGCAGCGTTATACCAGGCACAAAGTAATGTCCAGGCAGCAGGAGGGCCCTTGGAGGGGTGTTTACCCTACCTGGCCTTACTGCTGGGTTCCTTGTTGGAACATCTCAGGTACGTCCTACGTGCCATCATCTTATGTGACCTGGTCAGGCTTTAGGAGGCAACACACATTCCAGTACCTGGTTTCCAAGCATCCATCCGTTATTTGCAAGCAAATGTAGGCTCATTGTTTCACGTCTAATTTTGAAAATCTGGCCCCAGCGGCAGGTTTTTTGTGCATCAGTATACTAACATCTGGCTTTTACTGGCTTGGCAGACAGTCTGTATCATTAAGTATAACCAAACTATGCATGGATATGGACGGAGATGATCCTGCACCAATTTCCAAAAGGACGGTAGGGCTATTGGCAAATTAGATAGTTGGAGAAATTCTCCATCTCTCTTCCTTTTCATGGTGTATCAGGGAATAAAATTGAGGGGAAAGCAGAAAACAAACTAATGTGAATGTAATTCCCAAATTTCAATCTTCTGTATATTATGGGTCATTACCCGTTAATTTGCTAAATGGCAGTTTTCTATGAAAGAAAAGTTTTGTTTAGCTGTATAATGATGACAGATGATGTAATTAGTATCATCCCCGCACTGAAAATGATAAAAGCATTTCTTTTGTGTGTCACTGCTTTTAGACAGTATAATATCAAAAATGATAACAGTATGAAAATTGCACCGGCCACTTTCATATTGTGCATGTAGAATACCTTGGTGATACGATACAAGTAATGACAGGTACTTTGCCACGTATTCATTTTCTCCACTCTCTAGCCTTTCTATTACAGTGAAATTAAAGCACAGCACTAAGCAAACCAGACGTGCCTGAATGCAGACCCATCTTATGAGACTGTAAATGGCTAAAGTCCCTTTACTATTGCT
Organism: Aptenodytes patagonicus; assembly: GCF_965638725.1. Classification (NCBI taxonomy): domain Eukaryota; kingdom Metazoa; phylum Chordata; class Aves; order Sphenisciformes; family Spheniscidae; genus Aptenodytes; species Aptenodytes patagonicus. Next base: position 9,124,939 of record NC_134951.1, on the reverse strand, counting down.
GGTTATGATAATTAAGCGATTATAAACAGGGTTTTTGAGGGAGAACATTGAATCATTTTTCAGTTAAAGAAGTTGGGGGGGTATTTTAATTTCAGGCCACATTTGTTGCTTGAATTAGTTTTAATTATATTCTGTATAAGTACTTGCCCCATATCCTGGTCTTGATAGTGGTAGATATTCTCATTTAAATATAAATAAATGCCAAACTTATTTAACATGGAAAAGTGACTGCTGTGACTGTGTAGTAACAATTTTCTCTTTGTTGCCATGGTTTGGATTTTTATATAAGCTTTGCAAATATAATAAAGCTAATGGAGCTCTTCATCCAAGGAAATGGGTATATTCAAGAAAATAAATTACATTTTGCAAGCTAATGAGCTCTACTAATTGTGTTTATCCTTGTGAATTAATACAATTTAAGCAAATCTATCCCCCAAAATCAAGCATTTGATTGCATTTTAGCTGTGTGGAAATCAGAACATCCAGATCAAATCCAAGTTTACTGGATAACCAAGGGGTAGGGGGGAAGGTTAATTTCCATTGACTTGTACAGCTGGTGCTAGCTCCTTAGTAAAGCAGGAAAAGTTAGACTTTGGAAGTTGCGACTTTCATCATTATTTTTTTTATTCAGCTACTTCCCACACAGGCAGAATTCTCAACAAAGAGTTGTGTGTAATAAATCCTATGTAATACAGTGGCAGGCATGTCGAGTCATGCTAATTAGCCCACATGCCCACAGGACAGGATGAAGGAAGGAAAAGGGAATAACAGTTGTACTTTTTAAGAGACAACTTGTCTTCACCCACGTCCCTCTTTCCCTCCCGTTTCTCGCACTTTCCTTTGCCAACATTTGGATTTCTTTTCTTTTTCTTCTTATAAACAGGTTTTCATTTCAGTGAGGCATTTTGGGAGATGTAGGACAGATGAGAAAATTCTGTGTATATTCTGGCAGATTTTAGGTTATTCTCCAGTTTGGCTTTTTGGAAGGATGTCAGAGAGTAGAGAAAATGGTCAGTTTGAATGCTTGAAATGCTGCAAATACTCCCAAAAACTCACAAGCAAACTGCGTTGGTCAGCAGCAACAGGCAAGCAAGAGCTGGCTAGGGGGTTTGTGCTATAGGAGGGTGACAGCAGTTGTTAGCAATGGGTCCTTATGGAGACAGTTTAGCTCGCCACGCGTTGGGTTGCTGCCATTTTTAACACCGTGAGCGAATGCATGCCTGAGATGAAGTCTGAGCCTAACTGACTGTACTTCCTTGGTCCTGACTGCACTGTAGCCCTGCTTTTTTATGCTGCCAGATCATTTTCAGCACCGATGCAGGAGTCCCAGCAGTTAACAGCCGTCGCAGATTCCTCAGATAGATAGAGCAGGCGTGAGATCAGAGCTCTCCTGTTTCTCGGCAGCGGGCCCCTCTTCATTTAAAACCAGGAATGGGAAGCAGAGCCAGACAGCCTTTCTCAGCTGCTGAAAAAATTGCATCTTAAAGATGGATAGGAGGCACAAAAATGGGCTCAGAAATTAAATTGTTTGTTTGTTTGCTGATTGCAGCTCAGGTAAGGGCTTGGATGATCTTTCCCAGTCTGTGCACTGAAAAAAATACACTCCTTCCATCCCTGGCGTTCAAGTGCTTAGAGGGGCTGTTAGGACTTGCCTTCTAGAAGTTTTGGATGAATTATATTTGTGTAGTGAGAAGAGCACAGCTCCTCAGTGTAGATACAATTGCACTGCTATAAAGATGCTTAGAATAACTTACTTTGTAAGGAGTAAAGAAGAAAAATTAAAAGTGATAGTATGATCACACCTGTAAGCTGGTATAATTGTGTCCAGACTAGCAGCTGTATTGGAATAATAACTTAGGGGGAAAAAAAAATAGTCTTGTAAATGAAATATTTATATAAGGAAAAGTCTTGATGCACAGAGCTATTCTGGATTCCACAGATTCCCAGCTCCTCAAGCAGGCATTGACACAGATCATAGCAACTCCAGAGCCATGCCACGGATACATAAGTGTAGGGTCCCAAAGTACACATTAATGAAACCATTATCTTGTCAATGATGTGGAGTGTAGAGCTATCTTCAGCAGAGGTTACTATGATTTTTCATAAAAGAACAGGGAATTTAGTGACATTTTTATTATTTAACATCACATCACCATTAAAAAGTAAAAAGAAGAAGCCAGAGGAAGGATAAAGTACAAAAAGCTTTACATGAAAAATAGTTAACCTCTGATGGAAACTATAGGCAGCTTGGAGAAAACAGTCTGGAGTTTGTTCAATTCTTGGCGTTGAAAGATTTTGATAGTAGCAGCTTAAAAGTTATCTGTTGCAGCAAAACTGGATCTCAGAAATGACCATAGCCATGATGATATGATAGTTTTGGGCCACGGACTTACTGCACAGACCCATGCATATCAGCGAGAGTTAAAATCAAAGTAGAACCTCAGTTTTGAACTTCCTTCTTCTACAGCATTTGAGTCAGATCTTCAGTGTTTTATGTCTGACCACGTGGGGTTGTAGGGGTCGCTTCTCGGGCCCTGCTGACCCCATGCAGATTTATTGTAGAATTGTTTCGGTGAAAACAGAGCTTTGATACGTCATGCAGGTTGCCTAGTGACTCCTGCAAAGTGCTGACCACCCCATGTCTGAGAGAAGAGATACCTGCGTGAAGCTGAGCTCTATTATGGGTTATAAAGCTGGGACAGGTTTGAATGATAGGAAGAGTTCTGGCAGGCTGTTAGCTCTCATCAGCTGGGAAAATGGAAATGTTTATTAATAAGAACCTTTGACATGAAATGCATGATATGTGCCCCCTGTGCTAGGCCCATGATTAATAACATTAATTATGGGGAGTTCATTATAGTCTCATGGGGCTGTGATACGTAATTCAGCCAGCATTTCACTGTAAATTAGCATTAATGTCCACTTTAAGTACAGTAGCTATCTATAGCAATGCAGAAGGAGCTGCAGTCACTATGTACAATAACATCACCTTCTTATTAAATGATGGTAGACTTTTACCTCAAAGAATTATAGACCTATTAGAATTTCTCCTATGTTAAATCTTTGCTGTGGCTGGCAGTGTAATATCTGTTCCAACTAACCTACTGGTGCTATAAAAACTTTCTTCAGTGGTGTTAGAAGAGAGTCTCGCTCCTTGCTGATTTTAAAAAGGAACCAGATAATTTTAAAATCCAGTTGGAAGTTGCAGTTTCATTAGCAATTAAAAGAGCATGTAACCTAATGGCTTTTCCACCCCAGTCCAGAGAAATTATGCACAGTGGGCAGCTCTTCAGTTGGTGTAAACCATCAGCGATGTAATGAAAGCAATGAACCTTCACTGATTTGCAATGAGAATCTTGCCTGCTCCAAATTGTTCAAACATACGCCTTCCTAAGGCTATGCTTTATTGTTAACTTGTTTAATAATGAAAAAATATTTCATCTTACTTGAAATTCCTTTTCCCTAGCTTGACTTCCAGGAATCCCTTGTGGAACTGCCTTTATCTGGCCTCAGTTTCTTCTGAACCACACATGCTGATTCACTTACCTTCGTACAAATGACCCTTATATACAAACACAGTTTCTTTTCATCCTTATGTAGCATCTCAGAAACCAAGATAACATCTCAGATACTCAGAGCCACTGCCTTCCTGTGGTGGATCCTGGAAATGGCCGGGAGGACCATAGCCATGGTGGCCCCAAATATGTATGCTTTTAAGCAGCTGGGGAAGCAGCTGGTGGCACTGTGGGAAACATCATGCAGATGCCGGAAATCAGCTGAAGGACAAAAATCTTCATTAAAAGACCGTATGTATATTAAAACGCATAGGTGTATAAATAGGGATCCAGTCAAAACAGAAAGAACTGGAGAGGGAGGATACAAGAACCATTTTTTTTTTCTCCTGGAGGAAGCTGCAAGATTGCAAGTTATTATTCATACTTACTTGCTTGGATTGCAGCGAGTTTTAGAAATGCAAGGCTAGAAGGGGCCTCCTGGGTCATTGTGTCCAGTCTTCTGCAATCACAGGTAACCGTGTACAAAACATCTAGTTTAGAAGAGTCCAAGGCTCCCTTGTCTTTCATGCCAGTACATACCAGGGGCCACAGAATACTTCCGCTCTGAAAATTATGACCTGTAGTGAAAGACAGAAAGTCATAGCTGTACTGTGCCAAAGGAAGACAGGAAGAAAACTCAAGGGCATCACCAGCAGCTTACGTCCTCAGAGTTTTCTGTTTGTGTACCTGGGAATTTGTTCGGTTTTGTTGAGTTGCCTACCTAAACTGAAGCCGGCTCAAGAGAATTGTAAATCAAAGTAGCTCTGCAAGCATCTGTACTAGAGAGCCGGGTAGCAGCCTGCAGCCATTTGGCAGCGAAGGATGCAGGTCGGCGAGATCCAGCACCTGTTGGGCTCTAAACACTTTTCTTAGAATTCACGCAGCTGACTGGCTCCTGGGGGAAAGGCAGCAGCTGCCGGGCAGCAGTGGTTAAATATAGGACGTGGAGAATGCCACATCCAACTGGAAAGGGAAAGAGGGAGACAGGAATCTAGCCGCAATGAAAATTCTTCTTGGTGAAAAGGGCCCTGGGGTGATCAGGAATCAGAGGCTTTTACACCCTCTGTTTTCTCTCTTGTCCATGACTGCACTACAGTTACACACTACATTGGCCTCAAATAATGCCAGACACTTGGTTGGCAGTGACAGTATTAATGAGTGTCACTTCTGGAATGTTTTGGAGTAGCATGTGAGGGCCCTGCCTCTCACTGCAAGTCATGTATAGTTGCTGAGATGTGTTGTCCTTAATTTGACTTGATTCTTTGTAGCACTTTTAATAGCGAAAATGCTGTGAAAAGTTTAAATATGAAGCAATACAGCTTTAGCACAGATGGAGTTTGAAAAGGACATTCAACCTTCTCTAATCTTCTACTGAGATCAGCAAGTAAAGCAAAAGGAAGGACAACCTGAAAGATAATATTTTTCATTCTGATAATCTGCAGTACTTTAATTTCACCCAGGCATTTACATGGCCCCTTTATTGAAGAGTCTGAGTGTTCCTTTGCTTTAGCTGGAGGACTGTTAAAAAGGAACAAAAAAGCAAAACCCTTTGCTTAGCCACCTTTCATGTGGTGCCAGACATCCTCACAGAGAAAGGGAACAATGTGAAGTTGAGGAGGCTCAGCTACAGATTGGAAGATTATTCCTATTCTTCAGACAAACACAACAAAAGAAGGCAAGAGGAAAGAACGGGGACAAAGAAACTCCTGTTTTGCTTTATTCTCATGCATGCTGCACACATCCGCAAGAGAGAGGCTCATGGCACACAGGTATTCCACAGCCTCTGGCCCTGGCTTACCTCTCCGTTCTGGGAGGACATCTGGCCAGCACACTCTCCTCTCCTCCCACCCCTTCTCCTTCACACTGGACTGCGGCAGCTCAAGCTGGCTGAGCCTGTCGTGGTGATGTTATCATGCAGTTAAATTAATTCCGAAGCTGGTCAAGCTTGGAATCAATTAGACAGGAGACAAAAAAGGAAGCAGGGAAAGAGAGAAAAACAGACCAGGTGTGAAACAGCATGCAAGGAGAGGGAATAGTGGGCATGGTCCTAAAGGTGGCTTAGTGTTCTGTTTAACACAGAGGATCTGCAGGTGACAGGAGCGTTGCAACACTGCACAGATCCCTTCTATCTCCAACTATCCATACAGGGTTTCACTAACCACCTCTTGGCCTTACAATCAAGATAGCATCCAAAGCTCGAGAAGGGTGTTCCTTTCCATTTCAACGACTACACTTAGATGGAAATAAAGACTCCCCAGCTGAACATACAGCAACCATCTCACTTTACCTCTACCTCATTCCCTATGTCTTGACCTTGCTGTTGAGCATAACCCAGGCCCAAGAACAGGCAGTGCTGAGCAGGCATCATGCTCTCCATTCACAACCTCAGCATCTGCTGCAAGTTTGGGCCAATAAATCACAAATGTTGGGAGGAAAGGACCACCTTCCTACCGTGTGTCCTGACAGCAGCTCCCACAGTGGGCATCTGATCCTTGACTGAACCTCAAGGCACTGCCATATGCAAATAGTAGTAATCTCTGGTTTGTTGTTCCTCCAAAGTCGGATATGCCTGCATGTGTCTGTCTGCTTGGAAGCTTAAATAACCCAGTTGAGGTTTGTTTGCTTTTGCAAGCTTGATTCATCAGTTTGATTTCCAGAATGTGTAAAATACTTCCCAATTGGTCACAATGGCTTTTTGCTATCTTTCTCCCAAGTTTGCCTCAGAGAAGAGTTTTTAAAAATACGCAGTTTTTAATCTTTTGATATCTTGGATGCTGGCCTGCAAAATTGTAAAACAGCTGGCTTCTAACTCTGATATTTGTAATGTTTTCCATTTTCTCCAGCGTAATCATCTCAGAGACCCCATGAACAACATCAAAAAGAGTTAAATTACAACTTTATATATCGAGCCAGATATAAGGAAAGGAACAAGGACTTCAGTAAACCAGGGTATTTTAGGAGCTTCTTTATGAAGCCACTCAGACAAACTTTTAATATAATAATCCCTAGCAGGGCCATCAGAATTGCAGCCTCTACCAACTTTTACGCCTTTCCTGCAAGTTACCTTGGTTTATTTTGTACAGCTGCTCCGTTATACTGTTGTTACATTATTTTTATTTACATACAAATACTTTACAGATAACATTTATAACAAGAAACGAAAAAGTAAAAGGTTGCTGCACCAAGCAGTCTGTGATTTATGAGTGCCTCCCTGGTCTTGCAGCCAGGAACAGTGCTTTTCACTAAAGTTGGTGAGACTATATCCTTCCTAAATTGCCATACCTGGTCAAAAGCATTTGCAGAGTCAGGACCCACACTGTTACGTGAGACTTCCACTACTTCAGCCACAGCAGGGAAAATTCTGATTAGGTCCTTGAATCTGTTTCTAAGTGCTGGTCCTAGCTTTTCCACATGTATTGTTAGCTCTTGAATAGCTCACCAACTGGTCTCCATCTATCATCAATGGAGAAAGAGGCATTGCTAGAGGGCTGGCCATCTTTTTTGTTGATTGTAGAGCAAACTTCAGCAACTAGCTTGGGATAGGGATGCGATGTTTGGATGCTGAGTTATAAGCCTGGTACTTCTTGCAGACTGCCTTGCAAGTCTCCGTTTCCTCATTCACCTTATCCATAGTTAAGGGGAAGAGGTGGTTTATGGTTATTTTGGATTTCAAGTTCTTCCTCCAAAATGCAAGGCTTGGGCTTCTTTATTTCTGTTAGAAGTTATTTGAACAGTTCAGAGGTCCCTTTTAACCTGAATTATTCTGTGGTTCTATGAGTCTAAATTTTTGAACAGTTCCTTAAAATTAGGTGGGGAAGAGCGTAACTTTCAACTAGTCACAGAGCTACTTTAAATCTCTTCTTTGAAAGTTTCCCTTTGGCTGCTGTTTGAATTGTGCACAGTTTGCCCTCCAGGACCCATTTGCTCTCTGTTGGCAAATCAGGTTCTTAGAGAGATTAAAAGAACGCTGGGAATATTTTTTCCTTGGGTCTCCTGTCCAGAATACAAGCATGCAAGCCTGTTAGACATCCTATAGGTTCCCATATGAGAAGCTGGTGTGTTTGATGCTGAAGTCAGTACTATCTGGATATGTTGGGTGAATTAAGTCTCTCAGACCACATCTACACTAATAAATTAAGTACGTATGAGATGGGTCCCTGGTACAGAGATCCAGCTGGCAGAGAACAGCCTGCATCCTTCTTGTTAAACTGACCTACTCATCAAGAGAGGGTGCCTGTGTGCAAATAGTCTATTGGGAAAGGTCCCTGTCCTGTTGGGAGAATGTTATTTGGCCCAGACCAAAACCATATGAGTGACAACTTAGTAGCAGAGACAGCTGAGTTCTGGTGCAGAAGGGTATTCCCTGGCAATATTGAAATTACTAGTATGGATGTATACTCAGGGAACCCATGCTTACAAACTACTATTCATGAGTTCCAAGCAAATGCACAGTCTTCCTTCCTCTCAATGCATGTTTTTGTGGTTGTTTCATTGGGAGGTTTTTTTGCTTTTCTCCCATACTCACTCTTAAAATGGTTTATTTTTTGGTTTGTTGCAAATTCTGCTTATTACCCCTTACTTCATAGGGTCTCTATGATGCTTTCCATCAAATCTTCCTGATTCATTAGGACTAGGAATGACAGCATGCTGTTCCTTCAGCCCACGTACGGATAGCGTCAGATGGACAACATCCTCTGTAACATCATCTGCCAGTGGAGAAGCTGAACCTTTAACTTCAAATCCTGGCTCTTTGCCCAAATTAAATAAATGAGCATACACTGACCGCCATCGTTTCTGTGAATTAACCGCTAGAGGGAGGCATGGCAGACTAAGCTTGTTTTATTTTTACAGACTTTGTACTGTACAATTTTATATACTTTACACTTCCAGTTTTTCTAGTCCTTCTCTTTTCCATAAACTAAAGCCAGTTTTTATACAACCCTCACTTGTTACATCCTTATCGGGGTATGGGTTATGGGCTGTTCATCACAGACACTGTCTCATGGCTTCGTTTTTATGAGGCATCTAGTAAACTGTCACTGTGCTTGCGAAATATATTGCGTTTTCACACAGTATGAAATAGTGGATTTTTTAGTTCATTTTAGTAGCCAGAATTCTCCAAACATTCCTCCTTGGTAGTTTTAAATGCAACAGAAGCAAGCAAACATTGCAATGGCATGTTATTTCATGTAAGGGGGGGGGGGGGGGTCTGCTTTCAAAACTAAAAAACCACTGCCAGCAGTGGGAATTGATCAAACCACAACATTTGTGTGTGACGCCCTAATAGATTCTATAATGCCGTTAGCTTGGCTTACAACATGGCAGCTAGACAGGCATATTAGCCGCATCCTTTTACATGCAGACCTTGCTGTTAAATCGTGTTTGGCTAATCTTCCTTAGGGGAAATTGGATTTCGGCCCCTCTCCCACCCCAAAACCCACTGTAAGATATAAAATTGGGTTTTAGAAGTCTCTTTTTCTCTAAGGCACTTTAATTGGCATAAGGTAGTTGCTCCTATAGAGAGACTATTGATTAGCATTTTTATTTTGCTATACTTTAAAGTACACCACTTTCAAAAGCATTTCATGAAACACCAAGGCAATAAACCTAGCAATAAAGGGCCAGAATGGGGACTGACTTGGCTTGCTTACTCCTACCTGTCTCATTTGTTTTATTTTTTTATTTATAAAACTGGCAAATGGCTGAAGCTTTTTTTCATTCTCCTTCTCGCCACCCCTTTAGTGAAACCCAAGCTGGACATGGGAGTCGGTGTCAAGTACGCAGCAAGATTTGCCCCCAGAGCTGAGGGGACTAGAGTTCCAGTGCAGCATGTTCTTCAGTGCCCACATCAGGAAAAAAGCAGGCACAGCCTGTGCTTAGTCTTCCCCTCCTTCCTCAGCGTTGGGGTTCTGTCAGAACTGTGGCACCAACCCTGAGAAAGTGGGACAAAGTCATTAGAGAAAATAGATTTGGGGGATTTTTCTACAAGAAAATATGCATGCATCTTAACATCTCATTTGATTTCTCCAGCATACTTTATTAGACTTTTTTAAAAGTCTTTGATGCATTATTTTATCTTTGAAAAGATGTTAAAATGCCTCTTTTAGTCCTCAACACCTATTTTCAGCATGAGTACATTGGTGACCACTCTCAGGGCTTTGTTCCTTTGGGCCTTCTTTGTTCCCAGAAATTAAATAAGTTACAATTTTAAATGTGGCAGTCCCTGAAGTAAGTCTGTCTCATATATGTGTCAGACTCAGTTTTCTCTTAGTTAATGGATTACTGACAGCCTGAAGTCAGGAAGTCATATGTGTTCTAGCTACAGAGCATCTCCTGAATGCCACATTTGAATTTGAAAAAAATTTATCTTTTGTCTTCTACTGCTGATCATATCCTAAAAGCAAAAATAACACTTGGCCTCCTTCTGTTTGCCAGCACCAGTGAAAATAACATTTAAGTATGTAGATGGCAACACTATGTGTCTGGAAACTTGTATATTCAATAAAGTAAATACTCAAGTTGCCAGAGCTTTGTAGCAGTAGAGTACATGAGTACTCAAGAGCAAAAATGTTGAGTGAAAACAACTTGGTGATCCCAGTCCAATCTTGTTATATTACTTATCATCAAAATCCAGGGCTTGGAGGCAGAATAATTTTGACCTAAGGCAAAGCATTCGTGTACTTACTCTGTGCTTTCTTTTATAGAAACCATTATGGGGGTACGTTGCTTTGCCTGGATCTGGTGTTTAATGGTACTTTGCATCCATCTATGCCACTGAGACAGATTTAATTTTAGAATGTTTCAGAAGTGCCTTTTTGCCAATCAGACATTAGCTGTATGAAATCACCATGAACTACTTTGCTTTCTCAGCATGGCTCGTCTTTATCCTCAGTCAATAGACATCTTATCAATCCTTGTTCAAAGACATTCTCTTGCTTCCCCAGGGCTAGTGCTGGTGATAGATAAAAAGTCTGCAAGCTTGGGTTGTGATTTGTTAGTCCCAAGTTATTTGAGGCAAATGGATAATAAACAAATTTTGAAAGTCCACCCAGTTCATTAAAACTTGAAGCAGTCATTTGAAAGTGTGGTGGGGTTTCAGAGGGCTCTCAGCTTCACAGCATGGCCCATGATGATGCATGTACAAACCAAAATGTAATATAAAGTACACTTCTTTCATCTTCACAAAGAGTTTTTATCATACAGCCTTAAAGATCTTTAGATCTTTCTACATCTGAAAGGAAGGTCCGGCATCTTTTGGAATTTCTCAGTATAGATTCAGAACACCTTTAGTGACTATTCCTTTGAATCTCTCAGTTAACACTCATTTTTGTTTTGTATTAAAGTTTCTTTTTTTATTACCTTTATACTTACAAGGGTCATTAGAGGATTATCCCTAACCTTCAGAATATTAGCAGTTCCCGACAGCTCCTGCTATTTCCCTTCCTATGGTTAACTTGACTTTTCACTTGAACCAAAAAATAATTCTTATCTTAATGCTTTATCTTAATTCTAAAAAATTCCCTGAAGAACATCTTCAGTTTTCTTTAGTGTCAGTGTGATAGTCTTCCACTTCATATCAGACAAATGAAAGGTTTCATAAGAACAATTTTTCCTTGTTAATATTAAGAAGATTCTACGGCTATGGATCAAGACTACTCTTTTAGAAGCAAATTCATTGGTACTTCTGTAGCAACTAGATATTATTAGAAAATAACTTCAGTTTTTACAGATATGGGTACATGGGAAAAACATATGCAAAGCTGCTTCTTTAATGAACATAAAATATAAAATGTTCTGCAATCAAAATATACTCCGTGAATAACTAATTGTAATCTGTGCGTATGCCCAGACAGCTTTCTTTCCCCATCCACTAAGCTCTCAAGACAGCCATTAGTCTAAAATAAACAGCCATTTCCAAATGGGAAAATTACAAAGAACTTTTGAGAAGGCTGGGCCATCTGAGGATGCTCCAGTACAAGGCAGCAAACGTAAAAGCTTTTAAAACACAGAGAGGTTTACTCTCATGGGCCAACACGCTAAGGACTTAAGAGAAAATGAATGTGTATCAGCAGTGGTATTAGCGTTTATTATAGTAATGCAGTGACTGGAAAAGTACAGGTAAATGGTAAAATGTGATACATCTGCCATCTGTTTTAGCCCATCAGATTCTTAGAAATCCAAATAGACTGTCGTGGAGAGACTGTTCTGCCGCTGCCTTAGTTTGCCTCATTGCTGTGGATGAAAAGCTTCTATAGGCAGATTTATCAAATGTTACCAGTCCTGGATGCCTGTTGTAGGGCCTGGGATAAGAAAATTCCCCCAACCTGAAGAAAGTTCCTGAAGCACAGCAGCAGAGGAGTGCCAGGATAGTTCCTGAATTAATTTGGAGGGTTCTGACAGTGGATTCCTCCTCCTCCTCCTCCTCCTCCTCTTAGTCCTTTTCCTCCTTTTCTTCCTGCTCCTGCTCCTGCTCCTGCTCCTGCTCCTCCTCCTCCTCCTCCTCCTCCTCCTCCTCCTCTTCCTCTTTCTTCTCCTCCTCCTTCTCCTTCTCCTTCTCCTTCCATACCATCACTCCTACTTTGGTAGAACCCATCACGCCACCTCCTACAAAGAGATTTGGAAGAGATAGCTCTCAGATTACAGTTTCCATGTGGTTGTTCATCAAAGGTTGCAATAAAAGTCACCAGAAATAGACTAATGGGGGCAGGTTTCTGGAGGGCCCCAGTCTGTCGGGATACCAGAGGCTCAGGAATGCCAATGGGATATAAGCAGATCACAAAGAACTGATAGGAACTCATCATGTAACACTGGACATTGAGCTGAGTGAATAAATATACTGTCTTTCTGCCAAATTATTTATGGTTTTTGAAACAAAGGGAGCATTTTAATGAATAGATTATGTTATAAGGCTTAAAACTATTATTGTCCTACCTAATTGTACAGATGATATCATTTATGATTATGAGAGGTGGAGAGAAAAACTATAGACCCAAATTTTTTTTTTTTTTAGCTGAAGGAAGCAAGGCATATATGGGTATGAGTCTCAGAAACAGATGTGCGCAAAAATGTATGCATGATTTACAGCAATTATGTGTGTAAACTGGATAGTAATGCATGTGGCAGATGACTAAAGACCTAAGGGGTCACTTGCATATGCAAAATTATCCACTGATTCTTTGGACCCAGTTTTCACACTATGATGTGACCAGATTAACTCCCACCCCTGTGGAATTAAGATCCGCAGAGGATACTGTAGGGTTTTTCTCCCATCTCTTTAAACAAACTTTCGTTTTCATCATGTGTTACACATAAAAATGTAAAGGAGAGTAAAAATAGCTGAATTGAAACAGTGCTCTGAGCTGTCTGCCTTGCCATCTTGTACAGTAGTTAGATCTGATTTTTAGAAAAAAAGTGAAAGAAATTCTGCAGGAGGCACTCGTAGGACCTCTCCTAAGCTTATATAGCTCATCGTTTTCATTTGAAATCTCCTTCTATTAGTATTTCATAATTTCAGAGTAGAAAGAAATCCATATGGCAAAAGGACGAGAATAACAGGATTTTCTCTTTGTTTACCTTCTATGCAAGGTAGCTGGACAGGTAAGTAGGGTTCCTCTGGGAGTAGGGAGCATTTGGTTGATTTTTTTACAAAGGTTTTCTATGTTTTTGTCACTTCAGCATGTTCACTTTCATCCGAGACTTCCGTAAGGGTCTGAAGCTTATATGATCACAGCATTTTGATATCAGTGGGTCTCGCTATTGTTCCACTATTTTTTAATTTGATTAGCCCATATAAGCCAAATTTCGCAAAGGGTTCCCGTTCTCAAAGTCTGTAATTTTTCTCCCTATTTCATTAAATACCTAATGAGTAGAGAAGAGAGGCTTCTACATTGCCTCCACTGAAGAAATGTGGAACACCTCAGGAGCATTAGGAATGCCTCACTTTTTCTATCAGAGCTCAATCTTCCTGAAAACCAGAAAATGCAACCATGAGACTCCCTCCCAAGGAAACCATCCTTGCATGCTCACAGACTTACTTGTTTTTCTTGGATGGATGTCCAGTGGCCAAATGTTGCTCCCCCCTGCATTATGCTGATATAACTGAGTGAGGCATTTGGCTTGTTGACTAATAAGCATAAAATACAATTAATTGCAAGGGTTCAGAGAAATTTCAGCTGAGGAAGCTGCTTAAAACAATGCAGCTACTTAAAGTTAAGTATCTGCAGAGGAGATATTTTACTGTTGTATGGGCCGTCAGATTCTTTGGTGGCAAACGGTTTGACCGTGCTGACACTGTGCATGGCCCCAACACACTCACTGGCTGGAACAGATCCCTTCCCACTCATTCCCCCACCCTTTAGACAAGGAGGCCAAGACACAAAGTTGTGGTGACTTGCTAAGGTTCACAGAGCGTATCTGTCACACAGCTTTGAATGATAGCACTTGGTCTCGGCAATCTGCTCCTCTCTTCTCAAATGAGAGTAACACATGCTAACACACATACTCATTTAGATCTCAGTCCCTAATGTTGATTTACCAAAGGGTTTCAAATTCTCCTCCCATGATTCCCACATAGGCTCTTTTTTTCCCCCATATAGGACAGTCATGCACCATCACAGTCCTGCATCAAACCCTGAATAGCTCTGCATGTGTCCAACTTGACATGTGCCCTTCTGCAGGGGATGTATGTTTACAGAGGATTAGGGACTTGAAGTAGGTGGCACTTCATGATTTCACTGACTGAATGATTCAAGCTGCCTTTGCAAATTAGCCATCGGGACAATACTGCATTTGTCTGGAGGTTGCACTAGTTTGAGTGGTCCTGAATGTGGAATGAGTTCTTGTTATCGTGACTCCAAAATTGTTTTCTCTGAGGTTTGATACCACAGTTTCTGCTGCTCTGTGACGCTAGTGTATTATGTTATTATCATGTGCTTATATTCTTATCCTAAAACCACAACAAATAAAAAATCTTCAGTGTAGAGAATGAGGACAAGTGGGACAAGCCTACCTGCTAAATTACTTTCCATTCCTGTAGTGGTTTCTCTGTGATTGGATTAAAAGAGGTTGTCAGTGTATGCTCATCCTGTAACTGCCTACCTTGTCCCCTGGCTAGGTATAAATAAAGGCTTGGCAGGTTCTAGTACAGCGTCTTGTTTAACCTCTACAAGTACCAATATTTACTCAGAAATTTAAAACAATGCATTCGGCCTTCTCTTACTGGAGGGCAACAGGAGTACGAAGTGGCCAGTCATGTCCATGGCATGTCTGCTCTCCCCATGGGGTTTCCCTTGCGTTATCTCTTGGCTGTCTCCTTTTGTTTAACATAAGAACTGAATTATGAACTGCTCAGGACTTCCAGACCCATTACCGCAGTCTGCTTTGCAGAGAGCTCTCTGTTAGGTATTCAGTGATCGCCTTTCTCTTACCCCCCCAGAATGGAGCTAGAAATGAGACATTTGCCATTCTGTGTTTTCCAGCAGTTAACTATCGTGATAGCCACACTGGCAAATCTACAGACTTGTGTTCCTGCTTTCATTATGCAAACCCTTTTCTCTGGTTCCTCTAACTTTTGCTGTTGCTGTTGTTGAGAGTGCAGTGGATTTAATCATGTGTATGGGTAAAACAGCATAGAAGAAAAAGCTTGGAAATTCTGCGTATTAAAAACAAAATTTACTTATTAAATTTAAAATAATAATAGTATTGCACTGTATTCCCCCACACACTTTCTCATTACAGAAAAGGGATTAAAATCCTTACAAGGGCATATGAATGGGGTTATTTTCTAAAAAGTGCATTTTTACTCAAAGAAAAAAAAATCTTCACCTCTGAAACAGTCTTTATCAGGCAGCCTGGAATGAAAATACGCAACTTGAGAAAGCCACTGAGTATACAGCAGAAAAAAAAGAGATTATAGTACCTCTGCATGGTCTAGATATTGAAGCAGACCCCTCTGCCCATTCCTTTGTTCCCTGAATCCCTAGAGCCTTCCCCCCCTTTCACCATGACACTTCTGCAATCTCTTTGAGCTGCTATGGCTTCCTACCAGCCTCAGTCTCTCTCATTGCTGCCCTCCAGCCCTGGCACTGCAATCCACTCTGCTTGCTTTTATTTTCTTTTACCCTGACCGTTGTCTGTCTCCCTGTCCCCAGAGGGGCTTAGGGATTAGCACGCCAATGCACTGGAATCAGGCTCTGGTCTCCGGGCTGGAGTTAGCAGTTCTGAGCTGGGCTTTAAGAACAGAGATCGCAAGGGGCAGCTGGCACAGCAGGGTATCACACATAGGACAGGAAATAGGAAAGAACAAAAAAATTGGTGCATCTAAAATCCCACCTCTCTCGAAGACCTGGATTCCTTTTGGAAACTTGGATTCACACCCTCAAACTATATCATTTAGACTTTTAATTCATGTGTGACCAAGTAGAGGGGGGATGGCAAAGAAGAACAGCCTGTTGAGTAGAGATCTTGCCTGGCAAATAGGAAACCCAGACTCAGTTCCCTCCTCTATGTTAGGGACTCAAACTCATGTCTCCCACCTCTCAGGGGAGTAGCCAGCCTCAATAGCCTTGCTGTGGTGTGCTGGTTTTGGCTGGGATAGAGTTAGTTTTCTTTGTAGTAGCTAGTATGGGGCTATGTTTTGGATTTGTGCTGGAAACAGTGTTGATAACACAGGGATGTTTTCGTTACTGCTGAGCAGTGCTGACACAGAGTCAAGGCCTCTTCTACTTCTCACCCCACCCCACCAGTGAGTAGGCTGGGGGTGCACAAGAAGTTGGGAGGGGACACAGCCGGGACAGCTGACCCCAACTGACCAAAGGGATATTCCATACCATGTGACGTCATGCTCAGTATATAAATCTGGGGGAAGAAGAAGGAAGGGGGGACGTTTGGAGTGATGGCGTTTGTATTCCCAAGTCACCGTTACGCGTGATGGAGCCCTGCTTTCCTGGAGATGGCTGAACATCTGCCTGCTGATGGGAAGTGGTGAATGAATTCCTTGTTTTGCTTTGCTTGCGTGCGCGGCTTTTGCTTTCCCTATTAAACTGCCTTTATCTCCACCCACGACTTTTCTCACTTTTACTCTTTCGATTCTCCCCCATCCCACCAGGGGGGAGTGGGCGAGCGAGCGGCTGTGTGGCGCTTAGTTGCTGGCTGGGGTTAAACCATGACATGTGGACACTATCTGTTGAAGTTAGACTGTTCTGTGTGGCAGTCATGGAGCTAGATGATGAAGCAAGGACATCCATCGTGACAGACTAAATCATCTGTGAGGTTGGGAGAGGGCCTAAATTTTGATGCCCTCCTTGGAGCTGTTGCACAGTAAATACCTGTTTTGTAGAAAACAGATGTTATAAGGAAGCTGTAGCCCCAGGACATCCCTCATGGGAGAAGTGAATGGGAAGGTTGCACAGCCGACAGCAAAGGAGAAACATACTGGGCTTAGTTTAACTGCAGATGCCGAGTGGTCTTCCAGGGACCTAACTGTGCTTAGGTGTACATCTAGGCATCCTAAGTCTGCTGGTTACCATTAATGGTTGTAACTGTGATGCTATTTCACTTTTTAACCTCACTAATGATCCGACCCCCTGGTGCATGCTATGCCGTGTGCTGGATGTGCGTCTAGTTAAGTCCCCTTGTCATAAAACAGGCTGGCAGGACGGTCTGTGAGGAGTCTGGAAACCACTCTCCTGCTCTTTTATCTGAACTTCTTGGTGATATTCTCAGTATGTGTTCAGGAAAGATTTGATGGAAAGGCTAAGGCTATCTTTCCTTGAAGATGAAACAGGCTTCTAGGTGACTGGCTGAGATCCTGTAGGACTGACAATTTTGAGGCTGCCAAGATTTACTTTAATTCTATATATTGTATAATTAATGTAATGTGAGATATGTGTATATAATTAATAAAGTTAGGGTGTCTGGAGTCTTGTATAAGTTAATAAATAACCTGAATTAATAAATAAAACAAATACATGGGGCTACTCATAAAGACAACTGCAAAAGCAACACAAGGAGAGGGCTGCAGATTTCTGCACGTGCAGTTGGAAGAATCAGATTTTGAGTTCCCTGAGAAATGCCCCGGCTTTTTGTTTGGTCGTAGGGGTGAGTTAAGACATTCGTAGTGATCTGTGACGCCCTGTGTGATTTGTGTTCTGCAGGTCTAAAGGAGACCTTTCTTTTATGTGTGGGTATAACAGCTGAAATTAGGGGAAACATTTCTGGTGAAGATTTTGGAGGTAGAAAACTGGCACACTGGAGGTTGCCTCAACCATTGCCTTCTGGAATATATCAGCTGGAAATGAGATCAAAATGTCACGTCTCTGCGTGATGGGGTTGTACTTGGGCTGATTTCAGGTCCTAGCTGTTAAAATGGGTCTGGTACAAAGCTTGTTGAACAATTGCATGGCAATCAGAGAACAACTATAAATCAATTTGTGAAATACAGCCTGATCTGCATACTTTCTGCTAAATAGTCTTTTATAGTTTAAACTTTTTTTTAAGGCTCAAAATGATATATAATCCACAACCTAGAGATATAAATTAGTAAATCCACGATATCATTGCCTTTATTCCACAGAGTATCAGTCTTGCCCTGGCTACTTTCAAGCTCTGTTTCTAAATCAAATGCATGAAATAATATCTGTCCAGCTTTCTTGCTGGAAAACATAAACTTGGGATTTTATTGTTGCTACTGAAGAAACTGTCCTGCTCAGAGTGTCAAAGCAAAGAGGAAGAAAGTTTTACAGGTGCTGTAAAACTATGAGTGTCTGTGTGTTCTCCCACATTAAGACCGGATTAGGGGCAAATCAAAGGGAATTTTCAGTGTCATCAATATCTGGTCATAGGAAGCTGTGCATAATTAAGATTCAGAAAGGATGGCTACTTCACGGCAGTGAGTGGAGGTCGTCCAGCTAGACCTTCTTGCCTAAAGAAAAGGAAGATTCACCTCCAGTGCCACTAAACCAAAAAGATGACAGGAGCAAGTAAGCAAAAATATATTTAAAACCAAGGGGAGAGATTTACATGGGAGGTGGGGGGTTGAAGGAGACCACAAGGTTGCAAAAGACCTTTGCTAAGTGGAGCAAGAGGAGAAAAAAATAGATATATCCTCTTAAATCTGCGGTGAGTCACCACAGGTCATGTTTTATAGCGGTTTTATTGCATGTTTCATGTGTACCTTGGAGAATAAAACCATATGCATCCGATTAGATTACTTAGTAGTGGGAGTGCAAGGTAAGAGCATAAATTGAATGCAATTATTTTTAAAGGAAATTATATTCCTGCTGCTTTCTGTCTGTCTGCAGTCCTCTATCTTTTTCTTTTTCTTGTCTCTTTTATCTTGGTTCTAAGATGGCTTTCACACCATATCTACCTTGCAGTCCCCTGGTTTGTATGAAGGCAATTCACAGCTCAGTGCATTGCCTGTCTTCTCTGATTGTTTACAACTGGTTTATTAACCAGGCTTTGTCTTGGACTATCTTTGCTTCATCAGGAGGGAGGGGGAGAGCACAGTTGTTCATTTTGTATTAAGCATGTGTGCTGATGTGGAAATATCCAACCATACCCCTCAGCGGAGATATCTGTGTTAAAATGAAACCAACTTTTATAGGAAAAAAATTAATTTATTACCAATGCAAGGTTATTACTTGGACCATATAATCCAGTGTAAGTATGTGATATTGCCTCCACCTAAGAGTCCTGTATTCCTGATTAAAAAGTGCCAGAGGGGAGTATATGCCTTGCAACCACTTATCTGCCCCGTTTTCAATTTCACCTGCTACAATATTCCATTTGAACTCTTTCTTAGAATTTTCCAGCTGAAGTGAAATATTTGACTTTCGCATTGGGCTGCAATTTTGGGGTGAGAGGGCAGGGGCTTGAGAAATTTCTTCCTTTTCCCCGCTGCCTTCCTGTTCCTTCCCCTAGAAATATGTTGCCGTAAGTGCCTTTGGCAAAATAGTGATTAGCTATAATGAAGATCTGTCTGAGAGAGATTACCGCCTTTATGAGGTGGCATTTTTCAATGTGACTGTGCCTGTACCTTCCAGGCAGTTTGCTTTCTCTGTCCATAATTATATTTATTTATTTTGTTCTATAGTTTTAAATACCTAGGCTAGGCCAGGCTGATTTATTTATATTATTTAAGCAGACACAACATGTAATGCATTGAACCACACGTTCTAACATTATATATTATCATCTTTGCCCTCTACAATAATGAATCCATGTATAACTATCCACTTGCTCCCCAGATTCCCAAGAAGAGAGTTACATTTTGCAGCAAGATGATTGAAAAACTATGTTGAGAGATGTATCTAGTCTAACAGTATTCGGATCTCCCCTGGGCTCCAGACCTGTTTCCTGGAGTAAGGAAACTTACTTCAGGCAATCTACAGGGTAGATGTTGACATTTGAGGTAGTTGTCATGGGCTCTTTTTCCAGTCAGTGGAGATCTAGACAAGAGCATTAAGGGAGTCTGGGGTAATTAGTTTGATCCTCAAACTGTGAATTGTGCATGTGACTCCATTGGCTCTGCTGACTACATCTCCACTGTCTGTTGAGAGAGCCATGAACAACTGGCCCAGCTAGAGACATTTACACCAAGTCGGATGGATCCCAGCCCTTATGTCCTACTAAAATCTCAGCCTGTAACTCTGCAGATGTCTTACCATCAGCTCAAGATCCTTTTACTCAAACCCAATGATTTACTACCTCCTTTACTCAGTTGCTGTGAGGAACAATATCATCTCATACAATCATAGAATCAATAAGGTTGGAAAAGACCTTTAAGATCATCAAGTCCAACCGTCAACCCAACACCACCATGCCCACTAAACCATGTCCCTAAGCGCCGCATCTACACGTCTTTTAAATACTTCCAGGGATGGGGACTCCACCACTTCCCTGGGCAGCCTGGTCTGATGTTTAACCACTCTTTCAGGAAAGAAATTTTTCCTCACGTCCAATCTAAACCTCCCCTGCCGCAACTTGAGGCCATTTCCTCTTGTCCTATTGCTAGTTACTTGGGAGAAGAGACCGACACCCACCTCGCTACAACCTCCTTTCAGGTAGTTGTAGAGAGCGATGAGGTCTCCCCTCAGCCTCCTTTTCTCCAGGCTAAACAGTCCCAGTTCCCTCAGCCGCTCCTCAGAAGACTTGTGCTCCAGACCCCTCACCAGCCTCGTTGCCCTTCTCTGGACACGCTCCAGCACCTCGACGTCCTTCTTATAGTGAGGGGCCCAAAACTGAACACAGTATTCGAGGGGCGGCCTCACCAGGGCCGAGTACAGGGGCACAACCACCTCCCTACTCCTACTGGCCACACTATTTCTGATACAGGCCAGGATGCCATTGGCCTTCTTGGCCACCTGGGCACACTGCCGGCTCATGTTCAGCTGGCTGTCAACCAGCACCCCCAGGTCCTTTTCCGCCAGGCAGCTTTCCAGCCACTCTTCCCCAAGCCTGTAGCGCTGCATGGGGTTGTTGTGGCCGAAGTGCAGGACCCGGCACTTGGCCTTGTTGAACCTCATACAATTGGTCTGGGCCCATCGATGCAGCCTGTCCAGGTCCCTCTGCAGAGCCTTCCTACCCTCGAGCAGATCAACACTCCTGCCCAACTTGGTGTCATCTGCAAACTGACTGAGGGTGCACTCCATCCCCTCGTCCAGATCATTGATAAAGATATTGAACCAGACCGGCCCCAAAACTGAGCCCTGGGGAACACCACTTGTGACCGGCCGCCAACTGGATGTAACTCCATTCACCACAACTCTCTGGGCCTGGCCGTCCAGACAGTTTTTAACCCAGCGCAGAGTCCACCTGTCTAAGCCGTGAGCCGCCAGCTTCTCTAGGAGAATGCTGTGGGAGACGGTGTCAAAGGCCTTACTGAAGTCCAGGTAGACCACATCCACAGCCTTTCCCTCATCCACTAGGCAGGTCACCTGGTCATAGAAGGAGATCAGGTTGGTCAAGCAGGACCTGCCTCTCATGAACCCGTGCTGGCTGAGCCTGATCCCCTGGTTGTCCCGCTCATGCCTTGTGAGCGCCCTCAAGATGAACCGCTCCATCATCTTCCCCGGCACCGAGGTCAGGCTGACAGGCCTGTAGTTCCCCGGATCCTCCTTCCGGCCCTTCTTGTAGATGGGCGTCACATTGGCAAGCCTCCAGTCATCCGGGACCTCCCCCGTTAACCAGGACTGCTGATAAATGATGGAGAGTGGCTTGGCGAGCACCTCTGCCAGCTCCCTCAGCACTCTTGGGTGGATCCCATCTGGCCCCATAGACTTGTGAGCATCCAGGTGGCGTAGCAGGTCATTGACTGCTTCCCCTTGGATTATGGGGGGTTCATCCTGCTCGCCGTCCCTGTCTTCCAGCTCGGGGGGCCGAGTACCCTGAGGATAACTGGTCTGCCTGTTAAAGACTGAGGCAAAGAAGGCATTGAGTACCTCAGCCTTTTCCTCATCCTCAGTGACAATGTTCCCCCCCGCATCCAATAAAGATTCTCCTTGGCTCTCTTCTTGTTATTAGTATATTTGTAGAAACATTTTTTGTTGTCTCTAACGACAGCGGCCAGATTGCGTTCTAGCTGGGCTTTTGCCTTTCTCATTTCCTCTCTGCACGACCTAACGAGATCCCTGTACTCTTCTTGAGTCGCCTGCCCCTTCTTCCACAAGCGGTAAACTCTCCTTTTTTTCCTGAGTCCCAGCAAGAGCTCCCCGTTCAGCCAGGCCGGTCGTCTTCCGCGCCCGTTCTTCTTATGGCGTATGGGGACAGCCTGCTCCTGCGCCTTTAAGACTTCCTTCTTGAAGAACGTCCAGCCTTCCTGGACCCCTTTGCCCTTCAGGACCGTCTCCCAAGGGACTCTCTCAACCAGCGTCCTGAACAGGCCAAAGTCCGCCCTCTGGAAGTCCATGGCTGCGCTCTTGCTGGCCCCCCTCCTTACTTCACCAAGAATCGAGAATTCTACCATTTCATGGTCGCTAAGCCCAAGACGGCCTCCGACCACCACATCTCCCACCAGTCCTTCTCTGTTCGTAAACAGCAGGTCGAGTGAGGCACCTCCCCTGGTAGGCTCACTCACCAGCTGTGTCAGGAAGTTGTCTTCCACACACTCCAGGAACCTCCTAGACTGCTTCCTCTCTGCCGTGTTGTATTTCCAGCAGACGTCCGGGAAGTTGAAGTCCCCCACAAGAACAAGGGCTAGCGATTGAGAGACTTCTGCCAGCCGCTTGTAGAATGCTTCATCCACCTCTTCATCCTGGTTGGGTGGTCTATAACAGACTCCCAGCAGGATATCTGCCTTGTTGGCCTTCCCCCTCATCCTTACCCATAAACACTTGACCGTATCATCATCACAATCGTTGCGCTCTAGACAATTGAAACACTCCCTAACATACAGGGCCACCCCACTGCCTCTCCTTCCTTGCCTGTCCCTTCTCACCTGCCTTTTTCAGGTATTGTGTTCAACATGTATGTCTCCTTCCTCACAGCCAGGTTGAATGCACAAGTCTTGCAGCTTTTTCTGCCTTTCCATGATACAGGCTTTCCAGGTCATTCTCATAGCCTAAGCTCTTTTCCCATCTCTCTTCATCTCCTATCTCAGCCACTAGAGCTTCATTTTCTTTGGCTTTGACATGACCAGGCCTGTTCCTTTCAGAGCTTTCAAGGAAGCTACTGAAAGACTATAGACTGTCTTCTGGTTGCCCAAGTTTATTAATCTCTCTATTGCCCTGATTTATTCTGCTTCATCAAATATGTTACCTGCATTCACATTAAAGGTCCTTAAAAGTATATGCCTTTCCTGTCTACCAATTTTTAGTCACTACTGTTAACTATTGAAGAAGCTGCTGTGCTCAGACATCATACCTGAGACATCATATCTGCTTAGGAGACCATCTCTCCTTTTCAACCCAGCACTTTCTTTTCCCATGCTGCTCCTTACACTGGGGAAGTATGCCTATAAGCATCTCTAAGAGCACCACATAGTTCTCCTTCCAGTCCATCTGGAAAACTCTCCTCCTTCATGTTTAGCAGGGGCACACAGGTAGCTCTAGGAGATCTGTACTTAGACACAAGCTGCATCACCGTTGGGACACCTCCATGTCCATGGCTAACGCACACATCGGTACCTTTGAGCTACCTTTCCTTCAAAGAGTAATGTCATCACGATTTCTCCCCTTGAGCCAGGCAGCATTTTGGCCGTATGCAATGGTCCTTATCTACGCTTCCATTTTGACTGAAGCCCTGTAGGAACGTATTACAAGCTCGGTGTTCATGTTTCCTGTTGCTTGAACAAACTTTATTCTGACTTGCATTGCCTTTCCCCTTCCCAGCGCTCACCCATTCATTTTCTGAAGCTGCAGTTCTCCCCACCACCACACACTCACACTCACACATGCTGCAAAAATAAGGAGAAATCATTTACTTTTTCTTTTAAAACATGGGTACACACAGGATTGACCACTTCTTCACCTCTTGAGAGTATCGCTTTGTTAACATCATTTTCAATAGAAGTCTCTATCTGTGCTTTTACAGGTCTAGCCTTTTTAACCTTCTGCAGTATGTTCTTGGACTTTATGATTTTAACCAGAATCCATTATTATCTAAATACTGGGGAAGCAGGCAGGGGAGGCAAGAGAGAATGACAAGTGACTCCTTAAAGTGCTGTTCTCGGTAGCTCTTTACAATATACATTAGGAACAGCAGGGAGAACAGCTTTCATGGTAGATCTGAGCCTGTTAAAAAAGAAGTTATGGTGCATAGTCTCAAAAAAAAAGGGGCTGGTTCGTATCTGTCACCATCGGTCTTGGCATTTCATGTTTGCATACAGCAATCCTGTTGCGCATAGTCTAGACAGAGCGGTGTCAGGTTTGCCCCCGCTGCTTTACAGTCATGCCGGCTATAGTTTGCTTATGAACAAAATCTCTTTAGGTGTTTTGGGATGCACAAGGCTTAAGGTCTTAAAATGCTGCTCTCTAGAGTGTATGTTCCTGTTAATGGGCCCATAAAGATCCCCTTATTTATTATTGTTTAATTATATGCAACCTGTTGCTGCAAAATAGCTGTGCATAATTGCTATTTATTTCTGTGCTGGCTTGTGTGTACGTGTATTTAAAAGATACATTTTGGGTTTAGTGAATTCTGTGTTACTAATTGTTCAAAGTGACTTTATTTTCCGTTGTCTTTTCTCTAAATGTGCTTTTGATATTTAGAGTGTTAGTGATGATATTATTACATTGCTGTTAGCTATTGAATGAATGATTGCTGTTGTATTCTGAATGTGCTGATGCTGAAAATCTGTGATATAAATAAACTTCCTCTGGTAACATCATTATAATAGCACAAGCAGCAGAAATTTATGGAAAGAACAGATTAAATGCTTAGACTTAAATTCTTCAGTGTGCAACTCTGCTTAAACTGCTGTGTCTGAATTTTGGGCTGCTGAATCAGGTGGAAAAAATCAAACTGACACATCGCTTGTCTGTGCATTTTTACTATGATATATTATGTTACTAAAAGAAAAAGCTCAAAAGCTACCATTGATAATCCTGGCTAAAACTTGGAACATAAATTATTAAGATCTGTAGTTTCTTTTCAAAGTGGCCTGGGACTTAATGCATATATCACAGCAAGGAAATATAACATCAATATGTACTTAAGCATTATAACATGAGACATTTTTATGTATGTAATAAAGCATTCACTATGAAACTGTTTATCTAAGCAACAGATAGGAAGGTTGAGAAATTCACACAGTTAATCATATTTATTTAGCTAATTAACTAATGACATTAATCATTAAATACATGAACATTTGAAAAGTAATTTATTATTGAATATGAAAACTATTCTCAAACTTGCTTTCCAAAGTATATTTTGTTTATTTATATTCATAAAATCTCCCAAGATACCCAGTCTCAGTATTTCATGTACTTATCCCATGAATTGAAAATGCAGGATACAAAGTACCGTATCAAGAATTTACCAGATACGTGCACCTCCACTAACCATCTCCAATTATCCTGTGTAATCACTTCTAGGCTAGGGAAATGAGACTCCCAAAGTCAGTGTTGCTTATCTCCAGATTGCTGTAGTCACCTACACTTTGTGCGGAGCTTCAGGATTTCCCAGAAACGGGTTGAAAGGTAATATTATAATTATGCAATAAGATTAGTGCACTGGTCCCCAACCTTTGCTGCCCCTTGGCATCAATCCTGAGCAAGTAATGTTGTACAGTGGGATCATAATTTGTTCTCCCTGTCAGCCTTAAGTGTTAACTCCTTAATTCCCTGTAGCTGGGAGCAATGCTGTCCATTAACAACCTGTTGGGAATTAGTGAAAAAGCTGAAGACTTCACCAGCGTCTGGGTTTCTAATTCAGTGGGTTTGTTCTCTTCCTTTCGATAAGTTTTTTATTACAAGTTTAATAGTGCCCAGTGAGACTCACTAATAAATGAATGAGTGTTCATTTCCTGCACAGGTTTTGTCAAATTTGCCCTATTATCTCCCAGGTTCAGACTAAGAGTAATAGAGTGACAAGGCTCATCTTTGACAATTGAGGAGAGGGAGATGTGTTGGTCTGGGGGAAGAGCAGGAAGACCTGAATAAAGGCAAACTTAAAGCACAAAATTGAAAAATAAAATAAAATCATGTTTTACCTATATTTTTCAAATGTTTATTTGTAACTATGTTTAAATTAATCGAAGTAAATGACTGAACTCAGCAGGCATGCGAAAGCTGAAATATATAATCACTCACAGAAAGCATTACAGCAACACATTAGCAGTGCTGAGGAGATGGCTGTGTGGGAGGCATTTTCACACCAAATCCTTTTTTTTTTTTAGTTATTTATAATTGTTTCAGGAAAAAAATACATCCCTTCAGGGCTTTGGACTGGAAGAGCGGGTGCTTGCTTTCTTTACAGTGGTGCATTTTAAAATTGGCCATGTTCTCTATGGCCATTTTAGAGTTATCATACTGTGGTACAACTGGTTTACACCAGCTGAATTTTTTTCCAAATGTGGTTTGTCTGGTTTGGGGTTCATTTTTGATGAGCTGAGTGTTAGTTTATTGCAGAAAGAAAAGCTTTCAGTCAGTAACTCCAAACTGACTTGGACCTTAATCC
The DNA here is from genome assembly GCF_965638725.1 of Aptenodytes patagonicus. Classification (NCBI taxonomy): domain Eukaryota; kingdom Metazoa; phylum Chordata; class Aves; order Sphenisciformes; family Spheniscidae; genus Aptenodytes; species Aptenodytes patagonicus. The sequence goes on along the minus strand of NC_134951.1, from coordinate 9,098,267 downwards.
TGCAATGATTTATGCACATATTTAATGTGTCCTGTAGAGCAGCCAATGGGCCTGGAGTCTGTCCTTTATGGTACTGCCTTCCTTTGGAAATTGGAGAGAGATCTGCTGATGGGAAGCTTTAGCAAAGAGCAGCCACAATTAACAAGAACTTTAAATGCTCACTTAATGTGGGCTGCAAAGCACACAATTAAACACATGTTTGAGTCTCATCATACTGGGAGACTGTTTCCAAATATTCAGAAGTTACCTGGGCTTAAACCTCATATAGATGCTGTGAGAGCTGAAGAAATTCAATGTAAAAATAATGAAGCTGTATATTTGTATGCATGTGTACAACTTGGGATTGGATCATTTCAACATTGCACTCAAATTCTGAACATAAGTTACATTTCTCTTTTACACACAGTGAACAAAACTGCAGTTCAGCCATATTATGATCTAAGCATAGACTAATACATTGCAATCCGTATACTCAAAATGGTCATTTTAGCTTGAAAGTATTTGTGCATGTAAAATTATGCATAAGATCATATAGGTAAGGCCTATAAAATTATAAATTATTGTAGTCTGATTGGATTATAAGAATTACAAGATTACTTTAAAAGTATATATGCTTTTGTAAACTAATCTGGATACCTAATTTAATAGATAATAGCATCCTTTTCTGGATTTTTGTGGTAGGGGAGTGGGAGGAGAAAGGGGGAAGGTTTTCATCCCTCCTATAGAATACTGTAAAGAGATTTTAAAGGAGGAATTTTAAATTATATAGAAAGGTTATAATTTTCTCTGAAGTCATATGGAACTCAGCATGAAGTGCTGATGACTTATTTTCATGTAAATTCTTAATCTTGATGCAATTCATGTGGCATCAGCACTGATAAGTAATCAGACCTTTCTGATAAAATCTAAAGCACAGAGGAATAAATGAATGCCATGCAGTTAACTCTTAACTGTAAAGCCATAATATAGCGTTGGTTTCATCTGTGTAATCCATAAAATACACAAAACCCATGTAAAGCAGAATGACCGCAGTGAATGTGAGCCTGACGGTAGCTCATGGTACTGTACAACACGGTATTGCACTGTGCAGGCTGCTGTGGGACACAATCCACTGTAGCCATCTAAGGCTGACTTTAAGCTTGCTAAGCTTCTGCATGGCGTACTGACTTCGGTCATGGGGCAGCGGTGTATTTTAATATCTAGTTGAAGTTATGCATACAAGTGAGCTTATGGACACCCTCCTCACTCAGAGTTGAGGATTCTTTGTTCAGATCCCAAATAAATTTTGTTTGTGTGTGTATCAGTGTTTTCTGCTGGCCAGGGACAAAGACATATTAATACTTATTCAATCTTTTGTAATATCCTTTGCAATCTTCAAATTAAGGTGCCATGTAAGTATATTGTAGTGTTGTCAGTTGTTCTTGTTATTAATCCTGAAATAATAAAATGTGTATTAGATAGAATCAGGCAGCTCAACGGTATATTGTAAGCTATAAGCTTTCATTAACAGCTACAAGAAATTTTTTGTTAACTCAGTGTGTGTAGAGACGGAGGGAGAGGAGCTGGAGGGAGTGTGATTTGGGCTTGATAACGAGAGGATAAAACAGGGTAGGATTTGGATTCTGGTCGGATCTGGCTGCTCTTCAGCTTTGTCCATCAGTTGTCTTCTGGCAAGACATTGTGCTGCATGCTCAAACTTAGTAATGGTCCTTTATAATGGTCTTTTAAGCATGTGTTTCCTGGGCCAGGTAGGTTAATGTGCAATAGCTTTTAATTTTTACTATTTTTTTTGCATTGCTCTCAGCAAACAGGTGAATGCAGAGTGCTACAGAATGCAGCAGCTTTGGTGATTTTTTTTCACTATTATTAAGGAATAGTTCATCTATAGCCAGAGCAGATCTGAGTCACCAGGAGACTGCAGTGACAAAAAGGGGTATTTAATCATCTGGCTAGGATAGATTCAGGAAAGAAAGCCCATTGTTATTGCTGCAATCTGACTGCTAAGGAGAAGTAGCCAGAAGTGAACCACCAGCTCCTACTTCCATCCATCTGCTCCCTCCTTTCTCCATTTTTCTAAATATTTTTTTTGTGCCACTTTAATTATGATCAGCAGAGGCACTTGACAGAAGCTCTTTGTTCTGACAGGCATAGTCCTGCGATTAGGCACTCCTCTGGCTATGAATGGCGGAGGAGCACTATAGAAACAATAACGAGATGATAATCTCAGGAGGTCCTTTCCCCTCACCTAGATGTCACGCACACTTGGAAGGACAGGCGTGTGTTTTTTTCCCAAACGCCTTTGGCTGGAGTGGCACATGCAAACCCCTTTCACATGTTGGTATGCAGTGCCTGGTGCTTTCATGTTCCTCAAAGGCATCTGATGCTGTTGAAGCATCATGACAACTTGGCTGTCTTTGGGATCAGAAGGTTCAGCATCTCTTGGGCCTGCTGCATCTGCTGGTTCATTTGGCAAGAGAAGCACTGGTTCATAGTAATGCCTTCCACCTCCCAAGTTAAGCAGAAGAATATATTAATTGTAGTTATGTGTTGTCATTTGTACGCTTGGGAAACAATTAGGGAAAACCTTCCTAATTTTCTGTGCAAGCTGAGCCTCGGGTGTTCTGTAATGAACTAGCAAACTGTGACTTTGGCGTTTGGATGTATTTGAACCTTGCATGACTGTTGAGCTAAAAATGAAGCAATTCTTTCTCTCATTCCTTAATTCTGATCTTAACACTTTACTTGCACAGTTTTTTGAATTTCAGGTTTCTGAAGTTTCCCAAAGTAGCATTGTTATGTGGCTTTATAGAGTCTTTTGTGTGGGATTATATACATCTGAGAAAAGGAATCAGCTGATTCTCCTACATGAATAGTGCTGCATTTCTTTAGCAACATTTCTCCTTGATCCACACATTTCATTTTTTCTCACCAGATTACAAAGAGAAATTGAGTCAAAAAAGTCCTGGCCAGTGCTAGACAAGGAAACAGCGTGTTGTTAGAGATGGAAAGTGGAAGCTCTGTATCTTCTACTTGGGCCGCTTCCCTTTGCTTTGGATCAAGGGAGGCTGCAGGGGTTGTGCCAGCACCCAGCGCAGTGCAGAGGGCAGTGCATGAATGCTCTAGAGTGTGCAGTTAAGATGAGTTGAGCTCTGCCAGTTTAAGCAATCAATCAAACCAGTCTGCCTTCCTCATCGGTTAATGCAATGAATGAGATTCATAATGTACCATGAAATGAGAAGCTTTTCTGTGGAGGTTTAAAAACAGAAATGTGACTGCTTAGATAAACGCTATACAATTGCCTTCAGTTCCCAATCATATGCTATCAACTTCAATTAGGTTGAAAACTATCATAAGATTTGACTTTTGCATCTGGGCAGTGTCTTAAATTGGGGTGTTGGTCACAGGTAAATACAGTCTGACCACCAAAACATGTGGAAGAAACAGCAGGAGACTACACCGAGACATTGCAGCTAATGGCAACTTTTAAAGCTGCAAGGCTAGTTTACCAGCATTCCTGTAAATCAACTTTTCTAACATGTTTTAGGCATTAGAAATTCTGTTATCACACTGCTATGGTTAAAAATCGTGTTGCAAATGGCAATGGCATGTTGTAGGATTCCTCAAATGCCTTATCGATGGTGCTGATGTTTCTTTAGTGTTAATGGCAATATAACTTTGTCAGTATTAATTGAAATGGTCCTTCCAACAGATGCAGTGGCTTATCTAAGCCTATCATTATAGTAGCCATATGCTTACTGGGAAAGTGCACTATTTTATTTCCCGGAAAGTTAAAGAATTATTGACAGTTTAAGTGACAGCATGGTATATAGGGAGAGGCCACAGTGAAAAAGTTATCTGATAGCTTAAATTTATTTTTCCTGTTGAGTTTAAATTATCAACACTCCTTGTAATAATAAAACTCTTTGCATGGAGAGGACTATAATTTACTACTGTGAATATTGATTCTTGGATAGTACACTCTTTATCCTGCAGATGACCTAGATCCTTAGTTCCCTAAGGGTTTTGAATAATAACAGCAGCAAAAGGGTCTGGATTACATAAGAGACTTGATGGAGATTAGTTACTTTCTCTGCTGACATTTTAATTTTATTCATTTAATTTATTCCTCATATTCCTCGTCTTGCTTGGTAAGCTGGAAACCATTGTCAGTTGGATTGGTGGTGATGAGCACTGAGCGTTTTAAACATCGTTCTTCCCAATTATACCAAATCAAAGTAAACCAGAAAAGACCACGTTTACTTAGAGAAGAGATTTCATTTCTCATGAATTGAAATAATCCTCAAAGAAAGAGGTGATTTAGTCCAAGTCTCTGTATTAGGAGGATGGTCGCTGTGGGCTCCTGACAGAACCTCCTTATATAGAGGTCATCATGATGTTGGGTTGCAGCTTCTTTAGAACCGATGGGGAGTATTCCCACAATGCAGGGAAACCTGACGGAGTTCCCCCTGGGAATCCACAAAATCCGCTACTGCCAACTCCAGTCATTGAAAGAAAGGACAAGACCTCCAAAAGTGATACAGGATTCTTGGAAAAAAAAGAAAAGGCAGGCAGGAAGGAAAGAAGGTCAGTGGAGGGAGGGAGAGAAGAAGGGGTTGCAGGGGGGAAGGAGGGAAGGGTGGATCATCTGCTTTCTGAATCCCCAGTATTGAGCGTGCACATGGACCAAATATTCAGGTTTTTGAAGGCTCTGTAGCCATAGGGACCAGTGATCAGTCAGAGTATCGGGAGCCTAAGAAAATTACCAGGTCTCTCGAAATTCTCTATCTACCCACAGGAATGTGGCAGAATTGCACCTGGGAAACCCAGAACAGAACACGACAAAACAGCATAGTTTCAGCATAGTTTCAGCATAAAGCAGGGGTTACTTCAGCAATTTTTTTAGCAGTATTTCCTTTGCCCAGTTATTTTGAGCCACTCTAAGGCGATTAGAGCAGCTCGTTACCGACGCTCAGGAGCTGAGAAGGCGAGTTGTGTTCGCTTTTGAGAATACCATCACTATCTCTGCATGAGCTCAGATGGAATTGAATAAAAGTCTGTTTTGTGCTCAGAGTATCGAGCAAACCCTCTTTTTGCTTTCGGTGACTGTGGGTTAATACAGGCAGCTGGGGGATCTGAAGCCTGTTTCCTCCGTCTTGCAGCCGTCTCCTCTGTGAGCTCACTTGTAACAGAATATATTGTAGATGTACATTAAAGACCTATTTTCCCTGTCCCCTAAGCATTTCTGTGCTGCCCACCAAAGAAAGCTTTACCTAATTTAGTGACTGTTTCTAGTCACTAAACACTCTTGACACTTTCAAGTCGAGGACCTAAATAACTAATACTTTCAAGCTTACAAAAATCTTTCACCATCCTTATTAGAAAGGAGGAGGAAGGATGTAATTGCCCGGTTAGGGTTTGTGGTGGGCACATTTATTAGCATAATTTCCTAACTGTAATGCATACATCAAATTGATTTTCTATAAAAATAGAATTCTCAAAATATCATTAAGTCCCTGAAAGTTATGTTTTAATTTTGTCTAAGATGAGACAACAAATCTGACAGTATAGCTCTGTATCTGTCATGGACATACAGGGAGAAAATTATTGTATGTGGGAAGTGATAAACCTCTAAACCCATCTCTGTCTGGCACCGGGACTGAAATATGAGAAAGAAATTCTTTGAATAATTGGAAGATGTTTTTGTTGAAAATAAAAGTTTTAAAGTTTTAATAATGGACTTTCGGGTCAGAAGGTTATGTATTTAGATAGCTTGTTTGTGTACAAGGAAAACTGGTATACTTGACCGCAGGTTCAGTTTCCAAGCGGATAATGACCCCAAACATTCTTAGGAACAGTGTAAGCACTTAAGAAATGGGATAATGAAATCTGAAAAGAAAATCAGGATTGAGCACCCTGGTTTTTAGTTGTAACCTTAGCCATTTGGAGCAAATGCAGACTTTATTTCATTTAACACAGTCGCTGCTGTTCCTTATATATCTCCAACACTTCATGTTGCACAGTATGTTCATACAGCACAATCTTCAGGCACAGAGAGAGAAAAACAAACAGTTTTCATTACCTGCAGTTTTTAGATAGGTGTGGTTTCTTAATTAAGTGTTGCATTTTGAATCATCAAATATATTTACATTTCAGGCTTGGCAGTACTCAATGTTATTATTGGACTCAAAATCTAGGTCAGCCTCTTAAAAGATTGTGAGATAGGGGGCACGTCAGCACTAGGCAAAAGCATTATCCATTCAGGCTGCATGTGAATATGCAGAGCTTCATATGAATTTTTATTGCATTAAAGAAAAGGGTTAAGGAAAAAGCCAGAAGGGTTTGGCAGAGAAAAAAAAAAAAATCTGCATTTGTAAGTAACAGGATTTTGTAATTTAGCCCATATGTTAATGGCAAAATGAGCCCTTAAAAGTATTCTTTTCTACAATACTTCGTTAATGGCTACTGGTTAATAAAGCTACTCTAATTTCAATAGTTGCCTTAATTTAAAATGCTACCTTGATTTTCACAGGAATGACTCTTATTCCATGAATAAATTATTACTTTGTCACTGTTTTTGTCAGCACTATTAACTATGGAATATATTCTGGCTGGTCATTTTAAGTGTCTTCCTTATCAGTATTGTGCCTGGCATTCATTATCCTCTTATCTCTCTGCCATTTCTCTCAGTAGAGAGGTAATGGATTGATTACTTTCACTGCTATATTGGTCAGGATGTACAACAAATTCTCTTCAGCTTTACAGCTCATTCATCATGAATATCCTTTAATCCTCCATCCCTGAGTTTAAACGTTTCATTCTCTTCATATATATTGGAAATTATTAGCAAAGACAAGAATCCAAGCAGTGCATCTTTTATCACTCATTTACTGTAACACATAGTCACTGAAAATCCAGAGAGGGTTCTCTCAGTTATGCTGCTCGGGGAGGTTAAGTGCCACAGAACCACTAATTCAGCAGCATTTGCATTTTCTGAAATACTGACTTCTGTGTTGCAACTGGAGAATTATTGAAAAGAAAATCTACAAAAAATGTTCTTTGTGATATGATGCTCCCCAATGTGCTGCACATACATATGGGTAGTAACAGAATCTCTTCTATATGGGTGCATATTTTTAACTCATAGATGGCATTTGAAAATAAAGGCAGTTTTCTGATAAAAAAAAAAAGTGTGCTGTACATAGTACACACCTACTATATGGAAAACTCTGTTAGAGCGAGTTGAATGGGAATCACAGGGTTTCCTCATCTGACAGACCTCTAGCAATTGGAGAACAGAGAGTAGGAGTGCTTTCCTTGGCTTTTCTAAGAAACCTAGAATCATAGAATCGTAGAATCATAGAATCATTAAGGTTGGAAAAGACCTCTAAGATCATCGAGTCCAACCGTCAACCCAACACCACCATGCCCACTAAACCATGTCCCTAAGCGCCGCATCTACACATCTTTTAAATACGTCCAGGGATGGGGACTCAACCACTTCCCTGGGCAGCCTGGTCCAATGTTTAACCACTCTTTCAGGAAAGAAATTTTTCCTCATGTCCAATCTAAACCTCCCCTGGCACAACTTGAGGCCATTTCCTCTCGTCCTATCACTAGTTACTTGGGAGAAGAGACCGACACCCACCTCGCTACAACCTCCTTTCAGGTAGTTGTAGAGAGCGATGAGGTCTCCCCTCAGCCTCCTTTCCTCCAGGCTAAACAGTCCCAGTTCCCTCAGCCGCTCCTCACAAGACTTGTTCTCCAGACCCCTCACCAGCCTCGTTGCCCTTCTCTGCACACGCTCTAACACCTCAACGTCCTTCTTGTAGTGAGGGGCCCAAAACTGAACACAGTATTCAAGGTGCGGCCTCACCAGGGCCGAGTACAGAGGCACAATCACTTCCCTACTCCTGCTGGTCACACTATTTCTGATACAAACTTGTTCTTCTTGGCAAAACTGTGATTTCAGAAGAGTCCAGGAGGCATCAACATTTTGTCTGGAAGGACCTTGGTGAAGGACCAAGACAGTAGAAATTCTACAGGACAAGCTGAAACTGAAATTATACAGAAAGACCCTTCTAGAGATAGGGAAAGAATAGAGAGTTCCTGCCTTAGGTACATGAAGGGCACACAAAGGCTCTGTACTGCAAGGGAGGTTCCCCTAAATATAGCCATGTAGAAGATGTAGCTCTATATCACTAACTGCTCCTCCTCCAGAAGGTACATTTGCTTCCCTTGTCATTGTCACTGTTTCTGATACTGATGCTTATCAGTCTAGTCTGCACACAGACGCTGATGAGAGGTTATACTAGCATCTCTTGTGCAGAAAATGCTTAACCTGGACTTTTTGAAGGCATCAGCTTCACCTCATGAGTGATAGAGAGCAGGGGAGAAATTAAAAACTGGGTAGTCATATGGTGACCTGGAAGAGCAGCAAGTCCATTCAAACAAGGTGGTGGTACTCATGCATTTGTTTTTAAATATATATAACCCATGCTATCGATCAATTAGAATGATGAGTCATCTAAAATGCTGTCAATATTCAAGTGACAACAGCCATGATGCCTCTGAATAGGAAAGAAGAACAAAAGAAGGAAATCTTAAAGCCTATTAGAGGAGGACCTGTATTTGAGCATGTATCGTACAATGCTACAACAGACTGCAGAGAATAGGACCAAGCACAAGTGACCCACTGTTCAAAGATGTAAAGATGTATAAATTTATCTTTTTTATTTAAAGCCTAAATAGTAAAGCACTGAAACATTTCCACTAGTGTATCTGCCCACTGTAAACCACAGAACCGCTGCGTGTTTTCCCTCAAGAAAAGGGAGAGAGTCCTTGCTTCTGATGGCAACACACTTCCTAACATGAGGTTTTGCAACAAAAATATATTGCATATCAAGATCCTTTAAGACCATCTTGCCTTCTCAACTAAAAAAAAAAAAAAAAGAAATCACTTATCATTATACCTGCATTCAGTCTCTGGGGAGACAGGCCAGAAGGAAGATTGTATCACTCCAGCCAGGTAGCGAAATCTCTGTAAGCAGCCCCTTGCCTCTTTGACATCTTCTCTTAGATGACTTGTCAGAGCCTCTGCCTCAGACATCTCTTTTAGATGTCTTTTGTAGTTGCTTTGAATGGAATGTGGCCAAATATTTAAGTTCTCATCCTTCCCTATGTCCCTTTTATTGTTACCAACAGTGCTATTATCATCCCCGTCTCTCAGCAGTCGGCATGTTCATAGTTACAGTTCTGAATGTTTTACTTGCCAGAATTTGTCTGGTCGGATCAACGAGGTTTTTGTCACTGCTCTAGAAGTAATTAGGAAGGACAGATTTCTCAGCAAGAGAGAGGCACACAAGCAAATCTAGACCCGTGTTAGGATCCGTGAAGGTTACTGCTTAAAGAGAGAAGATTTTTAATAGGGCAGTAGAGCCTAACAGAGGAAAAAAAAGGAGTATTTCTCTCTCTGCTGTTTTAATTTGTACTGAGACTATTAATAGCCCAGGCTTTTCTCATTTCCTGTATTTTTCACAGTGTCTTGTCCCTTTCTGCTTTTGCTTCCACCAGATTGAAATAAAGAGTTATTTGTTGCCTTTAGAAATGTCATTTGTCCTGTATCACAGTATTTGATTTCCTGGCACCTTTTGCTCAGCTCTGCAGCTCACAGTGTGGATAATGTTGTGTCTCAGCGACCCCATCATACTGTAGTACGACACTGAAATTCTTTCAGGTACACATGAGAGGGAGAACTGCTAAAAGAGTTCCATGTTGCATTCTCCCACAAAGAGCACTCTGTATTTCAGCTGATCATTTATTTAACATTTGACAGCCTCCAAAAGGAAGGGAGGGTTATCCGTACACATGAATACATTCTGGAAGGGAGAGATTCAGCCTGTATTACAGTCAGGCAGTCTACCCATCCACCTCATTTGGCTGATTTCTGCTAGTATTTAAACAATTTCAAAAATAACCCTGACAGAAGTCCTACTTTCAGTCTGCCATACCTTTGAATGTAGCTTTCAGGCTCCAGCATTCAGCCAGAAATCAATTATTCATCGTCCTTAGAGAAGGTATCCTCCAGATCGTGCTCCTCTGGACCCGGGACAGGGTTGATGCCACACTCTGGACTACAGTGGAGTTTGATGTGGGCTGGGACTTGGGACTGAGAGCTGCAGGGTTGGCATCCAGGGAGCTGCAGCCTCACAAGGGAGATGCCCAGTGAGTTTATGGGTGCTCCGCTGTCGGGCAGTGCTGGTGCACACGCTTTCTAGGTTACCCCAAAGCTTGTGTCTACCCAAGTCCTTGGGCGACTTTAATCTTGTTCTTGGTGATTACCTTTCTGCTTGTACTTTTGGCTGATCTCAAGTATCCTATTTCTGTTATCTACACCAAGATCACTTGAAGCTCAGCTACCATCCTCTGATTTCATATCTGGAGGGGCACCCACCAGTGTGGTATTTCCAGCTGACTAGTGCAAAATAAGGTTGTTTTCTGCTTTCTGAGAGCGAGGAGCTTCTAAATTAGCATCTCTTCTAAATTGCTGCCTCTGTCATGGATTGATTACCTCTGTGACCTTACTTTAATAATTTTGTCAAAAATATATTCAAAGGGCTGTGTCAAGTTTGTCATCAGAAGCCCTTAATACTATTCTTAATATACTATAGGGCATCAAGATCATCATTGAGAGACTAAATATTAGCTTGCTGTATTTTTCTTCCATATAACTCCCGTGCACTGATTTGACAATTTTGGTCATTTTGCATGTTTCTGCTTTTGAGTGTCTTGTGAGTAATATGAGATAAAATACCAAAACCAAATATGAATGTAGCAAAATTTTAAATGTTGAATAGCTGAAGAAATAGTAGCCAAATTTCATTGAAGATACACTGTTTTCAAGAAAGTAGCTTAAAATAGGAAAAAGCTCTTTATCAACATTTATATTAAAAGATGGTACTTAATTTCTGATTGTTTTGATTTCAATTAGAAATGCTAATTCAAATAAATTCAAGTTGAGAAAACATTTTTGAAAACCTGCAGTTGAAAAGATCCACAACTGTCACTGAATAGGATATGGGAGAATTAATGAGATCCTTCTTAAAGCATGTTGAAAACTAAAAGCTGAACATAGTGCTGCCAAGTATTAGTACTATTCTTTAAAAACATACACTATAATATTCACTGAGTTTTGATCAAATGTTTTCCAAGTGTGGGGGGATTCTGATCTTTTTTATAAACTGATTTTATTATAGGGGCATTTTACTATTAGATGATTTGTCTTGCTAGGAAAATGCTTTCCTTTTTTCATTTTCAGATTAGACTGAGACTTAATTTAGGAGATTAACGTCGAGATTTTGGGTTTTTTGGATTCCCAGAGCTATCCAGGATAACTCTGCTCCCGGTTTCACAAGAACAAGTGCCATATCGAGTGTTTGCAATGTGAAGTTTGAGAAGGCTATTACCAAACTCTGAAAAAAATACTGAACTTGTGCTTTATAATAACTTTTTAATATAGTATCAGAAAGATGCAAAAGATCTGCCTGGAGACTGGCATTTAGCTATTGTGCTCTTTTAAATTAAATGACAGCTCGTACAGGCATTCCAGGGTTAGGTGTAGAATCCTGTTATTTAAACATTGTCAAAGCTTGGGTTTAATTAACTCTAATTCAGTGTAGTTTCCCCATCCTTGCATACTCTGTCTTTCTTTCACTCCCGCTCTTGTCTTTTTCTTTCTGCTGGCCTTGAAGGGCTTTGGAGCACCTGTCAGGGTTACAGTATGATTTCAAATTCCTTCGTACCTGTTGCTGGGTGGAAAGAAAATTACGTCCTGGCAGAGCAGCAACGAAGCATTTCATTGTCAGCCGGGAGATTCGGGTTGCAGGGTAAAGCTGGAGTGCTAAGACCCAGCCTGGCTGTGGCTCTAAATGTTTCAAATGATGTATGTGTGGTTTCTAAGGCAAACAGAGCCGCACTGCTGCTCTGATCAAAATCGCGGAGGGCGCGTTTGGACTTCCAGAGCCAGAGTGAATACGTCGTTTGTCAACTTCACCATCAAATGAGACAGTGGAGGTTGCCCCGTGCCCGTCCTCAAAATGTCGTGGGAAGGGGTGTTGTGCCAGCAGGGTCCGGGGGCTCTGGGATAGCAGCGCGTTGAGGATCACAGCCCAACCGCAGCTGAGGATGTGACCAGGGATGAGTAGCGGCTCCTAAGAAAATTAGCCAGCAGCATGTGGCAGGGAACGGTGAAGCCATCAAGCAGTGGGGTGGCATAAACACATAAAGAGATCAAAGTCTTAAGTTGCCCTTCATTCGGTGCTCATTCAAATTATTATTTTTTGGCAGAAGTAGTTCAGACTAAAGACAACCTTTCCTGCATACTTTTAAATAAATAAATAGCCTCCTATGCATATCTAGCTCTTTCTCCTCACTTTGATATGCTACTGTGGTTCCTCAGTCTCTATGGATATATGAATTATTACTCTATTTCTTCAACATGATTTTGGATGGCAAATATTCCTAGGCTCTGAATGGTGATTTTGTAATGAAAGTTGCGCCAGAATAGGCCAGGAACAAAACAGCACCAGTTAAGGTTTGCTTTTATGTAGCTACTATTCAAAAGCAGTCATCCAGCCTTTGGGTTGTTTTCCACCTCTGTTATGCCCAGACCAGCGGCCTGGTTGTCAAAAGTAAACCCTAAACTTCCTTCTCTTTCTATTTGAATTCCCCTTTCCCTCTTTGCATTCAATTCCCATGCTTTTTCTTTCAGAGCTTTCAGAGCTTTTATGGCTTCAGAAGCCCCTTCATTCCTCCCGGTGACTTCCCAAATAGCGAAAAAAGTCACGTGCCGATCTTCCCCAGACCAGGAGACCTCTCTTTGTCCTAATAAGCTGTCAGCATGTGCACGGTGTCCTTCATGCCAGTGGCTCCAGTGCCGGGTGCTCCCCATCCACTGGGAGTGATGCGGGCAGCCCTCAGCAATCTCTGCCTGATGAGAGTCAACCCAGCTGGATCAAAGGAGTTGAAAAATATGGATGGTTAATCAAAGCTAATCAGCTAGCCTTCCTTTGTACTTAATAGAGAGAGATGGACAATCCTGAGGGAAACCCAGCTGTGCTGAAACAGATGTCCAAGGAAGCAAGAAGACTCTCCCTCTGGAGATGCCTTTCTCCATCTGCGGAAGGAGCCTGGATAACGAAGTTAAGGCTAAATGCCTTTTACACAGCTAAATGTAGATTTGATTAATTTCAGCCCAAAATATGTACCCTGTGTAGAAGTATGCAAGTGTGTTTATCACAATTCAACTTTAATAAGCAGTATTTTGAGGAGTGCTCTCCTGTCCTCTACCTGAGGGACTGGTGAGCGCAAGGAAAGCAATCGCATCCTCAGCCGTCTGCTGCAATGCTAACAGAGGTGGACTGAAACAACTGTCAAAGCTGACACATCAAAGATCTTTCTAGCATTTCCCAGCCTTGAGAAAAAGCAACCTGCTCAGATGTTTTCCTTAAATATTTTGTAGATTTTCCAAGAATGCCCCACTTCTCATTTAAAAAAAAAAAGAGTAAAGATTTTAATAAAGATAGCTCAGTTATTTTTTCATCACTCAAGGACAGCTGTGATTCTTCTTATTAAAAACATTGATCCGCATGCGATACCATTGATACTGGGAAATAAGACTGAGTTAACAACATATATTGCCAGTGCACGTATATCATATATGTGAAGTTATAAACTTAAAAATGGGTATACAAAATAAATACTTCAACTTGAAATTGATAAAAGGGCAAGATTTGTGTTACTTTCCAGTCCAGTAGAAATGAATAGGCATGTACAGTACATTGTTCTCCTTTGCTGGTTTTTAAGGCATGAAAAGCAATCTGAAGTGTAGTCTTGCTTTAATGCCATTCAGATTCCTCCCACAGTAATGTCAGCGCCTTTCGTGTGTGTGTGAGTGTCTACATAACGTGTTTCTAAAAAAGGAAACTTAGTTCAGTTCTGGTTTAAAAAGTTTTGTTGTGTTACCACTAGTCATGCAAACTCTAAATTTTCTATAGTTCCATGAAAAAAATGCATTTAAGGTTTATTGCTGAAGTTTCCACCAACCCATCATGGCCAATGCTTCGGGACACATGTGGTGGTTTGCTTTAGATGCCAGAAGGGTGATTTAGAGTGGTTTGAGTTAAAGGAGACTTAAGTTGATGGGGCAAACTGTGCTGTACTGTGCCGGGAGGACTTTATTGTCACAGGTCCAAGTGCAGGCTAGTTACATGTGCAGGCCACTGGGACAGCTGGAAGTCCTTCCTAGAGGGATGAGCTATAAGCTTAAGCACAGCACCATCAGACCAGCCTGCGTTTGGTCCTGAGCTAGTGATGCTCACACATCACCGCGCTCTGTTGTGCTGTTTTTCCATCATGCCCTGGGTCCTTTCAAAACCCAGCGCTGCTACCCTGCACTCCCTTTTGTGGTCCAGAGGTACCCGATGAGGTGATGCAGGCATGAGCTTTGGGGCTGAGTACATCAGGAGCATCTCATCATTCAGAATATGAACCACATCCATCTATGAGGAGGTAAGGGGGCAGTTTGCTCCGTGAACTCAGTGCTTTGATTAATCTATTCAAATATTAACATGCCTGGTGAGGTAGACCAGAATATCCTCTGGATATATAAATATTCATATACTAACATCTGCCACAGCTGCATAGTTATAATTCTGTTTTCATGGGAGGAAAAAAGTCTCTTTGAGGAAGGTCCAATGTAGCAGAGGGTGTCTCTCTTCATACCTGTCACTTAGGAAGTTGTGTAGCTATTTAAAATCTTTTATACTTGCATTATTTTAGAATTAGCCTGGTCTATGAGGATTTAACTCCAGCATAAGAGCTATTAATGCTCCTGAATCACTTTTAGTATGTGTATGTGAGGTAGTATGTGTTTTTCATGACATAAAACAACCTCTTTGATTGTTTGCAGGCTGATTTCTGCCACTGGCACAGTCCTGAAACAACCCTGCTTTGCACAGTTAATAGTATCAGATTTTCATTGTGGTCTTGACCTCTACCTTTGGCACTTAAGAACATGCCTTCCATTTTCTATGGCTTGGCACGGTCCCTTGAAACTCCAGGTCCTTTCTTTTTCTTTTTTTTAATTTATTTTCCTGCTTTACAATCTTACTTTGTTATGGTTATCCTGCTCCAAGATGTCTTTTCACTAGGTTTACTCCTAGCTTCACTCCTCTGAATTTTGCCTATAAGTCTAGTTGGCCCTCTTCCAAGAAAAAAAGAAAATAACCCAAAAATATAATCAGCAGCCTCGTTTGACAGTAGATTCCATACAGATCTACAGCAGCTGGCTTGTTACGTATTAAAAAAAAAAAGCGACTTTTTTTTTAAGTTCAACATACTGGAAATCTTTGTGGCTTTCTAATTTTTGGCATAGGGAAGACATTGTTTCAATGCACCACCAAATGTGTGAGTGTACAGCAACCATATTCTCTTTTTGCTTTCAAAAAGGACTTGAAAAGGGTTGTTCTTCAAGTAGAGTCAAACTGAGTCATTTATTGAATATCTTTTTCCCTTCTAGAAGCTCTATGCAATACTCCACAGTTGAGTTATATTCATTTTTCTCATTTATAGATTGAATAATAAAGACCATGAAAGAAGTGGTTTGGGCTACTTTTTGGGTCCATCAACTACAGAGGAAAAAACCATAAGAATAGCTAGAGTTCACACTTCCAGTTCTGAACTCTGACTTCTTTTACTTAAACCAGTATTAAAGATTGGTGTTAAAATGATATAAAATTTGTGTGATTAAGACAAGAATTGTATAGTCCCCTACAAAAGGGGATGTCTTATTTCTATGTGAAGTTGTCATTGCAGACTATTCCCTGCAGAACAAGCAGAGATTTAAAGCTCTGATGAATGGCTGTTTTACACAGTAGGTACTTTCCTTCCAGCTTTATGTTTTTAACCTTTGACATTACTTAGATTAGTCAAGGCAGTTTGACCCTATTATTTCAGGAGGAATCATTGTTTTTCTTTATGACAAATTATAGATAGGTTAAATTTGCAAGTGCCAGGCTCAAAAGTTACTTGAGCATTTTGCAAAATTTAATCTAAATCTTCTGGGTTTTTTTCATTTCTTAGCGTTCCTGCAGATCAGGACCCCAGAGCTGATGCTTCATCTTCAGTTTTATTTTGCACTTACAGCATTATGTATTTTTTTAAAAAAGTTGCAGCCTACCCAAATTACACTTCGGCCTAGCAATTTAATGTCCTTAGGAATGCACCAAATTATCTTAATCACATTCTTCAATGATATATTACTACCTTTAAAAAAATACTGCTAGGAGAAAATCACAAGTGTACAAGAGGGAGTTGAAGAATAAAGATGTAAGAGTTAAAGGAAAAAAGGAAAACTAAACAAAACCCAAGACTTAAGTTAAGCTGACTAGAAAATTAACATTAAGAAGTGTCGGGAAATCAAGAAACAATGCTCCTTTGATGGTATTGCAAGCGTGTGTCTGTATAACTGTATTGATTTTGCAGTACAGTGGTGGGAACCAAATTCTGTTCTCAGTTAAACTGGTGTGTTGGTTAGAACTGGTAAACACGTAGTGTCACCTACAAGGGCTTTGCATCAGTTTAACTCTACTAGTTACTGCACAGACGTGAGTTAAAGCAAGCTCTGATACAGATAAATAGCTACCACCCGATGTAGTATTGACAGTGTCTTCACTGAAATAAATTGTCCTTGAAACTATTTTTTGCTGTAAGACACCGTTTCAATCAGAGGTCTTTTCCAAATCACACTAATTAGAAAAGCCATTTAACCATCATTAACAAGGTACGTATTTCCAGAATTTGTTACGAGAGATGTTGTCTCAAAATGTATTTTATATTTGTTACCCAGTTTAATAAAATTTAAATAGCAAGTAGATATGATAGTTCATTAAGATGTAAAATGGTCAAATACTCTATTTTCATTTTAGAATGTCATACTTGTAATTACGTTGTTGCTATTTAGTACCAGAGAAACATCTTATCTTCTAGGTCAATGTTTCATATTTGTGTTATGATTAAAACAGTTTGACATTTTAAATAAAAATATACTGATTCATTGTATTAATTAAAAATAATGACCTAGAAAAATGCTTCCAAACTAACCTAAAGACGTCAGCGCAGTGAGAGATGACAGTTGTGCCATATTGTCACTATTAATGACATTTTATTAAGCAATGTAAAAATGTACATACAAATGAAAAACATAAAATTAAGAACAATTTTCATTTTTAAAACCCTGTATATGAAATCTTCAGTCCACAGAAAGGGTCACAGATACTTGGGAAGACAAAACCAACTTTTGAAATGTTGTCATTTCCTGTGAAATGTAAAGGGCAGCTTTTGCACAGGTAGATATTTGTTCTTTTTAAATACATGTTAGCCTTCTGCTGCCGGAGCGGGGAGAGGGCAAGTATGCGAGAGGTGAAATCCCAAAGCCTTTGATGTTTAGCCATAGATTTTTAATGAGTTTGTTCCCAGGGTTGTTCATTTGTACATATAAGCTGCTAATACCATATAGTTAATTAAAAGTACCGCAATTTTCATAAATATGTATATGATATATGAAAATTAATGGTCTAGAGAAATGAGAAATTATAAACAAAATTGTAATAATTATTTCTCCTGAACCAGTTCAGACACACAGTTCACACTAGTTCGAGACACCGGGTTCTACTCTGTGTCATAGGGCAAAATATCATTGAAGACAAAGTAAATAATCACCAACTCTTTTGTTCCTGAAGAATGCAAAATAAAAATTAAAAAGACCACAGATGATAAACAGTGGTTATTTCATTGCCAGTTCTGTATGTTCCTTTTTGGAGATTTCATCACTGAATTTAAGGCTACAAGAAAGCATCTGCCCTTTGAGAGGACCTCATAGGCAACCCTCTTCTCCAAATTAGTAGTAAGCCCTGTTTTAGTGTGTCACGGATCCGTAAAATAGCTTGTGGATGGACATCTATTTCCATATTTTAAATTTGGCACTCTGGATTACATTCTAGTTTAAGCCCAAGAAACGAATGAATGGGAATACTAATGTGACTTTCCCTAAGTCCAGTGTACCAAAGAAAGTTTCTACATCATCTGCGTCAGCGTGTTTCTGATTTTCATTGTGAGACAGACAAATCAATTCCCATCAAGAATCCTCTATCTAAATTAATCCCGTTATTTTCAGTTTACCTAAAGCTGTAGCATGTCTCATCTCAAGAACTGAATGGTTTCAACAACGTCTTTCAAAGATACATGTCAGCCCTCGACGTTTCTTACATTTCACTGTCTTTAACACTCAGATTCAAAACTGGAAACAGTTAATGTTTTACTCTGTATATGGCTTTTCAGAACAGCACAAGTGGCTTTATGGACCCCTGTCATCCTGCAAACTACCATTGGGGAGTTATTGGTCTAGATATTTTGGTCATTAGCAAGAGAAGCTGCTAGTATCTCAAATTAAAAGAGATCTTTGCTTTCCCGCTAAGACCTCTAGAAAAGAAATTTACTTCAATTCTTTCATAAAACTTTACAACTTTGTCTTCCCGGTGCAAGCTGGAGCCCTGGTGAGGCTGTCATTTGAACTGAAGCTGTATTGCAGCCTCTTTTGTTCTCTCCTCGCCTTAGATGCCTGCCTGCTGCCTGCTGGCTTGCAGGAGCGAGCGGGATGACTTGTGGTGACAGCTGTAAAGTTGCGAATGGGAGCAGAGAGAGGAAAAAAGCCCTTGTTCAGTTAGGAGGGGTTTTATATCTCTCTGTTTCCATAACTACACAGAAGGAGAAAAACATGCTGCTTTCATGCTTGTCTAGATTCAAAATTGCCTGTTGTCATCCTTTCATAGGTTCAGCACCTTTGCGGGTTGGTCTTAGTAGCATTTTCAGATTATGAAATGATTGTGAAATTTGTATATTGCCTTCACAGTTGAAATTTTGAATTAATCACCATGTTTTCTGAGGTGTCCCCTTGTTTTCGTTTGTATTTGAAATGTTCTAGCCAAGTCTTATCAAACATCTTCATTATGTGAAAGCCATTCAGCTCTCAAAATAGTCTTTATAAGCTTGATTAATTCTTAGAGAGCCCATAAATTTTAATACTCATTAAATAAATCTTTGTCCTTTAATCTCAACAGACTTCTTAAAAATGTCTTTTTTTTTTTATTCGGAGTTTGGTAAGGCAGCTACTTAAACACTGCCTCATAACTTGTTCCTCTCTGAACATAAACAACATTTGCAGTTAAATGGTTTCTTACATTATCAGCCAGTCACAGCTCATATTCTCTTGCCATACTGTACAAACTCACTATTCATGCAACATGGATACTAGGAAGTGACTTTGCTAGGGTTTATACAAAAATACTTAATATTAACAACAATACCTTCCAAAAAGTCTGTTTAAAAATCAAGTTTTAAAAATCAAGGTTTACTCTATTAAGGGGAAACATGAGTTAGGCAGAAGTGAGGAGGACATTTTACAAAACATTGTTAAACTATGAAAACTTTACAGTGCTTATAAAAGAAGGAAAAAAGATAAATTATTAAGTCTTTCACATCTTTAGGACAGGTATAATCTAGAGATTTGAAAATGTTATAAGTAGGGAGATGTTCAAAGAAAATCTGACACAAATTACGGCTTTTTTAACATGATACCATGTTTCTGAAGCTAAAAACCACACAGAAGTTAGAGGGCTGTTTCTCTGAGACCAAGCTGCCTCCCCAGCCACTCAGTCCTGCTCCTTCCTCCCACTTTCCCCCGCTACCACTGCCAGTTTTTGTGCCTTCAGATGTCTCTGCAATCATGCCCCAGCTCATGGGGCACAAAAAGTAGCTTATTTATCATTTTTTCCAAACCTGTTGTCATTTATGATTATGAGGGAAGTTAACAGCCTTGTATTTATCATTATTATTATTTCTTCTGTAACCGTGAGTGGACATGAGTGCAGCCACCGACATGTGCTGAAGCTGTAGAGCAGGGAGCCAGTTGTTGAAGAAGAGTTGTCAGGTTGCAGAATACCCCGAGGGAGGTCCTAGAGTTGACTGGCAGTGTTTTCATTCTTTTATTTTACATTATTTGATTACACTAGTCTATTCTGATAGTGTAACGAATCACTGGGTCTCATTGTGGAGACACAGTCTGTACCAAAAGAACAGTTCTCTACCATATGAGATGCCTGATGGACCAAGAGATGCTGTCATGCATTTAACCCCGTGCGTAACATATGCCCAGTACTAAGCCATCTACTGAGTGTATAGGCCTAAATACTTAGATTTAGTACTTTACTTTATTATTTTTAGATTATGTATAATATCTTCTGAAAGGGTGAGATTTCAATGCCAAAGATTTCAGTTGGTTTTATTTGCTTTCATTAGGCTTCACTATGTTTCATTAGGTTTCATTATGCTTTCATTCATATACTGCAGTACATGAATGTTAGAAAATAGGTGCATTGCCACTGGTCAGTAAAGATGGATTTATTTCAAAGAATTGTGTTGATTACACTTACGTACATTTTAAGAAAAAATTAAATCCTGTCCCTGTTGAAACTGGGCATCACTGCCTTTGTTTAAAATCGGCAAAGGAACCCCCCACTCCTTGCTAATTAATGTATGTTCAGTGCTTTGAAATCTTTGATTGTCAAGTGTTACACCTTACAGTTGTGTTCTTTTTTTTTTACTATAATACATGCAATTTGTCCTGGATGCATCACTGATTTATTTTCAGAAACATGTCTTTTCTTATTTTCTTATTTTGGAAAGCAAGCGCTTTGTTTGCTGGCTGTACGTATGCACACGCCTGTGACTGATTGCTGTTAATACACAATTCACAGCTTTTGTTCTTACACCACCAAAACTGGTCAGCGTTTGACTATTGCTGACATGTCGGGGAGCCTGTTGATTACACTATCGGTTTCACAGATGGGTGCTTCTTGTTCAAAGCCTTCAAAACTAGGAAACGTTTAGCTAATGCCTTGCACTACATAAAGAGATCAAAAAGGTCTAAAAGCTGTCTGCTAGTCTTCTGCTACAAGCAATTAGGATAATACTGAATCCATCCCAGATCACGTAGTAATAAATATTTTAGCCTTCCCTTAAGTGCGTATTGATATTCAGGGCTGCCTGCTGGTAAATAAAACAATCAGAACTAAATTTCTCTTTGAATCTGGGCTATTCTGCATTTCCAGCGCTCACATTTTTTTTCCCCTCTCTTTCTGCCTGTCTCTCTCTCTCATTTTGTCTCCAGAGAAAATTATTGTCTGCCTGGAAATCAAGTTACGGTGCTAACTGAAATAGTGGCATGTTATATATGGAACAGGGGGCCAGGCTGGCAATTTGCTGGGATCCCCTGGGGTTTGTTTGCCTTGGCCAATATAGAACAGGCTGCAGCCAACTTTATATTTAATCAGGGGTGAATCCTGAAAAAAAACGCCAGCAGATCCTGATGTAGGAAGCTGCATCTTTGTCTCAACATCTCAGTGAGTATTTTTATGCTGGATCCTTTGGTCTTGCTGCTTGTCCTTGCGTGGATCGCAGCCTGTGTTGGAAAACTAAAGAGATCAGATTGTCTCCATATTTTTTCTCATTCTTTCTGTGCATCCATATATGTAATGTAAATGCAGTTCATTTTCAAAGCCAGTCACATACACTCACTGTGCATTTGTAACCCTGTATGATTATAAATTAGCATGCATGGATACCATAGAAGACGTTACCTTATAAATCAAAGCAGCAAAGGCATTCTAGCCCCCAAACTCCCTTTTTTATTATTTTTATGCATAGCTGTGATGCCAAAATCTCTCCGAAGTTGCATTTAAAGTAGATTATCTAGAAGTTAGGGGTGTGGTTAATCTCTGAATATAGTCAGAAAATACGTTGAAATAGTTCTACAGCCCAACATAGGGAAATATCAACCCTGTAATGCGTGAAGGCACCTTTGAGGTACCTCCTAATGTCAGTTCTAGTGATGATAATGGCCTGAAAATTGGTTTCAAAACATGATACTGTGACTTCCCTGAGTTTTTAATACATTTAGAAAGGCTCCATTTACACATAAAGTTGTAGTTGTCTTCCTCAAGTGAGTAGTCACTGCAGCTCACTTTATTGACCCTTTCTCATCATAATAAGGTGAGGAGAATTTGTTTGTGTGAACAATGAAAAATTATTTAGCGCAATGGGGCATCTCATTGCCAACAATCCTTTGAGTAGAATTATCATACACAGCCACATATGTGGTGTTCAGTATGGGGTTTAAAAATATTTTCCCACTCTCCAGCATCTGTTACTGTTTTCTTTAGCAGCACAGGTGTATAACAGTGTCAACAAGACTAAGATCTAGACAGGTTGGTCTGCACTACAAAGTCCTACTGCCGTAGCTGTATCAGCTCGGAGTATGACAACTTCACACCTTGCATTTCACATTGCTGTGCTGACAAAACCCAGCAGAAGATGACTTTCATTGCCTTTTGTTCAGAGGTTGGTGTAACTGTGCCAGCAATGATACCTCTCCATCAGCATATGCTCTGTCTTCACTAGGGAGTTGTCATGGTTTAACCTCAGCTGGCAACTAAGCACCACACAGCTGCTCGCTCAATCCCCCCTGGTGGGATGGGGGAGAGAATCAGAAGAGTAAAAATGAGAAAACTCGTGGGTGGAGATAAAGGCAGTTTAATAGGGAAAGCAAAAGCCATGCACACAAGCAAAGCAAAACAAGGAATTCATTCACTCCTTCCCATCGGCAGGCAGGTGTTCAGCCATCTCCAGGAAAGCAGGGCTCCATCACGCGTAACGGTGACGGGAAGACAAACGCCATCACTCCAAACGTCCCCCACTTCCTTCTTCTTCCCCCAGATTTATATGCTGAAATGACGTCATATGGTGTGGAATATCCCTTTGGTCAGTTGGGGTCAGCTGTCCCGGCTGTGTCCCCTCCCAACTTCTTGTGCACCCCCAGCCTACTCACTGGTGGGGTGGGGTGAGAAGCAGAAGAGGCCTTGACTCTGTGTCAGCACTGCTCAGCAGTAACGAAAACATCCCTGTGTTATCAACACTGTTTCCAGCACAAATCCAAAACAGCCCCATACTAGCTACTACAAAGAAAATTAACTCTATCCCAGCCAAAACCAGCACACTCCCCCATCTCACCAATGAAGGATCCTCATATAGGCAAGTCCCAGCTTCATTATGCCCCGTTCTCCTTCTGCTCTTGATGAAGAAGCTCAACTGGAATTGAGATTCAAAAGGAAAAAGTGAAAGTATTTATCTGCAGGAGATTAATTCTCACCTTCTGTGCAAAAAAAAATGAGTGTCTAGTCTCAGCTAATTATCTAATCTCCCTTCGTAATCCCTGGGGAGAGAAGGCCGTGGCAGTGCATCCTACCTGGCTGAGCACGCAGAAGGGGCTGGGTTGTACAGGAGACATGTTTCTGTCTCTGCTTGACTACAGAGGCAGTCCAGATAACTGGATGTTTAATTTTTAGGGTCCAGGAAGGAAACTGAAAATCACAGGATAGTATCTGAGACATCCTCATCTGTTAATGATTCCCACAAGGCTTTGCCCATTCCTCTTTTTCTCTATTGCTATTTCGTTTCAGGCCAAAAGAGAATAAGGGACCTATTTCTTGTTCTCAGTCCCAAGGAGGAAGCTGTTCTCCAGAGGTGTGTACTTGTTTTCACACCACATGGAAGCTGCCATAGTTGATGGTGTATTTGTCAAGCTACATATCAACAGCACAAGGGTAGATGGAGCAGTTTATGGTGACACTCTCCAGGCATTGGGGTTCTCTGTGTGTCTGTGGGCGTAGCGGTGAGGAGAAAGAGAGACTTGTCAAAACTGGCGAAAAATCATGAGTATTTGTGTGTTCAGTAGGACAGGCTTGCCATGGTACACACTTGCCCGTCACTCGTAACTCTTATTTGACTGCTAGGTCTTTTGCTTCATAATTTAATTTCTTGTAGCTACACACTCTCTACCACTGTCTATCAAAATAAGCAAGTGTGTGCAGTGCTGGCATTTAATGGTTAAAATGTTTGTTTTACTTAACTAGAGCATAACCTTGGAAATTAATCTCCTTACTTATTAAGGCAAGAAAGTAATTGGATTTTCCTTCTGGTAACTTTTCTTGGCTTTCCCACATTTTCTGTCCCAATCATGAAAGCATGAGGCTGTCTGGGCAAGCACTGGTCTCTTGCATGTTCTTCACAAGAATAATTAGTGATGTTTCATCAATTAGCCTTTTCAGTTTTATAATAGGGTAGTTTTTCCAAGCAAATTTTAAAAAACACTGTTTGTAAAAAGTGTTCTTCCATATTTCACAGCTCATTATATTTTAGCTCTTGCTGCCCCCTTTTAAAGCCTTAGCTACTAGAATTTAAGTAAAGAGTTCTTTATTAAAAGTGGAAAGAAACCTGAGAGCTTCCATTGTGCCACAGAAATGTGCATTAGAGAGGATCTTTGACTGGGTATCCAGTCTCCACTGTGCTTGAAATACAGAATAAATAAACTTGGGGAATAAGTTCTTCATTCATTTTTATTTCTGATCATAAGTATTTTAAAAAAAAAGATTCACTGTATAATTTCTGTTCCCTTTATTTGATCTACACAATTACACAGTTGTTCTTGGTCCTACATTTGATCCAAGGCTTATGGGCTCTTCAGTTTAATTTGTAATTTGTCCATTAATTAAGAGGGAGAAAATGTAGTGTGATGGGTGGAGCTGGGGACCAGGAATCAAAGCTTCTGAGTTCTTCCTGGCTCTGTTCCTGACCTGAGGAAAGTCACTTACACTTTCTGGCCCATATTGTCTCTGGGACTCTCAATATGATTATGTTTAAATGCCTCCAGGCAATGATATGAAGGCTGGTAATGGCAAGATAGAAAGCACTTCCTTTCACAAGCTCTGTAGAGATGTTCAGTTGCAGGTTTCAGGTCAAGTCCCCTTTAGGTTCAACCGCTATATGGCTGACGTAATTATGCAGGAACATGGGGGTGTCTATTGTGTACTTCTTTATGAAGAAAACATTCAAGCCGTCTTTGACTGAGAATGATTTAGCATCGGTAATGATGAAGAAGACCGAAAGGACTGGCTTGGTTTCTGCAGTCCCAATGCGTGTGTGCACCTGGGGCTGGAAGGAAAATCCCTTGCACTATGAATGCAAGAGCATTTGCTGTGATTTGCTGAGGAGAGGGAACATCAGTGCCCACCCTACTGAAACCTTGCACTGTGACTGTCCTTGCACTTCATTTTTACCTGGATCTCTTTAAAAAAAAAATCAAATGAGAAAAAAAGCAAACCAAGAAAAAACGCTCTGTAAGAACAAAGAAACCAGAGGAATAAATAACCACTAGGAAATTGCCAGCACATCCCTTTCTGAAGGTTTCAGGAAATTCCATTTGTTGGAGGAAATGCTGAAAATTAGGAGGAGCCCACAAGAGGGACTAGCAGGAGACAGCTGAGATCATTTTTCACTGCCAGGACTGCACTGTGTTGTCTCTCCTTTTACAACTCATCGGCAGGCATTATTACCTGGTGAAAAAATTTGTTTTGCAACTCATCCTGAGTCCTCATAAATCATTAATGCCTGGCTAAGCACAGTGTGAGCATTACAAATACTCTGAGAACGAGGGCCCGTTCTGATATAACCTTGTGTCCAATACTAATGCCTGCTAGTTATTTAGTAATACAAAGGGGCCTCAGCAAGGAAGATAGATGAATCAACGCAGTCTCCTGACTTCCATCTCCTCTCCACACACCTCTTCTCTTTCTAGTTCAGAAACTGAGCTACAAAAAATGCAGAACTGTTCATAGTCATCTCTCTGTGGAGGACAGTACAACAAGTCAGGGGTACAAGAAGGGAATTACAGCCTCCCAATGGCTATAGGAGAAAGAGGAGCTTCAGTTTCTGATTAGGGCTTCTTCTGATTTCTGGGGTTTTATGAGTCAGATTGCACCACTGCTCCAGACCCGTGTTTCTTGGTTTGCATCCCTTAATGAATGCATGCAGTATAAAGCACACTGAAGTGTGTAAA
Source organism: Aptenodytes patagonicus (assembly GCF_965638725.1). Lineage (NCBI taxonomy): Eukaryota > Metazoa > Chordata > Aves > Sphenisciformes > Spheniscidae > Aptenodytes > Aptenodytes patagonicus. The sequence goes on along the minus strand of NC_134951.1, from coordinate 9,072,205 downwards.
GAGCATAGATAGAAACCATGCCCCAGAACTGCAGGACTGGATGTAATTCAAGGGTGCTCAGTAAAGTCCAAGTAATCAGCTCATTACCTGGGGGAGCCATCTGGGGACTTAGATGCCCAAACCAGCTCTCACAATACTGGAGATAGCATGGAGAGCACAGCATCCATCACTGCAGTGTCTGAACTTTGTGTCTTGTTATTCAGCAATCTCAGCCATAATCATGAGTTCGTGGATGGTCTCTACTATCCTGCTTACCCTGAGCCCACCTCCAAAAACCCCCATCCCATTCAGAGTGCAACTAAAGTCTGTTTCCTCTCCTCTCCTCTCCTGGAGCACAGGATCCATCTATGCAGTTGCTATTCATACAATTGTGCTCTTTGAACGCTAAGAATAATTGATCATGAGCTTTAAAAGGAGGAAATGGAATGAGGTGAGATGGAGATTGACCCTTTTTGTACGTGTAATCTTAAACTTGTATGACTTAGTCTTGGTTGAAGCCCGTGTCTTGAAAGGCTTATGCAAGGAAGATTGCAAAGCCACACAGAACAGGATTTTGAATAGGAATGTAGCAAAAGTACAAATGGGGATGGAGGACAGTAGTTGAGCAAATTTGAAAAGAGGAATGACAGAAAACAGAAGTGAAATTAAGTAGGGGATAAGAGAGTATCAGGAAGTTTAGAGGGAAACGTAACTGTCTTTAAGTCATGAAATGATAGAAAATTGGTCAGGAGGAAAATGTAGTTACTGTAAGTGAAAGTGGGAAAATGGACCAAGACAGAAAAAAAAAGTCATTCATACGTGAAAAGGGATGAAAAAATGCTTCCTCCACAATCGCCCTCAAAAATATGCAACTAAGAAGGCACCTGGTGCTGTTCCTGTGAAACCAAAGACCTTAGTCACGTTAACCCTAAATCAGGTAAAACACCCCTTGTGTCCAAAGCATCCTTGGTCTTTAATCGAGGCCTGAGGCGTTCCTGGTCAAGTCAGACTTTAGGCACCACACCTTCAGCAAAAGCCTGAAACTTTCCTGCAGAAGAGTGAACATTCGGACCCCTTTTTAAGTTTTGCTCGAAATGTATCATTGTGCTTTAGCACAGATGAATTTGTTAAAAATAGTCCCTGATATAGCACCCACAGGACAGAGTGGTTTATTTTCCCCTATTATAGACCTGACACAAGCCTGCTGTTATTTCTGTGCCCTCTCTAATGATCTGCTTGCTCTCTGGAGAGCACTGACCCATTTCAGCACAGAATAATTAGCCTTTCAGACACTACTGTGTTTCCATTAAATAGACATAAATGTGCAAGGTGACATTTATTTACTTAGGCCTGAAAAATATGTACCACAGATGTTGGGGCTTGGGAGAACTTCAATTTCTTATCATGCAACAGTTGTATATTTACATGCTTTCATGTTGTTTAATGACTAGTGCTTTGCTGAACTGGTTCCTTTGCGTTTCATTGGGGAAGCAGGAGAACACAAGGATTATTTGAGTCTTCATTTCACTGTAAGGCCCTTTGGCGATGCTTTGGCAGCCCAGTGCCCAAGCCCAACAGTGGCTTTAAACGCAGTTATAGTTACACACTCTTCAGGTCCTTTTTACTTTGTGTAAGGAGAAACTCCATGTAAAGAACTGTTGATTTACAGATCTGTCTGTAGAGGAATGTGTTCAGGGTGTTACACTGAGAAAATGAGAACCTTGACCTATTGCAAACATAAAATAAAGCCAAAATCCTTTAGTATTTAAAATCAGCTCTTTTATCATCTTGATCACTGGCTTCTGAACCGCCAGACTATTGCCCAGGTGAAAAGTATATTATTCATCTAGATAGCCACTTTGGTCTGCAAAGTTGGAGGGAAGTCTTACCCTCAAAAGTCCAGCCAGCATATAAAACATGTAGGTTGCTTAGCAGTTCACAGCCACACATGAAGACGTGGCATGCTGTTATTTCTTTCTGTTAGTACCAGTAGGCTTTATAAAAGGAGGCATCACGCAAGGTAGGTGCTTTATTGCAGGATGGAAACATTTTCATAGGTTATTTTAATCATTACGATTCTTTCATGATGTGTGAAAGTTGATTGTTGCTGTAAATGAAGCCATTGAAGGCTAAAAAATAAAAATGCTGTGATGGTAAAAATCCTTGGAGTGCAAAATATGGGAATTGCTATAAAAGGCAGTAATTTATTCTCTGCGTGAGATTATTTTTTATCATAAGGATGCTCTTAAGCTAATTCTGAAACATACGCAATTGTAGTCTATATAGCTGAGGTATATTGCAAGATGCATTGATAATTTGGCTAATTTTTTATGCACTGTAATTTATATATTATTTAGAGGTGCTGTTTTATTCTGTTAACTGAGAGGCTTAACACATTTTTACTATGTTAAGGATAAGTTATTTTTGCAGGTTTTGTGGCTTTATTATTTTGACCCATATCCAGTTCATATTGCATCATAATACTGTATTTTTACTAATATTATTCTAGTAAGTTCAAAACTTATTTGCATTTGGATAGAAATTCATTAGCTCTTGATTTTTATTATAACAAATTATTTTAACTTTTCTGTGATAATGCATTCTCTGTGTTTCTGATTTGCTGATGCTGAAATATTTTGGTTTTGTTTTTAACCCTTCCAAATTTAGGATCGTTTTTGCTTTTTTTCTGTATATATATTTCAGTTGTTTAGACCTACTGGTTCCTGCTTTTTCTTTTTCTTTTTTTAATATGTTATGTTTGTAACTTCTGACTGTCTGTGTTGAGCCAATCTTACCGACAAAAATATCAGTTGTTTCCTGTTTCTCTACTTCTTTACAAAAAAAAAAATGAAAAGTAAAAAGTAAAAATAAAAAACTCTTAATGGGAACCCTGGCACTGTCTGTCTTCTCTGTTCTGCAGAAATGTTGAAGGAGTTGAACCAGCAACGCAGAGCGAAAGAGTTTACAGACCTGAAAATTATTGTTGAAGGCAAAGAGTTTGAAGTCCACCAAAATGTTCTAGCTTCCTGCAGCTTGTATTTCAAGGACCTGATTAAAAGGTTTGCCTTCCTTCCAGCTGTGATCTGCTCTGTTCTTTTGTAGGGCGCATTTGTGTCGCTTTTTTTTCCTCCCCTCTCTTGCAGGTTTATGAAGATTGAATCTCCTGTCACAGAGCCAGTAGCCATTCTTTCCACCTCCTCTGAATGTATTTCCAAACTGAGACTCAGACCCATTTGTTACACATCTGACTCGTACAGTGTAATTATTTCTGATCAGTAGAGGCCAGTTTTGGCCGAAGAAAGTGTTCCACCACTGAGACATCTAAGTTTTAAACTCAATTGCTAATGGTGATTCAGACCACAACTAAAAACTATTGCTGCCGATGTTTTCAAGGGACTCTGTCACATACGACAGAAGTCTGTCCTTCGGGCTACAATAAGCCATCAGTGTTCTGGTGAACGATGCTGAGACGTCGTGCTAATAAAGCATTTTGAGTATTGTGATCCCTTCACCCTGAAATCTTTGTTACATGCTTTTGTGTGGCTTTTATGGGCAAAGGGATTGATATTTTTATTATTTGGGGACTTTTAAAAGAAGAAAAGACAACTGATTAATTTCTCTAGAAAAGATTGGAAATAAGGTGATTTTCTGGTCAAAATATAGCTCAGTCTGCATGTTAGACTAAGGGCAGTTTTTTCCTACAAACAATCTAGCTTAGGGTAGGTACAATACGTACATTTTCTAAACATCATATCTCCGCCTTCGCATTTTCCCCCCTCTGTTTCTAGCTGATTGATTCTAAACAGTGCATGATAATCTTTTTTTTCCATTACATTGATTTTTCAATTTGTATGCTTCATATACTCGCATAGGAATAAATTGGTACTCTCGTATTATTAGTAAGTTAGAGTAGCAAGTAGGGAGAAAAAAACCGTGAGGATAACTTTCATTTTTCTCTCAATCATCAGCAAATTAATGCAGCTGCTGATTTTGCCTTGCAGTATTTTCCTGAGCAGACTGAGCCTGGACTGTGCTAAAAAATGGGATTAAAGAACATTTTGCTTGCTTCAAATCCTGTATTTAAATTTTGCCAACTAACACAATAGTGACTGTATTTTATTTCAGGATGGCATATTGGCTGGTATCTCCTTTCAGTGTATTATGTCCTTTTGCACAAAGCTGGGTTTATAATTATGGATATATATTACATTTCTGTGATATAACTGTGCTGACTGCCTTATCAATTATTCATAAAAAATATGTTGGCCTAGGAAGCATGTCTTTTCCCCTCTGTAAATCTAATGATTGCTAGCTGTAGCGATGCCAGATCTCTCCTGTCCTTTCTCTTCTGTCTGCTCATTATCATTTAATTGTTAAGGCTACAGTATATGCTTTTTAGGGTGATAAGAAGTAGAGTCTATAGGGAAAGAAAATCTTAGAATCAGCTTACAGAAATCCAATAACTGACTAGCCAAAGACTGTCATTTGGATTTTGCTGCGAAGACATCTGCTTGTGTGCAGAAGTCACCAGGCAGCATCTATTTCTAGAAGCACACTGAGGAATGTTGCTGCTTTATTATCAAATGGAGATATACTTTAGACTGAACACTGCTCATTTAAAACAAAAAAAAACCCAAACCTTTTTAAATGCTCTGAAAAGAGACTATGAAAGCAAAACCCTAGATTTCAGCTTTTATTGTCTTTCAACTGCTCACATAAGGCTCATGTGTTACGAGAAAAAAATAGTGAAAGGTTTAGCCCATTTGCCAACCTCACCACTTTTTGCCTTCTTTCACATCATCAGCAGCAATAAATAATCCAGAGGTCGATTTGTGTCCACAGTCAGGTCTCTCCATCCCAGTTGTCTTCCATATATAACCTCACTTGCACACATGTAACCTTGATGAAGACTAATGGAGTTGCACAGGTGTATCCAAGCCAAAAATACCTTTATTACTGATGATGATGCTTGAATAGGGAAAAATCCAGCTTGATGTCTAGTTGAGTTTGCAAAACTGTCGGGTGAGAAAAATAAATATTCACCTGTAAACTGAGCAAATGTGTCTTTGCGAGACAATAAACTCAGGGCTATGGGGTGGAATTTCTAAAGATGTGCTTTTTAGAGGATACTTGCAGTGGAAAGCCTAGTCCTTTTAGAAACCCCATGAAGTCAATGAAAGTCAAGGACTCAAGTTGCAGGAGGCACTCAGTATTTTGTAGGATCATGCCCTTAATAATACAAAATCATTATAGTTCACCGAGTCAGTATGTTTATAAATACAACAGGTCTAGAATCCTCTCCTGTTAGCATCTCTTTTGAGATGGTACTTTAAGCTTTATGTGATTTTTATCTTTGTATTATTATAGAAATCAAAACAAGAATGGCATTTTTTATTGAAGAATAAAGGAGATCTTTTTATGTTAAGTATAATATAAAGGCCATTTCAATCAGTGCATCCTAGGGTTAAACTCTAATGCCATTCCAACCGAAGGCACCAATAGGTCAGCAGAAATGTCAATGAGAAGATGATCTATTCATGAAGATGCTATGTGCATCTATATAAACATGCAGAAAAAGAATATCTTTCAGAGTATTTACTTCGGCTGTTCTTTGCCCCAGGCTAGTTATTGTTAACCTCATGTTCTGCCATTGATTCCACTGTGTGCTGGAGTTGGTATCTGATGGTAGAATAGCCAGCAGTGTCTCAAAAGAGTAAAAATGAAATGTTCAAAAACAAATAAGATCAATTATCCCCTCCTCAAAAAAACCCAAAATAAAGACAAAAAGCGTAACAGAACTAGAGTTATTGCCCATTTTGAGGAAGGCGATTTGATGACAATTAGGAATAGCAGGGAAAAAAATATGTTGTTTTTATTGCACTGTAGTGAAAAGATGATAACCAGGTTTGACTGACCAAAACAATTCCAAAGTTATTTATTATTTATTAAACAAATTTGATAATGAGAGCGCACTTTGAGACACCCTTAGTTTCTCAGAAAATGGTTAATCCTGCAATGTGCTGAGCATTCTGGTCCTCATCCAGAGAAGTTCTTGTTCCATGTGATTTATCTTCTAAATATATGAGCATGGTCCTTTTGAGGTTGGGTTAGTCCAGTCCTGAGCCTAAGCTCAGCACCGTACCAAGCACTGTGCTGTTGGAAACGGGTTAACCAGTCCCCGTCAGGAGCTGCGCAGCACTCGAGCCTAAGCCAGGGCTCGACGTTCATCTCAGTGAAAAGGATTGAAATCCTAAATTTTCATCAGAAAAGGATTAGGTGTATTAGGAACAGCGGGTGTGAAATGTTCCTGATGTCTGTTCCACTTCACTGTGCCCACAAAGGGACGAAAGTGAGGTGCAGGGGAGGGATGGGGATGTGTGAAGATGGGTGCGTGCCCAAAGCTGGTCCTGCAGTAGGACGTATTGCAGTAACCTCAGGGGCTGTGGGGCTATCATTAACAACCTCAGAAACAATTTTATACAATATTAAACATATTTGGGGAGTGCTAGGTTTCCTTAAGTTCACTTCATAAAATCCCCTTTAAAGTATATTCTTTTTTGTGGTGAATATTCGAGCCTACTTTATGACAGGTATGGGGTTGAGTACTTGCCTTACTGCTTGCTCCTTCAGGCATAGAGCATATAAAGGAGTTGATATACTTTATCTGCGCTTAGGGAAATCATGTGGTTAGTCAGCTTCTTCAAACTGTGACCCATACAAGATTACTGCAGTATAGGACTTCAGGAGAAAATGGATGATAAATAGCAGCTGGAATAGGGATCTGTCCTCTAAATACCATCTTACGTATTTTGAGTGCACCACCAACCACAGTTGCTTCCAGTCTGCCTGACTTTGGCCTCTAATTTGCACCTGTATTTTAGGTACTTAAGAAATCAGCCTTCCCAAAGCAAGGGCATAATTCATGGTACAGGCAATGAAGAGAAGCACCTTGAATGCTTCTGGAAGGAGCCTTTTCTCCTAATTCAGGTACCTACGTGCAGGCAGGTAGGAGATCCCTCTGGAGCAATGAGAGGTGCTTGGCTCTTGCTGTTAGTCAACCAACATTTAGGCCCAAGGTTGGCATCTAAGGCAGATTTGGTCTAACCTCACCTTCTAGGCTGCTGCTACAGTCTACAGAGAGGGAGACAGACGCCTTCAGGAGGCAAGTCCCCTCACCATAAAATAGGTGCCCAAGATAAAAGATGAAGGAGGAGGCCATCCCTCTTTACTATTAATAAAGAGAGAGCTGAGGTGATTTAATTAGACTCTAAACTTATGATGGGTGTTACGTTGCTTCCTTCAGGGTTCCAGCCTAAGCTGGTTATCTAGGCTTCCTCTGCAGTTGTCAGGGAAGACAGGAATGTCCGTAGGGCAATTCATCCTGCCTTATGATAAATAACGTGAATTGCCTTCTGGAAGTGCTCATGTTTCGTTGCCCACGGAGAAAGGCTAATCACCCAGCTCTGATTAGACACCTGAATCATAGTTGGCTAAAAGTACATGAATGATTCCTTCCTGAAACTAGTGTTTGTCTGAATGTCACATACATACGCTTATATATGTACACAGAAAGAAAGAAGTAGATAGGGATCCATCAAAACCCCCGTATCCAAAATGCCCCTCTCTCAGAGCACAGATTTTCTTATTTAAGTCAATCTTGTAGCTACAGCTCCTTGGTTTGGGGGAGGAGAGAAATGAGTTCTGTGTCTTTGTATCATCTGCCCTAGAAGAAATGCTGGAAGATGTGTGTGTGTTCTGGAAGGAAGGAAGGAACAGAAAATCCCATGAAGAGGCATCATTTTTTTCCAGCTGCATTTGGGATAGACAAATGCAGCTGCTGGATAAATGGAATGTCTGGTGTTTCCATAACAAAGAGAGTTTCACCGGAACATTTTAATTTGCCACTTTCTTCTTCTTAATCCAACCCAAAGTGCTGGAATCTCTACCAAATATGACATTAATAATAGGAAGCTCTTGAAATAAAAGTCTCTTCTTGGCCAAAATGCTGGCTTTTATAAGCAGACTTCAGTTTTATTTCTCTGTGGTCAGTTACTAAAGATACACAGATCCTGTCCTACAAGTTTTATCTTTTCAAGATTTGCTTTTAATGATGCTTCCTAATCTTGAAGTCATCTTGGCTGCCTAATTTCACTAGCACAGAACAGTAAGTCACATACACAAAGAGATTTGGTGACAAGAAGCAGGCATTTCTGATGCAGTGTAATCTGGCAATGTTATGTTCATCCTTCTTTTGCTAAGGAGCAGAGCCAGTGACTTCATGGTCAAATTGCTTTTCCACGATACCTTGTCTCTTTTTGCACGTGTTAAGATTTTTTATTTTTTATTTTTTTCTAAAATAGGGTTGTATATACCCTCTTAGGGTTTGAAGGCAGGGCAGGAAGGCAGGAGAAGTAAAGCATTTAAGGTGAGAGGACCAAATTCCTTTTGCTTTACACCTATGCTGAAGACAGAGATGTCATTCTGCACTTTACACCATTGTGTGGAAAGGCAGCATTTGGATGCAAGACAGAGAAACCTGCCACTATCCATCTGAAACAGTCTGACAAAACTGCAAAAGCAGTTAGGTGTCTGGAAAACAGACTGTCTGGTTTGTGTTTATGTTGTAAAAAGCCCAAAATGAGAAATAGCAGATGAAAGAAAAATCTACTCTTAGTGACCCCTTTGTGTTTTCCTGCTTATTAAGAACCTTGCTTTTAACTCCAGGAGAGGAACAGGCAGCATTTCTACATCTGCATGCTTCAGCTCCATTGTAGAACAGAATGAATGTGGAAACAAATTATAACATTTCATTGAAAACAGAGAAATAGGGACTTAAAAATAAGATGTTTGTTTCAGGTGCCAGGAGAGGTATATTGTGCCTAGACAGACAGCACCAGTGGTTTCTGTTAAACCGTTTAAAGGAGTCTGTGAGAATGGGAGGTTGCCTGGGAGTATAAAATATTCTTCACCCTTTACTGCCAGGGTGCAGGTGTAAATTACGCTATGGACGACATTTTTCTCTTAAACAAGGGACTAATTGCTGTGTGTTGGGCGCAAAATCCTGGCACGGGAAACAGCTTTCTGCTTTCGGTGGCCCCTTTCCGTGAGCGCGCTTCGCTTGCTCTGCCTGACCGAGCAGCCGCACTCCTGCCCGCCTGTTGGAGCTGCCTGCTGGGTTTCAAGTTTTGCAGCTGCCAGGTCTTGGAAAACATGTTTTCATCAAGCAAAAATGTATGGTCTTCCACATAAATGAATTGCAGCTTACAAATATTCAGTGGTGTTGCTGGGCTGCCAGGCTAAGGAACTGCCACAAAACCCGTAGCAGGCATCATAGCCTGACTGTTTCCAGCCTGGCGAGCGTGGCCGTGGATTAGGAGGGTGAGTGGTTTGGGCTGGATGCTGCTCTGAAAGGAGGGACAGATCGATATGCCCTGCTCTGAAGAGAAACCGTGGCAAGGAGGACAGAAAGGCTCCTTTTCAAGCCATGGGGTGCAGCGCAGAATTTCAGCTTCTGCCCCAAAATGGCTGCAGCTTGCAGAGGCACCAAGCAGAATCACAACCTCTCACTCCTCTCCCTCATTGACAGCATCTCTATTTACTGTAGTTTGGGCTTCTGGCTCACATAATTTCTAGACACAACTCCAAATCCTGCAAATCTTATCCAAGGAATGACAGACTAATCACCTCTCTTGCTCTGGCTAGACCTATCTGCAAGCCATGCAGCTGTCATACAACTACTCATAAGATGCCAGTGCAGGTGACCTACGTATATTTACTTACATCTCACAGCCCTGTCTAGGCTTGACTGTGTTGAAATTTAGGGGTGAAAGGGAACGGTTATCTAATGAGGTGCAGTTCAAGCTAAATGGATCAAAGACAACAAAAAAAACTTCCACGGCATAGAAACTGGAGCTGTGTTCTTGAAAGCTGTCACTTTTGAGCCACTTCCAAAAGCCAGTCTTGGCCTAAAATGAGGGTAATCAAATCTCCAACTCCAGCGTGCTCGCAGGTAGCTCCAGGGATCAGCAGTTCACTTCCTTTCATTTAAATCATCAAGGATTAGCCACTGCTGGATTGGGATAATGAATTTGAATTAATATGACCAGGTTATGATCATATCAGATCACGATCCCCTCTTTTTGCTTGCATAGCGCTAAGCTTTGGTGACTGAAATACTCCGAGCAGTTCTGTGGGGTGGTGTGGGCAGGGATTGATGGGGAGAGAAGAGCTACCTGCCCTTTCCCGCATATACTGTGGCCATAGGTGATGCAATATATTACCTTTCATTGATGTCCAGAGCACAGGCTGGCTCTACGTATACCGTAGAAAAGCACTAGCAACACCCTGTAGCTGAGTGAGAAAGAACTAGTGCCTGACAGAATTAATTCTAATTACTGAAATGCTGATTGGGATCTTTGGGCACTACCATAATCATAGTAGTAGTAATAAATAATAATTGTGGTTATCATTATTTTATTATTGTTTTCCCTCTAGACATTGCAGTGATGAGAAAGAGCTTTGGATAGACTTACCTAGATAATTACTTGTATAAATTTCACCACATTCCTAAGAAACAGATTTATTAGCTGCATAATGCCAGCTCTCTGCTAAGCTGGTTTTTGATGGTGTAATAAATATCATTAAAACAAATCAGATAGGTGTTGGTTAAGGGGGTGAGCTTTAAGTTTGGTGAGAATAAAGTTTGTATTCTGTCATTTTATTTTTAATCTTCCTTACCATATAATCCACCAAAACCTGCTTGCATCTTTTATTTACCTTTAACAAATAGTAGCTCTCACCCCAGGCTATTTTGCCACATATTTGCTGAATTAGGCTGCCAGAGATACTTGCAAGCAAGCTAGATCCCATGCTGTTAATAAGTTGGCTCAGTTTTTTTACTTCTCCACTAGTACCTTGTGAGATTCAGTTTATTCTCAGTCCCTAGCAAAAGTCTAGGTCATGAAATGCTGTTCTTCCAAGGGCACTCGCTATTCACGTCTTCATTCACTTGCTAGTTGTTTAAGCCAGCATCTTCAAACTCGTCATCTTCTTTCTTAAATCTCAGCAGGGAGGCAGATTGGTGCCTTCGCCTGTGATCTCCGACACTATAGCGTTACAGGCTGCTGTTGATCCCGTGCCTTTAGAAACAGTCTTGACCGAGCAATTAGATTGTGTTCCATCGGTGAATAGCATTAAGGGTATATAGGAGACATGGCTCTTTTGTTTGTTTTATTTTATTCTGGCCATGTTGTCCGTGAACAAAAGCATTTGCCGTTAATCCCGTTGCTCGTCTTGGTTTGTAATGATCATTTCTGTGATGGTGAATTAGCAGGAGCTGCTAGTGCATGCCCGAGCTCACAGCCATTAATTTTCCTGATTTTCTTCGTATAGAGCAGGTGCAAACTGGCAGCGTTTGACCCTAATAAGTTACACTAGTCTTGCCAAATTTTGTTTGCCTGGAACAAGGAACATTATTTGTATCAACATCCTGGTACAAAGTGAGCAAATGGATTTGTAGGTCAGGTAAATTTTCATGACAAATTTGCAAGCCTATGTTTAAACAATGTAATTTATTTAATCTTGTGATTTTACTAGTTCTTTATCGTAATCATACAGTAACACCATTACAGTATATGTTTTCGTCTCTCCTGAGACAGATGGATAGTGGCTGAGGCTCAAAGATAATATTTATCTACAAGATAGTATAACGAAGGCAGAGATTTGCAAGTTAATACATTTTGAGCTGATAAAATAATTCCAAAGGAGAAGCAATGCTAGGGTGTAATTTATTTTTTTTAAAATCCTATTTAATAGAACATTCAGTGCCTTATGACATACATATTGCAATGATGTTGCTCTATAAATGTCCCTTCCTGCCATCATTTACATGATTGATTACCTTGCAGCTGCATAAACTTGAATAACGCAGTAAATAACCTGTTACCTCAGTATGCACATGCATTTTGGTGCGTGTGTCGTGGAAATGTATGTTGGTATGTTTGGACATCTCTGCTTTTATATCTCATGAGAGTGTAATTATGATAAATCAAGCTCTTCGGTACGAAATACGACTTTCCGTGTAGAGTGCCGTGTCTTTTCTGTTCATAGCTGAAGGTTGGCTGTAATATAACGAAGTTTCTTTGTTGCTTCTCCCAAGATAAATAGACATGTGGGGTTTGAACCATTAATAACTCTGAAGATGATGAAAAGTCAAATAGTGGACAGTTAAGATGCAGCAACATTGCACTCTTTTCTTTGCCTGGAGTTTAAATGCTTTAAGGATTATGTTCCACAGTAAACAAGATGTTCAGTCTAAATTGTATAGACTTGAACAGGAGTTTCTAATGAGCACATAGCTAACAGACTCTTAAGCCTCATGAGAAGCTGCCTGTCCCAGTCCGGAGTCCTTTCTTCAGTAATCAAAATAATTTGACAGAGATAAAAAGAAGTAGCTTCTCTTCACTTAAGTGCTTCATCTTACATAAAAATCTTGGATTTCCTGTTTTCTGGAGACCAAAACACTGTCCAGGGAACAAAGCAATTTAGTTTGATTTTTTTTTTTGTCCTATCTGTCTTGGTAGCAAATATTTTGCTCTAGTGGAATGAGAACACAATTAATGTAGGGCAAACATTTATGTTCCTAATTATGAAAGCAAGCCAGCCAGCAAGATCAGCATGTCGAGCTGATGGGGCAGATCCTGGGAGAGGTCAGCGGGCAGCTGGCCAGTGGGACAGGCCATTGCTGTGGTCCATGCAGGGAGGGACCAGCCCCAAAATAGGGGCTTCAGATGCCTCAATCCAGGGTGGAGCTGGAGCTCCTGCCTGCGTGCTGGCAGTCCCATAGCCTCCCGTTAGCTCAAACGTGCTTTTAGTGGAGGATATTCAGATTCCTGAGTTGTATGAGATCCTGAGCAATAGATAGTCAAAGATAGCAAATTTTTTTTAATTACACTACCAGAATTAGTCTGTTTTCCTATTTCTTAAAAATAAATTCTGAGTGTAATATGAACAAAATTGAGGCTATATTGTGGAGCTTGCTCTTTGCCATTGTCTCCTGTTGGGAGAAGCAGGTAGTGGCAGTAGGCTCTCTGTTCACAAGCAGAAGTGATGGACCTTTGAGAGGCAGAAAGAAAAAGACACGCACCAAGTCCCACGTGCCTGGGGAAAGATCACAAATGATAATTCTGAACATGTCTTTATTTTAGAAGATAATCATTTATTTCAGTGCCCTTTTGGAGCACAAAGCTTAAATATACGCCATACCTTTGAGTCTATGGCACAGTGAGTCATATGGTTTTGAATGTAAATAGGTGTTACAAACTCTGTCAGTCCTCCTGTTCCCAACCAGGCAGCCTGGGAGGAAGCTGAACCAACTGTTCCTAGGCAGTAATGTACATTTACATAAAATGTTTCACATTTTTCATGTTTATTCCATGCAGATGGCTCCATTTTGAACATCCAGAATTTGTTTTGACTTTGTGACTATAGCTTGTAAACAGAGAGTTGGCTGGCATCTGTACTGGGTATAGGTAGCTTTTCGTATTTGATCTAAAATTGAGTGAGGCTGTAGCCAAACCATTAGTCAGTCAAAATAATGTTGCAAGCTGGTTACAGGCAGCATATCCAAACCATGAGGGAAGCCTGAATTAGAGGCAGTAGCACTGTCCATAAATTGACAAATTGATGCGCTAGTGGTGTTTCACTTACACAGCTACTTTAGCCAGACTCTAAACGTGGCTTTGCAAATCAAGGCATCTCGCTATTAAACGTTTTGAACTGAATATCACAGAAGTTCTCTTAAGTGAACGTGTTGATGCGAATAATACAGGGAAAATGCATGGATATACATATATTTATAACTCAAGATACAGAAAACTCAGTTGCATCACTATTAAGCATGAAAACACTAGTGCTGATTCTTATCTGTGTGTATTACATGTATGGAAATGATTTTCAAGGACAGATGAATACCAAAAATGTAAAGTTCTCTACTTTTTGTTTTGTCAGATCCACTCTTAATCTTGCAGATGAGTTTTAGGGCTATTTTTCCTGCTATCAGTATTTAAATGCTTTACCTCTTTTCTATATATTAGTTATAACAGAAAGGGACACCGATTTTGATTTGTTACTTGAGAGTGTAGCTGAGCCATCTTTTGCTTTAAAAGGTTCCCTGTGCCTTTGTCTTCTCTAGTTCAAGTAATTAAGTTGAAGGGTAAGTAGCCAGAGTATGTACAAAGGCCTTGGCTTTATTTTGTTAGACCTAATTATTCCAGACAATACAAAATATTTTTCAGTAATTCCCCCTTACCTGTTCAGAGCATATCTGCGCTTCCTGCTTATCTGCGGGTTCAGTTCTGCTTGCACGTTGCTCAGATCTATCACCTTGCTGGAGAAATACATGATTTGTAAATCTGAAAGGATTCCCCAACAGCTACCATAAAATTAAGCTGTTAAAGAGCTCTTGGAGCTTGTTTAAATGTAGACCTAAACAAACCTCTTCACTGTTTAGCTCAAGATAAATCTTTTAAAAAGTCCTGTTCTAAATCACTTCCTAATTTTAATGAGTTTATATATCAGCCTTTGCCAGATTTTTACTGTAGCTATTCTCCAAGATTACAGCCATGATAAAGTAAGGACAAAAATTGTTTATTATATGTTATTCTTCAGAAGCAAAACTTTTTCCCCCAGAGGCTGTTGGGAGAGTTATTGATTTTCTGCCACAATGTGAAATGTGTGACCTTTATAATATGAGCAATGATTACAAGGCCAATAAAATGACATCATTCTGTTTAAACTTTAGAGTTCGCAGGGCAAATAGCAAAATGTGCCACATTTAATGATGTCCACGGACGTGTGGACATTGTGTACATTGCCTGGCTTCAAGTGAGACTGAAACACAAAGCAGGCAGGCTCTCCGTTCCCAAAATACCCTGTGTTTGTGCCAGGAGTGGGGGAACAGGAGTATATGTACCAGGTAGAGCTGTATCTTTTCCCAGCTCTTACGGCAAGAAGTCACTGCTTTTCTGAGAGCAGACTTTTCTAAATGTTTGCATCTACCAGTGCCACTGACAAAACTCCTCCTGATGTGATACAGGATGAGCTATTTGGGCACAGCTGTATACTTTCGTACAGATTTTCCCCAATCCACTGCATATGCATTTACAGGACTAAATTCTGTTCTTGTAATACTGCTTTAGCCACTTCATTGCAGTTCCTCTAGAGTAGCCGAGAGAAGGCTCCGTCCCAAATATACAAAGTATAACCGCATGGAGCATATTGATATTTTAATACATGTGAAAACAAGTAACACAGAAAGCTTTAGTCAGGCTTGGAGGGGGGTGCCACAATCTGATTCACTAAAATAATTTCAGAGAATAAATTTATGGAAATTTATCTCTGCATTTCCCACTTCAGTCACATCAGTCTGTGTCCCCACATTATTTTCTTCCAGTCCTTCAAAAACTCATTTTTGATCCATTAGGACCTGCTTCAGCCAATTCTCTGTCCGTTCTCCAGCCCGTACCAAGCCAGAGCCCCAGCATGGAAACGAGGGTAACTGTGATTTCCCTTTGGCTCAGTATTCGGTCCAGCTAAATGTGAAGCCAAAGCGCTCGTCACTTAGAAAACACAAGCAAAGCAGCACAACACATTCAAGGCATTGCAGAGGAAGGAATAGGGATAATTTTCTTTCCCATTTCTGGCTCATTGTGTAATATCAATAATCTCTGTAGCTTTGTATTATGCTTCCGTAAGTGGCTCTAGTGATTGATTAAACACCTTAGCTTTTCTTTGGCGTTTAATCAATTGCAGCAGCAGTTTATTGCTTGGTGTATTACAAAGTAAAAGAGATTATTACTTAATTATTCTGAAAAATAGCAGCTTGCAGTTGTTGCTACCGTGGATACGTGTCTACGCTGACATTGGTGTCACGCCATCCTTTCCTTTGTGCCTCCTCGTCTGTGTGCTGGGAGAGAGTGTGCAATTCCTGCCGGGTCATGCACAGTCAGTCCCTCAGCCATCACCAGCACAGTGCAATTAGTGATGTTAAATAAATAATTGCTTACGGTGGGGCTTCCCACAGTGCAAAGAGCCTGATTCTGCCACTTGCTGGGTACCTTCAAATCTCACTTAAATTTTAGGCAATGTCCTTATCAACCAGCCCACGTGAATGTGAACTCACTGTCAGGTACAAACCGCTTCTGGAAACAATTCAGCAAGAATTACATCGGTACCAGGAGGCATTTTGATAGCCTAGGGAGCAGCACTGGATGTGTGCACAACTGGAGATAAATCAGATATGGGGAATGTTATTGGTACGTGAGTGTGAGAAAGAAAAAAAAATAACATTTTGTGACATCCTCTTGAGGATCTAGGAAACGGCAACTCTTCTGTTTTGACACCTGAGGTTTTCTGCCTTGAGTGCAAAATTGAATCCATATGCAAGAGTTCAGAAAGAATATTGTGGTGTGATAAAGCATAAGGATTCAGGGTAGCATACACATCTGTGCATGTAGGGGTACCACAGGTATTGTGATCAGTATGTATTCTTATCTATCTGCTTGTGGAATAGGATCTAACCCACCTGTATTCCCATGCGAAGGGATAGTCCAATATTTAGAATAAAAAAATGGGATTTAGTTCCTTGCTTTGCCCCTGACTTTCTCTATGATCATAGGCAAGGGTATTTGTCTCCTTGTGCCTCAGTTTCCTTTTGTGAATGGGAGTAACCATTGTTCACTACCTTAGAGAAGCATATGGAATGAAGGACTGCTAGCTGCTCCTCCATTGTGACAACGGACACCATCTAAATACTTTCAGTAGAAAAATGAAACCTCTTTGAAGCTTTGATGCTGCAAGGATTCGTATAAATTAAAGCTGTGCCCTTGACTTGAACAGGGCTAGTCAATGGAAGAGCTGTGACAAAGCATCCACTGCAAATTTAAGCATTTCCACAAATGATTCTAGGGGTTATTGGGGTGGGTGGGGTGGGGTGTCACGTTGGTTTATGAGGGAACAAAATTGAACCTCTTACGGTGTTTACTTTTCCTCCATTATGATAGTAGAGGTCTGACTATCACCTTTCTAGGCAGCTTTGTGAATCCAAGAGGTTGGTAGTGCTCTTGCTTATGCTTAAAGCTGGCATTGCCTGTGAGTAGTGATGCTTTGGCCAGTCCATAGAAGTCACGCAGCATCGTATGCCGGTTTTGTGTCAATGGTGCAATGGCTTTTGCAAGTACTCTAGCAGAATTGGAGCGAGCAGACGTTGCTGTCCAGTGACTAGGAGAAGTTCATGTTTCTTTGAGAAGGTGCTGGATGGTCCTAACCATTAAAAGAGTTTATTTTCTTACTCCAACAGATTTCCCCTCCCCTCCTTGACGTTACCAAATTTATTATCACTTTTGTCTTTCAGGTGTAACCTGTCTTTAGTGTTGCAGACACATCAGCCAACCATGCATTAAGAACTGGGCCCTTACTTTAATTCAGTATAATTTTCTTTTTGTCCAATAATTTCACAAGCACTAATCCACACTTCAAATGCAGGAGATACTTTGATCCCCAAATTGTTCAGCACTTCATGCAGGAAAAACCGTAGGCCACAGTCATGAAACTCCTAGAGGATGGCTGCTGGCTTCCTGTGGCGGAGCTGGTTGTTGTTTTCCCCCCTCTCCCTTCTTTGCTCTAACCATTTTGTCTGTCTATCTTGTCTTGTATTCAGTTTTCAAAGCAATTGCCATGAAGGGCTTCCTTTTTTTAGTGCCTAAAAGGGAACAATAGATTTTTAGAATAAGCATATATATATATTTTTTATATGACCATCTGTATATGCATATCATATCTATCATCATATCTATACTTTAATATACTAAGTTCAAGTTAAACAGAAATTAATATTTATTATTGTTATTTTTTATGAAAAGGTCTTTAAATGTATCCTTAAATGCACATGACATTTAAAATTATTCCAGTGCTGGATTCCTGAAAAAGTAGATGACCTTTTCTCTTGAAATTGGAGTGTTTTTTCCTTAACAGTTACATTAGGCACAGAAGATTAAATGTTAACCAAGCTGTTAAAATGTATTGTTTCCCTTTGAAAGCTAATCCTGTTCCTCATTTTCATTAATGTTGGCTCATTCGTTTTTCTTTTCCTTTCCTTTCCTTTCCTTTCCTTTCCTTTCCTTTCCTTTCCTTTCCTTTCCTTTCCTTTCCTTTCCTTTCCTTTCCTTTCCTTTCCTTTCCTTTCCTTTCCTTTCCTTTCCTTTCCTTTCCTTTCCTTTCCTTTCCTTTCCTTTTGCAACTGTTTTTGCATGAAAATGCAGAGTAGCAATAAAGAGATTTTTTGTAAAACTTGCTTTAAGACTCTTCTCTTTCAGATCCAGTTAAAGTTTTTAAGTTCAGTTATTTTAAAATTCATATTCTTCAGTTCCGTAAACAAAAAAAAAATGGAGAAATATAATGAGGTGCAAAGCTATTTTCTAGCCCTCACTAATCAATAAATGCCAACAAAATGGGGATGGTGTAATGTCCATAATTTAATTGTCTGCTGTTACCAGGTCACCACGAGACAGTAGCAGAAGCGGGGAGAAGCTGGAATTGGCCATGTCCAACCTCACTGCAGATGTCCTGGAATTACTCCTGGAGTTTGTTTATACAGGTTCTTTGATCATAGATTCAGCCAATGCAAAAACCCTACTGGAAGCTGCCAGCAAGTTCCAGTTTCATACCTTCTGTAAAGTCTGCGTTTCATTTCTAGGTAAGAATCACTCCATCTAGTGAGGTTTTAAGATCTTATTTTAAGGTTTGTAAGCCTTTCTTCTAAAAACTCTTAAAAGATAATTAGGAAACCCAAGATTAAATATAGTAAAATAAAATAAAATAAAATTTAAAAACCCACGTTATTTATTTGGGTTGAGATTTGAATTTAAAATGCTGACACAGTGGCCAGTGGAAAATTATCTGAAAAAGTGTAGCCTGTTGTTTGAGTGGCAACTGTTTTCACATCTTGGATAGACTTTTTTGTTGAATCTTCTTTCCTACTTGGTATGCTGGTGACATTCTGTTTCCCAGAGGTTGATCTCTGCACAGATACCAGGCTGTAACGCACAGGTTGCTTATAACTGTGACAGCAAATGTCGAGTGCTACACCAGGCCATCTTGGTCAAGCACTGAAAGAGTTGGAGCTGGACTCCCACAGAGGAGTCAGGATCTGCAGTTTTCTTGCATCCATGAGAAAATCCTCCACATGTCCAATGTTCTTGTAAACAAGATCTGGTTGAACTACTCCAGGTTGAATGTTCACAGGGTTTGTTCTTTCATACAGAGTTATGGTCTGATGGATATGTGTCATCACAAATGGTGGATGGGAATGAAAGGTTGCTCTGCTCTCTCTTGGTAACTCATGTGCCCTGCGTGCACAGGGAGCGTTTGCCCCAGAGAGGGTGTACAGATCAAAATCTTAACCAGTGCTTCTGTCCATCCTCTCACGGCCACATGAGAAGCCCATTCCTTCTTGTCTGGAGCACCACGTCATCCTGCTCCTTGCATTTTCTGTATATTTTCCAATACAGACTATTTCAAAACAGTCCAAGGTGACCAGCTCAGTTAACTAAGCTTTACTGGTCTGAACTGGAACCATCCAGCCCCATTTCTATCATGGCAGAAGAGGAGCCAGAACTGGAGCTCAAATGAAACACGTTGGTTCAAATTCCTGCCTGTATCACACGCCACTTCTTCACTAACATGGCTATAGTATCAGTTAATAGACAGTAATAATTTTCAAATTATTAGCACAAACTTACTAATACAAAAAGTGTGAGCTTGATCTTATATCACTTACTTCCCGTGTCCAAGTTCCAAATATCTTTTTTGGACATCTGATTTCTATTCAGGCTCCCTCAACTTGGTATGAGAGATGTCATTCTCTCTGGAGCCCAAATACATCTTCAACCCAGATGAACTATAGGTTCTTCTTGGGCAGTTCTCATTTCAAATTGACATCTAGAATTACAGAGTGTGGATGATGAAAGTTTAGAAAATGTTGCACTCATTTAAAAAAAAAAAAACCTAACTCAAAGGAGTCCAGTTTACTGCTGTGTTAATTTTCACTGCTAAGCTGACCTCCCGGCAAGATGAGTGGTGTGACTAGGCTGGTACAATGCAGGCATCAGTAAAGAATCTGTGGTATTGTATTCTTCTCTTCTTTCCAGCTTTTTATATGTCACTTGTTTAAAAGTCTGTTCTCAAATGGGTGGGTAATGGGGAAATGAAATCTGTGCCTTGCAATCCCACTGTGTTGGTTGTGCAACTTGAGTGAGGGCTCTGGCTTTGGCATTGCTTTCCCCCAGCTTCCCTTCACCACCTTTTAAAGTGATTAGATCTTATGGCCTTTCCAGGAACAGATACGTTTTAAGTTGCGCTATCTCTAAAGATTCAGCCACAAAACCAAAATACATTTATTTCACTAAATCAATGTGAGATTTCTCTTTTCCAATAGTTAATATTTGAATTCAGTGAACCATATTGCGGTATGAAATAGTAGAGTTGGTTATAAGTTCAGTGATATATGGGGAGTCGCTGGAATTTTGTATTCTCATTTGGAGAATTCATGGAATGTAATTGCTTAATTTTATTTATAGTTGTGACTGGATTGCTCTACAGAGATAGTAGAGCATTTGCCATCTAAAACGTTTAGGGAAAGGCATTTTTTTCTTCTCTGTGGCTGTGTTTTTTCTTTTCATCCCAGCCACCTCTGCTCCCCACAAAGCAAAAATACGGTAAAAATCAGGTTTTTTTCCAGGGTTTCTGGAGGATTCACCAGTATAAACAGTGATTTTTTCCCATTAGTGGCCATGTCTAAATAGTGAGAGAAGTGAAGGGAAGTCCAAAGAGGCCCAAAGAAGTAAAAGCCTCAAATGAATAGGTCTGTTCAGCCCAGCACCATCTCAGGGGAAATTCAGGTCATCCTTTTTCAGCCGTGAAGCTCCAGCAGGGTCCTAACTGGTTGATGTCCAGGCAGCTTTTGTGTCTCTATCCGGGGGTTCTCAGCAGCGTTGGGCAGAGGCACCCCAAATCCGCTTGCACTTTCTGGTGGAAACATGCTGCAAATGTGTCAGGAAAACTGTTTCATTACGACGGGAGATTTCTTAACCAGCTTCACTGGGCTAATTATAGCCACGTTCTCTCTCTCCCCCACATGCTGTCTCCTCTGCTTTTGTCTAGATTATGAGAAATGACAACAGTTTTGTGCCGACTGATGCAACGATGCTGACAAGTTCGTGCAGGCACCATATGATAACTGGGCAAATGTTTGCAAACTGGTCAGGACATCATAGGTATTTCCTCCATCCATATGGCTGAAGACTTGAGGTTTTTTTCTTTTTTTTTTTTTTCATATTTGTTTTATGCTATCATCACAGTCATGGCTCAAATCGGATTTCAGGAGATTCATTAGTATCACAGTTTGGGTCCGTGATGCGGGGACCCCCATCACAGGAGAGAACAAGTTCTGAGCTTGTACTTCAGCCTGCTGCTGATAAAATAAAAGTATTCTTCCATAAGTCTAAAGAAGTTGGTGGAACCTGTTAGATTCATGGAGAAGAATAGGAAAGAGCAGGAGCTCTGAATTTTCTTAGTCTCTTGGGCAAAGGGCACAAAGACAAAGTTTGCAAAGAGTATGAGAGGGAGCTATGAGAAAAACTGGACGGACGGACCAGTGGTGAGACCTGCATGAATAGGCATATGCACCTGAGGGAAGAAGAGGCCTTTACAGTCCTTATGAATTCGAGAGAAAGTATTGTGGCTAATTTTTTGTTCATCCAAGGTGGAGAATTTTGAGCCAGCTGGAGAACCACGCTGCCCGGCACTGGAGAAACTGAAGCATCAACCATATCTGGAGATAGGAGAAATAAGTAACGCTCTCACAGGAGAAGTGAAATCTTTTGGACAGTGAATGCATCCAGAAGTCTTCCAGCTATCGTCCATCTTCACATGCTTTTGACACTAGTAGGAATACCTGAGGAATAAGATCCTCATCAGAATGTACACAGAGTATGATGAGGAAATGCAAGTTTTATGCTAATTTTAGTGATATCCAAGTCATCATCTAGAAAGCATCTCTAAGTGAAAATACAGTACTTAATGCACACAGAGGGGGTTTACATCAACCACTGAGCTTCCATCATACTGTTACCGCAATCTTGCTGAGTAATCCTTCCTACATACCATATATCTCTGACTTTATCTCAAGTCGTCCCACTCCCAGAAGTGCAGTCTTAGCAGTCTGCCTGGCTGCTTATCTTATGATGACTCTGCACAGGATTCCATTCCAAAATAACACCTTAACGAAGTGGAGAATACCGTCTGCTGATCTGCAATATTGTGATATACATAGAAACAAGTATGCTATCCAGCACTATCTCGAACCAGTGAGAACCTACTAGATTACACCTGATATCCTTAAAGTCCATTCATAAGTCTGTTATGAAATGTCCTTGAGCATTGGGAATAGCTTAGTAGTCACATGTTCTGAAGGGACTCAAGGTGAAACTCCACAAAAACGTGTTATTACAAGTCCAGTGTCACTGTGGCAAAAACAGCAATTACTGTAAACATGTCAGCGTCCAAAGGAAAACGTCTCAGGAGCAGATGAATCAGAACTGGTCCTTAGCTGTCTCTGTCATGTTGGCATCCTGAAGTGCCCCCGGACTGCAAACGGTCAATTGGAATGGGATATATTATATAGCAGAAGTCTATATCTAAGTAGTCATGTAGGCTCCCTTTATAGTCAGTGAAGAGTAACAGGCATCAGTAAGGCATGGTTCTGCTCAACCTGAAGTCATTATCCAAAATATTACCAGATTAATCCAAAATGTTACCAGATTGCTTCTTGGAATTCTTTGTTTATGAGTGTGCAGGGATACTAATGTGATTGCTCAGTTACACCATAGACAGCTGGAGTCAAGAGAGATCAATCTAGCCCCCAAAGTTTGAGTCAGAGGTGAAAAATGGAGGGTGTGTTTTTTCTGTTCACAGGATAGATTTTCTGTACCTCCTATAGCTGTTGCCCCAACCTCTGTCTTGCTCACCTGCAGTGAATCACTCTAGTTCACATGCCAGCCCTCATCTTAAAAAGACATCACTGTGCCCACCTTGCTGTGGTGCTCATCACATCAAAAGTGATGAAGTGCACAGAAGTGCATCAGCAGCCTCCTGAACATACGGCAATCGGCATCTCCCCAGGACCCCTCTGTAAATGGCCTTATCACACTTGCTGAATCAGGCAGGGATAACGTCATTTGGGTCTGCCACCGAGCGGTTTCTCGGGGAAGAGGAAGGAGGGAGGCTCAAAGGGACAACATGGAGCTGCTTGGACACCAGTGTACCAAGCTGCATCAGTCACCCAGCATTGTTAGAGGTAGAAAAACCTGTCCAGCTCAGAAGAAACCAGTCGTGACCAGTGCTTTCTCTGCCCCACGCCACAGGCTCAGCTGGGGATGGTATGGGAATCTCTCCTGATAGAGGTAGACCCAGTCCCTTGAAGGCGAAGACTCATTCTTGCAAGTCTTTTCCATCATGTGCTAGTAAACGGCTGCTTAATGAGTCAAACTTGGTTATCACCTTTATTATAAACCCTATAAGGATAAGGTGGAGCAGTGTCAGATTTGTCTTTGACTTGAGAGTTTGCCAAGTGATGATGAGAGTTTTGGGCTCTGTTAGATGATTATTTTACCCCCAGCCGTATGTATACATGAAATCGTGCCAACAGACAGAACCAAGGAACCTAGAAGAGGGTTTTGGTTCTTTTTTTTGGAAAAGCAGAAATTTTGGGAGGTTTGTGCTTCATAGCTGTCAGTTTGCAGCCTGTCTCTGGGCAGTCTTTGAGTGACAAAATCTACTGACGGCAAACAGTGCCGCTGCTCCAGTCTGCTTGAGGAAATGGGCTCCTTGGAGTCAGTACAGTCAACTGATGCAAAATGAGATAACCTCTTTTCAAGATTGGTGAATCTGTAAAAGAAAATAAAAAGAGTGATGGGACAAAGAAAAAACACAAAACTCCTAATCTCATGCCAGGTTAAAAAAAAAAAAAAAAGTAGGTCATAATCCCATTTTAATAAAAGCCACGTATAGATTTTGTGCAGGTTTTAAATCTGGTGATGGCAGAAGCTGGGTGTAGGGAAAAATCCCCAAGCATTTCCAGCAGAAGCAATCTGATGGGAGTTTTGTTTGAAGAGATGTGGGGCTAGCGCACATTCCTGTCCAGTGCTCTGAAATAGTGCACTAGGATATGACACTGCCCAAATGTGATGTACTTCTCCTCCGACAGTGCAGAAGCCTGCCACTGGTACCGATGCTGTTGTGACCTGTTGCAGTCTGTCTGTCTCTCTTTTTTTTTTCTTGGTCCTGTATCTTAAAAGAATATATTCTGCCTATTAGTAGTGGCTTGGTTAACAAAAGCTGAGAAGAATCTGAGAATTCCTCTTATAAATGTCTGAAATTATTGGGTTTTTCTTCAGAATAGCTGAAAAGGAAAAAAGTGCAGTCAAGTGTATGGTGTAGCACACTTTTAACGCAAAGCTACACGCCGTGCAGTTACTTCTGTTTGCTGCGTAGAAGATAATGCCGTCTCCTCTGTGCATGATTTTCTCTGAAACCCACTACACAACGTTTAACTGTGTTTTGCATAAGGGATGTCATCACATTCAGCAGCAACAAAATTCCTTTGATAAAAAAAAGGGGGGAGAATGATTTTTTTCATTTGAAGTAGCTTGGTAGCTGAACAGGGCAAAAATTATCATAAAGCAACTGCAGCATCCTCAGAAACATCCTTAGTGCTGTTTGCATTTATTCTTAAGTGTCTACACTGGCGTTTACATCTTTGCGGTTTCTTAAAGCAACATTGTAGGCAGTAGAAATAGCAGCAGTCTCTTGGCTGGGTTCCCGTCCCTTGGGAAGCCCCAGATACTATTATGTCAGTAGGTTTCCCCAGTGCCTTGTGAAAGCTTACACGAAAAGCAAACTCAGAAAGTGCTTTTCTATCTCCATCCCCAGCTCAGCTGTTAGACAGGCTTTGATTTTGTACTTTAAACCCCAATCCTAAAGTAACCCAGGGTGCCGCTTCTAATTAACTCCCTGATATTAATTAGGGTTGGAGGTTTGTCGGTGGCACTTATTTTTTCATGATCTTGGTAAAAATGTGAATCTTGCTTTTAATTATTCTCACTTGCATTTTTTTTTTTTTTTTTTTGCTCCTTTTAGAAAAACAACTGACTGCTAGCAACTGCTTAGGAATATTAGCCATGGCCGAAGCCATGCAGTGCACTGAACTATACAACATGGCCAAAGCATATGCCCTGCAGATTTTCCCTGAGGTGGCAAACCAAGAAGAGATCCTTAATATCTCGAAAGACGACTTCATTTCCTACATGTCCAATGACAGCCTGAACACCAAAGCGGAGGAGCTGGTGTATGAAACAGTGATAAAGTGGATTAAGAAGGATGCTGCAATCAGAGCTCAGGTAAAAATAATCTCAGCAGCCTCACTCTGTTCTGTTCCCATGAATGCCTCTTTTAAAATAGAAACCATCCCCGTGCAATTTTAAACATGAGGGTGCATAAGAGATGGGATGGGCAGTTCAGATAAAAAAAGAGAAAGGGAATGAAGGCTATGCACAAAATGTATGTAATTTCAAAATCTGATCCCCATATCTGATCATTTAGAATCAAAATCTCATTTGTGACATGCATGGTACAAAGCTAGGGCCTTGAGTTGTTGGCTGCAGGCTTGGTCAGAGATAAATTGGGAAGGATTAGAGCTGTGTGAGATGCTGCTTTAAGGAGGGGATGCGTTTTAGTAACAGTGGGAAATAAAAATCTGTCAAAAAATCTGTATTTCTTTTGATGCCACATACTGAATGAGTGTAACCAGTACATAAAAAAAAAGATTCTGTATCTTTATTGGCTGCTTAGATAACCCCTTGGGTATTATATATTTATTAGAGTTAGCCTTTCATCAACCATCTGAGCTATGCAGTCTGCTCTTGACTCAAGAAACTGAGCGTATTACTTTGCTCAGCACTGTCTCCAGATAAATGCTAGAAGCAATGACCGTTTGGAGGCTGGTGATTGTCCTTGGGACCAGAAGACATCCCTGGTGATATTTAAAAACCTGCCACTTGCCTTCAGTGCAGTTCTTGCAAGTCAGCCTACGTGCGTAGTGAATTGTGGTGGTCTGAACCCCAAACCTCTCCATTTGGAGGCCAGTTCTCCCCACAGCCCCCAGAAGGGGAAGGTTGTTTTCCTCCTTTCCGCTCCTTTGGAGGCTAAAGTTGCTGGCCCATCCTGGCAAGGCCAACTTCTGTTGATCCCCAGTCACAGTTTTGGCTAGTTTAAGGAGGACAGTCCAGTTGCTTATGGACCAGACTGGGACTCAGGGAAACACTTGGCCACACTTTGTTGATGCCATCCCACATCATAAAAGGCTGTACCTTCTTGATTTAAATGAGAATTCAAGCACCTAAATGTGCAATGGGATATTAAATACATCATTGGATGTGATCCAGAGCGGCTCTCTCTCTGTCCCTCACCTGGAAAGTGGGAGAAATAGCACTTCCCAACCTCACCAGGCTGCTGGATGAGGATAAGGGCATTAAGAATGGTGGGGACTCCATGCCAGGCCAAGCCGTGCTGCCTGCACTGCCTGTGCTGCCAGCTCAGCCCCTGGCCCCTGCCAGCAGCCTGCAGTCCCCAGGACCTTTCTCTAAACCTGTCCTGCCCTGTGCAAGCGGGTGATGTAGCTCAGCAGAGCAATCCTGTGCAGGGGACCTGCCGCTCTCTCTGACCACCTCCTCCATGTGCCGGCGATGCCATTTAGTATTGCCCAATATTATTATTGCCCAAAACATTTACACAATATCATTGATTTATTGAAATGGGCCCCTTTTTGGCTCTCGCTGGCCTTGAAAAACACACTGTTCTACAGAGTATTTCCGTGCTTGCTTAAAGTTTGATGACAGCAGTCAGCGCTGTGCAGCTCTGAGCTCTGAACCTAATGCAACCTTGGGGATTATTCCCAGGGGCCAGAGTACGGGAGCCCTGCGGCAGGAGCCTGTTTGCCTGGTGCAAACAGAAGGTGTCACTCACCGGGCAATCCGGGTTATGTTTTCAAAATTGCTGGTGTGAATATTTCCTTCTGCGCCCTGTTGTGGTGTGTTATGAATGTATTTTTTTAAGTGGTGGTTTTTCTTGCCCCCCTCTCACTGCTACCACCACCGCCATCTCTTCCTCTCTTCCTCTCTTCCTTTTGTGTTGCAGTCGGGTTGGTTTTCTGGGTTTTTTTTATTTCCAAGTTGCCTTCCCCTCTGCCCGGCTTCTGCAGTGCCTTTGTAGTTTATGATGGCAGTTTTATTTGCTTCTCCAAATGTCTCTGTGGTGCTTTGGTTTCATGCATTACTTTACAAGGGCTTTTAATTTTTAATTTGTATTTATCCAGAGATGAGGGTCTTGAATAAATTAATATTAAAGATACCAAGCAGATAACTATTTTCATGCCCAATCCTACCACTAAACTAGTTTCTTTGGATCACAGCTCTCATATTTTTTGTACTCTCTACACTGCTTGATCTGTTATAAAGCTCTTAGTTAAATAGGTACTTACTTTCTAAAAGTAGTAACTCATACTTACCATGAAAAGTACCATCTTTACAATAATGACTTCTGCATTTTCAGAGCCCAGGAACAAATAGCTCTGATGGTGGATAGGAAGAAAGATAGACCTAAATAATCTTATTTCTGATAAAGATGATGAGTGAAAATTTGTGCTTGGTGTGCGGCGAGGCTCAGCATGCTGGGAAATGCCCAAGCTCCCATGGGATGCACAGCCTGCTTAGAGCTTTGCAGAACTGGGCGACCATGGCAATAGCAAACGCCGGGTGGACCTTCTTGCAGGAGCTGTGCGTGGATATTCTGACTTTATTCACAGTTTGGTGAAATGGATTCACTCAACTCTTTTTAGACTCTTTGGGGTGGGGAACCAGCACGTGGAGGACATCAGTGCAGCAACAGGATTGTTGCTTCTGCACCCTGCCGGTGGGATATCTTGGGAGGGTTGCTGGTGAGGTTTTAGCCACGAATTGCAAAAGCCCCAAGACATCGCTCCTGCTCTACTGCACGCCTCAGGTGACCAGTCTGGTTTTATTTCTCTCTCCCAAAGGCAGTCCTGGCAGTTAAATCTTTCAGGGCGTGGATTTCCAGGGCCCACACTTTCTTTGTATCTCCCCTCTTCCCATCGCCCTTTGCCTGACAGGCCAGGCTCCATCCTCACATTTTTATTTTCAATAGCTCCAACAGCAGGTGATTAAAATGCCTCCTTGGCAGCTTTGTCCAAGCACTGAATTGGTGATTCTCCCAAAGGTGGATGTCTGGCACAAACAGGGAAAGGTCTGTGTTCTTCGTCTCACCTGCATGTCCATCTTCCCTGGCAAAGCCTGTCAGGGGCTCACTCAGTGGAGACATCCCCACAGAGGAGCTTGGAGAAGCAGGCTTCTCTCTAAATCAGCACCCTCTGCCCCCAGGGCAGCTGTGACCCTCCAAAACTCCTTGTGCTTTAATGGCTTTGTATCACTCTGGAGTGCAAGCTTACGCCTGGGGACAGTAAATCTCACCACTTGTGTTCCCCACACCGCAGCTCCTTGTGCCGCACTCTTACAACAACTTATCCATCACTGCCTCCCCTCCTGTCCGGATCCCTTTTTGAGATCCTCTGGGAAGGAGATTTTCAATGGAGCCTCCCGTTCTCCTGGAAGGGCGTTGAGTTCACTATCTCCCTACTCTTCTCTGCCTTTCTAAAAGCTCTTCTTTGGGTATCAAATTCTTTCTGCTTTTGTTAATTCTTTCCCCACCAGGCTGGAGGGCAGTGGCAGGGAAGGAACCAGGATTTGCTTGCAAGGGAAGTTGAAAAGCTGCGCTCTGGCTGACTTCTAATTTTGCAAATTGTGCTCATACAAAGTCTTATGGTCTTATAGAAGTGCTCTATGACATTACAAAAAACAGCATCCAAGCCTTGTTACAAAGAGGGAATAACAGTGCTTTAAAGGTTGCTGATCCATCTACGTAAGGCAGTTCAAATAATGACATATGTTTTAAGCTAGGATTTGGTAAATAACTGTATCCAGTGCTTTGGAGCAGCGCACCAGCTCATATGGTAATGTTTATGGAGCTATTTTAGTGCTGTTAGTAGTGGAGTCACATAAAATCGGTCTAACCAAAAGAAGCAACCTGTAACGTGAGGTCTGGACTAGGTGGGTAATTTCCTGTACCAGTGGACGCAAAGCGCTGGTTGTAGGAGTCCTCTTGATTGCTTGTCACTGAGTGGAAAGCCTGCAGCTGACTGACACATCTGGAAAAGCTGAATTTACTGTTTTTTCTATTTATTTCTCTTCCTGACTGATGGACAAGATTGTAGGGTTTATCCTAACAGTTACCCCCTTGATAAGCTTATTATAACTCTGGCGAAGTCATGCAAAAAATATATTGTATAATGGAGGCTTTACCATCTGGTAACCAGGACGGTCTGAGCCATCCAAACAAGCAAAGATTTCTGCCAGGCCCCAAGCAGTCTTCACCTGAGCTCACCCCCCAGCTGTCTGCGTGGCCTTGGACAGGTTGTTTCACCTTTCTGCCCCCATTTCTTACACTATAAGCTGGAGGGAAGTGATGCCTTTCACGTGGGCTGTTGGGAGGATCCGGTGGATAACGAGCCATGTTTTCCGCTGGTACTAATGACTGCCGGAGCTGCGCAGAGGTGCAGTCATGCCCAGCGTCAGCGCGGGATGGGGAAGATGTGAAGTTGCTGGATGTGCAGCTGCCTGCCCAGAGCACAGATGTACCAAAGCTCGTGGGAAACTTTCCTACTTTCTGCTCCAAGTCCAAAGTTGTATCTCTTTTCTCTGACATAAAAAAACAGTGACATGTTTATTAATAACAGAAAGCCTGGGAAAACAAGATGTCCAGTTGCATGAAGCTTCCCTTTCGCCCTGAGGAGGGACAAGTGAGGAGAGGACAAACATTTCAACAAGTTGCCCAGAGTAGTGCTGGAAGAGAGGCAAGTACTGCAGCAATGAGGAACAGACGAGAGGCTCAGGTGAATGGCAGTCACCTTTTGTTGCACTCTGCAAGAATAGAATCGTGTGCCCTTTTTTTAAACCCTGTTTAAAATCATGGTATCCAGCAGCAAAATGAAATCTCTCCACCATAAAGGCATTAACAAGCCTTCTATGAACTTGTGTCCTCAGAGGCAGATTTGTCTGAACAGCATCTTCATGGTGCCTGAGAACCAGAGATGCATAGACAAATTGGAGGTAATTTAGAGAAAAGCAACACAAATGATTAAAAGACTGAAGGAACTGATCTGAGAAAAAAAAGATTAAAAGATATGAATATGCATGACTTGGCCTAATGACAGTTAAAGAGGGATAAACGTCTACAAGTGTTTGAAGCCCCAAGGAGAGGAGTTGCCTGGAAGGATGCAAGGGGTGTAACAACAGTCAGGACCACTGGGATGAATTTGAGACTTGGCAAATTAGTCTAAGCAAACACAGAGCCCACCTGAAAGCCCTGTATCTGTCAGTGAGGGTAAGGAAAGGTGATGGAGAGAAGGAGAAGAGGATTTATGTAAAAAATGCTACAAATGCCCATGAGCTATATTTTGGCAGTGACAGAGAATGGCAGTTCAGAGGCAAGATCCTACAGAGGAGAAGGGGTTGGTAACCATGAGAGAGCAGATGGAAGATCCCTGGTCTGCGGTTAGGCTGTTGAGATGGTAGCGTAATTTCTCAGGCACATTTTAAAGAGTCTCCAAAGTTACGCGGAAGAGCAGCTTGCTCCAAGAAAATGGAGAATCTGACAGGGAACAAGCACAATCCCAGCTCTGCTCTGTGGTGACAAGGAGGTAATGATATATTCACAAGCTGATACCCAATACCAGCATGTACAAATTACTTAAGTTCACCATAATAGGAAATTAATTGATCAATCAATGTACTTAAGGGCATTAAGCTTCAGGAAAGGAATGTTGGAAGAAGTATGACAAAGAAGCTTCCAAGGGAGCCTAAGTGAATTAGGCACTAACACTCCATTACGGTTCAATTAGGCTTCTTTGAAAAGCCCAGACTACCCTGATGCTTTGAAATCCATTTGTGGGAAGAGCAGAGAAATTCAAAAAGATGCCATAATGAAAGTGCAAGAAGCTCCAATTTCTCTGAAAGTGAAAAATGCAAGGGATGAGCAGTAACCCCTGTGATTTCCCAGGGACCGGCTGCTCAGAGAGCTCAGATTTAAATGAGGCTTTTGCAGACACACTCAGAGCCTGTACAGGCTTACAGAGGGAGAGGAAAAGGCAGCAGCAGGAACAGTATCAGTGCAGATTCAGAAAGCATGCCCTTAGCTATATATTGGAGGAAGAAACTGCATTAAATAAAAAAAAGAGGGTGCAGGTGACATTAGCAGATCCTTAAATTCCCCCTATACTAAACTTCTAAGTTTTTTTAAAGGGATACCCTTGACTGAAAATCTGCTGAATTATTTCTCAGAAGTTTAAATTGGTTTGAGGAGCTCCCTTATCTCCCAGTTCTCTCAGTCTCTTAATTTGTGGCTTTTCCAATACATTTTCCTATTTTTTGCAAAATATTTCTCTGCTGTTGCTGAAGCAACATCCTTACAAAGACACACGTCCACAAGCAGCTCCTCACATGTGCTCACTTGCTTTGCCTTGTGCTGCACCTGGCACCAGCACTCAGGATGGACCTGCAGGAACAAAATCGTTTTACACTGTAGGCAAGAAGCATTTCAGAGGATTATTGCGCATGGATTCATGCGTCAGTGTGTTGTAGGGATGGATGTATCAGGAGTTTACTTGGTTTTGTGAAGCAACTTACAAGCTTCAGCCATTTTGTTGTTGGCAGCATGCATTTGTGGCGCATCTGTGTGCTTATGGGTGTTTGAATAGGTGACTGCCCATAAACAAAAGAAACGCCACTCACCGCTGTAGTAACCTTTGGGAGAATTCAGGGGGTTTATTTGATAGAGTTTAGTCAGCTAGATAGAGATTGCATGGTAAGAGTGGAGGTTTTTTAAGCCTCAGTATCAGATAAATTCCAAGTATGACAGATCAATGATTTATCTTCCTGCGAATTTAGAAAACTCTCATCATATTACTGCTAGAAATACCTACCCGTGTGCTGCTTTGCAAACAGTTCGGAGAAGAGGACAGCAGTTCACTTTATGTGGCACTGATGACATTACAGTGTTTAGTCAGCTGTGCTGCCATAAAGATGTCACGTTGAAACCTTATTTCAGGAAGACAGAGGGGCTGCTCTTTCCTACTTGCTAGGCATGAGATTTATGCACGTGGCATCCTGCCACTGAGCCACCGGGTGAACCCAGCGCCTGCGAACCAGATTTTCTGCCATGTGTTTATCTCATGATATTATGAGGCTGTCGGCTGACATCCTACCAAGCCTTTTGGTTTAATCTGAAGGCAGCCTTGCAATTCCAAGAAGTCAATACAGGTGATTAATAAATATACTGAGCACATCAGAGAGCTTAGGTTGGGCTTGGATGCAACCTTGGCTGTAAGAATGTGCAAGAGGTTACTGGAAACACGGCGTGTCTTTGTAACACCCAGGGGTTAGATGTATCAAAGCAAGTACCCTCATTACCAAGTAGCAGGGCAGCGCCATGAAAATCTAGCCAAAAAAGGCATATTTCTGAGAATGGCAAAGCAGTGCACCAACAGCTTTGGCTTCCCCAAACTGGCCAGTTCCCTGCTGGGCTTGCACTTGGAAACTTGGAGCCGGCAATATCAGGTTGGGTAACCTGCTGGGGAAGCCTGGGCTGGGCTGGAGATGGTTATGGGGAGGGACCGCTCACGTCACCACTCCAGTGCGCCTTCTTGCTTGGCCACCATGCCGCATCCCGGGCCATCACCATCGGCACAGCCTGCTGGGCGGTTCGTTACCTGGCTGCGGGGTAGGTATCAAAGGCTAGCATCTGCCATTTTGGGGGGTTTGGGTGGTGTTTTTTAATTAGAGTGCCATCTTCTCATTTGAAGGAGTTTTATGCAGTGGGGAACTGATTCTGCTTCAGATCTGTCCCTGATGGCTTCCTCTGTCCGAGGAGGTCCTTGCTGCAGCTCTGAGATCGGGCCAGAGCAAGACGTGGGGCGAGTCTCAACCCAGGGTTTATGTGAGACAACATAAATCTCCTTTGTAGCTCTCAGATGAATCGAATATATTCCTACTTCATAATGTTTTTAAAAACTCTATTGGAATTATGCATAAGGAGCTGAAACAGCACTTTATTGCAGCAAAACCCTACCGTAATGTGGGTACTCTAACTTTTGTATTTGTATTTCTAGCTGAAGCCTGTTTCTTTAGGCAGATAGCACAAAGGGTCCTTTGTAGGAAGAACAGTAAACTAGAGAGACAGATGAGTTATAAGGCATAAGGGAAACATTATTTTAACCTCTCTGGGCATTATTTCAAAAACATTAAAAATCTTCAGAGCTTTCCAGTGTAGCATTTAAGGAGCAGGAAATTTGACTCGGTAGCAGTAAACATATTTCCTTTTAAAACTAACTGTATACTGTTGTAGCCCAAGTCTATGCAGGAGCACACTGAGAGTCCTTTTGGAGAATACCTGTGAGGATTTTACTGGATTAGAGATTTGAGAATAAAAAGATTATTTTTAATGTGATACTGAAGAGGGTTTTGTAACTGAGACTTAGAAGATACCAGAACAAAGCCCACTTGCAAGCAAGCATTCATAATACCAATATAATTAGTAGGAGAAGAAATGTCACAAAAAGTTTAGCAAAGTAAATGTCCTCACTCAAACTACCAGCCAGGAACAAAAAAAACACATTCAACTGTTTTGTAATCTAGTTTGCTCAAGCTCCGGCCTGCCTACCGAGATGGGAGTAACTTATATATGAACAGATTATTAGGGAAAGGCTTGAAAGGATCAACTTCAAGGTATAGCAGATCGTGTTGATCATATATTCCTCTGAGTCAACGCTGACCCAATGATAACATCTAAGCTTCCTCATAGTGTGATTGCGACCTTCCGAGCACAGCACCCAGGGCAAATGGACGCAAAAATTCCCCACCAGAAGGGAGAATTAATCACCCTCCAGTTTGGGTTGACGTCTGGTTGTAGACATCTCAATGTGGCATGGTCTGAGGAACACGCTCCCTTTCCCAGGAGCTGACAACTTACAGTTTTAGGCCAGAAGGGGACATTGATATTCTCTGCTTCCCCTGGTGCATGATGCATCCGCTCAGCTCAGTTTGCTCTGGGGACTGTGTTAAGTGTGTTGACTAAATCTCTATTAATTATAACATGAGTTTACACATGTCTAGCTGACAAGTAAATACTTTCTTGTATGTACCTATTTAGGTGTCTGAATCTAGAGCTGAATCTCTCCCCTGAAATGTTTGGGTAATTAAGGAAAGATATCTCCTAAGATTTTTCTTTCCCTGTTTTTACGAAACACACTTGTGACTGCAGGCTGGTTGAAGACCCTGCTTTCAGTTCAGCCACTGAAATCAGTATCGGTGAAATAGGTGCCTTGAAGCAGACCAGATAGCATCTCTCAAAAGTCGCTTCTCTACTGTGTCACCAGTGACTGTCCGAAAAGCCTTTGCTCAGGTGGTAGCAGTGCCCTGGCTCCTGCAGAATCACCCCGGCCATGCACAGCACCACAGGAGTATCCAGCAGCATCACTGCTCATCAAGGAGTTTATGGACCACCTCTGCTGGTGCAAAACCTGAGCAGCTCCCTTCATCCAACAGGAACTATGCTGAGGTTCACGTCACCTGAAAAACTGGTCCTGAAGGCGTTCAAAAACTTCCCCAGCATTTTAAACAATGAATTCGTTAGATTTTTGCATAATGGTGTCCATTTTCAAGGAGCTGAGGCATGGTCTCCCATGTTTATGAGTTGATAACTCCTAATTTTAGGCCAGAAGGGGCATTAATATTCTCTGCTTCACCCTGGCATGTGATGGAGGTTGTAGAGTAGTCGTAAGTGATTCCCAGCAAAGACCTGAGAAATATTTCTACTTGTCCAGCCAGTGCCTGCAGCAGAGTAGCGAGAAGAAAACATCCTTGGAGTTACAGGTGCAAACCGCAACTCCAGGGACCCAAGGTTGTTGTCTGCTGAATTTGGCAATGTGCCCTCCGCAGGTATTCTGCTGTTTTACTCAAAACCGGTAACATCAGTAGGTGCAGTAGGTATTTTGTAGCTGTATAAGGAACAATGGAAAGACGAGAGAATGGAGAGCAAATAACAGACGATAAGGAGTTTGAAATGCTTTACGGTGCTTATTTCAGTCTTAAATGAAAAGGATAATAGTAACAGGATATTTAGTACAATCATAGCTAACGGAGCTAGGAAGCCTTCATAAGGGAGAATCCAAAAGAAAAAGGCTGCTGATTGCCTAAATCACTTGAATATTCTTAAATCAGCAAGGCTAAATGAAATTCACCCTTGACTATAGTGTTTAAAAGAGCTGGTGCAAAAAGCTGTTGGTTTATAAAAGCCTCTCCTGTCCTCTAGAGACGCTGCGACGGTACGTACTCTTCAAATCCCTTGGTGAAAAACACTGCGATTACATGTACCGTTAATGCCATCAGCGACGAGCCCGAGTCACGACTGTGCACAGTCGTGCACACACACACACACACAGCCGGCTTTTTCTAGCTGTTTGAGCAAAAGGAAGAATAAGAGTGAAAAGTGACATTGGTTTTGATATGCGACATTAACTTTCAAGCTGATGAAAGGGAGCAACATGTTCTAATTATTATTCCCCTTCAAAAAAAGCCATGAGCTCAGACAAAAGAGGAGAGAAAGGGGGGGGTGGAAATCCAGGAAAGAAACAGAATCACATTTTCTCACTTATCTAATTAAAGCAAGGTGGGCGAGCGAGAGGGAGAGCTCGCCGTGCTCAGGCAGCAGCGCTGCCCTGTTTATTCTGCGAAAGGTGGGAGATGGAGGCGGTCGCTCTGCCGGGCCCGTGGGAATTGTCTGTCCCTGCTGGAGGGGAGCTTTCTTCCCCATGCAAATTCACACTTGACTTCAGGACATCCTGGTGCCTGTTGAACCCCATGTCCTAATCGAGTGGCACAACTGTTTGCGCCTGTGTTTTGCCTTGTTCATGGTATGGATGCTTCCAGCGCAGACCTGCCTCGGGAGCATCAGGGGCAGCTCTGGCATGTCCCACCGCACCGAGGGAAGGTGCTGGCTCCGCTATAGACTCCGCATATTTTACAACTTTATTTAAACTACCCTTTAGCAACTTGTTCTGCTTCCTGAGCAGCCTGTAGTGGGGATTAACCTCCCCCCTGAGGGTTGTCTGGCTCGTCCCCCGTATACTTGCTGTCTGCATTATTCCCATGTCCCGATGCCACGTTTCGTCTTGGCTCCCGTGTAAGGTTAAACGCCCCCAACCTTCTTAAAAAAAGCACTTCCTGAAATCAGCTTTGCCACCCACTGCCATATGTCCACTGCTCCCTCTCCTACAAGGTACCGTTTAATGACATTAACATATCTGCAGCCAAGTGCCTGACATTTGTGACTCCAGGGAAGGGGAGCAGCCGTTTTACCTCCTAGAAAGCGCTTTAGAAATGGATTTCAGCAAGGCAAAAGAGAGGAGTGTCTTCTTTTCTGGTTTGGAGGCTGATGAAGTGATCTCAAGCCCTACTCAGCCCTGTGCCACGCCAGAGGTAATAGCAAAGAGCCATGGACTTGCTGCTCACGTGGTTGGTTTTTTTTCAGAAGAGGAGCGCTGTCATTTTTCCATCTGTTTTGCATCACCCAAACAACTTCTGTATCCCCAAACAACTGCAGGGTGGCCAGGCCTCAACTCTTCAGGCTGTACCTAAAATTGCCAGCCCCGGTGTCGAGAGGGGCTGGTGAGCAGGGGGCTGGGAGTCAGCCTGAAACCCTGGTCATCTCCCTGCTACCATGGCCCCACAGCTGAACCCATGGGGTTCAGCTCCGCACGGGTAGTTACATCCTCCCTTTGACAGAGTTTGCACCAGGCTGACATGGCTCTCCAGCAGGAAAGCGGTGTGAATTCCTGCTGCAAGGAGAAATCCTCTGTTTTCCTCCCAAATGAAGTCTGCTTCTTCAATTTGGGTGGGGAAAGGGGAAGCCCTGGAAGCAGTCCCGGGTGTCGGTGCATCCTCACCTGCCTGGCCAGCCCATTAGCTGGCCTCCCATCTCACTGTGCCCCTGCCCCATTCCCATCCCTGCTCCTGCTGTGACTTGGCTCTCGCGTGCTGCAGGGACAGGCACGCTGCTGAAAAAGAAAGCAAGAGCCAAGTAGCTTCTGGAAGACCGGAGGCATCTGCAGGCCAGCAGGTGCTGCTGGCGCCCAGCATTTCTCAGGACCAGTCGCACGGACCTCAGGAATATTTATTTGCATCCTGGCCTCAATCCCAGTTGGGATCTTTGGATGCTGCCACTGTATGAATATTTATTACAACAGATTATTATTATCTTTTCTTGCTGCACACCCTTAGTTTGCATCCTGTTTGTGTGCATTTCTTCTCAAGAACCACATTTTCCTATTACTCTGCTTTTCACTGTACTCTTGTGCTGTGTTGTGATATAACCAATTATAAAAAGAATAATCTGGGGATGGACTGTTGGTTTTTTCGATTGCAGTTTTCTCTCATGGGGTTTTGTTCTCCTTTAAGCCGTGTTCGGTGACAGACAGCTTCATTTGCTCAGATGTCCTTTGCCCTCCGAGGTTTAATGTATTTATTTAGAAGATGAAACCTACTGTCAGTATTTGTATAGCACCCTCTGGAGTCTGACTTCCCCAAAATCTAGAAGTACTTGATTTGTTTCACCAACAAATAAACCCTATTAATTAAAAGATTTTTAGCAAATTGGCTGATATTATTCAGTCTCTGCCATAGCAGTTGTTGAAATCCACCCTATTTACTGGCTTTTGTTTCACATTTATAGTGCCAGAAAAGACTTGTTTGGGTTTTTTTTTACAGTGCAACAACCACGCTCACATTTCAAGGTTAATTCAGAAAACTTGAAAGCTTACTCCATGTCTCCAGTGCACAAGGTGTTATATTCAGCCTGAGTTCAGAATGAGCTTTTATTTCAAAAATTCCTCCATAGAGTGCTATATAACAAGAGTTGCCACCTTTTGAAGATTATTTTCAGTCCCTTGGGACCAAAACCAGCCTGGGTCGGGGAGCACTGAGGGCTGCGTTGTCGCTGTCCCATCCGATCGCTATGTATGCAGCATCCATGACAAGTGTCTTTCCAGGTTGGGTGACAGGGGATGGTTTGCAGGGAAGGAGGCTAAGATGCCGAGCGGCTGAACCCCGGCACACAGGCTGCATTGTGTTATTATTTTTCCCCACACACACAGTATGCTGCGGAGTTGCTGGCAGTGGTGCGCCTCCCCTTCATCCATCCCAGCTATCTGCTAAATGTTGTTGACAACGAGGAGTTGATAAAGTCTTCGGAGGCTTGCCGGGACCTAGTGAACGAAGCCAAACGTTATCACATGCTGCCGCACGCCCGACAAGAGATGCAGACGCCGAGGACCCGGCCCAGGCTCTCTGCAGGTAAGGCAAAACTTCCTTCAACAACACCAGCTCCCTGGTCCAGCAGTTCCCGGGCATGGCCAGGACATGCCCTGGGATGGGGCACGGACCTCGGCTCCTTCTCTTGGCTCCTTCCCTTGGTAACTTCTCGGAGCCTGGTGATATTTCAAGCTCAGTTTTCCATTCCTGTATTGCTCTAGTGTTTAGGAGCCTCTCCCGATGGTCAGACATGGGCGTGGAGATGTACGCTTCTGAAACTAGATTTTAAGGAGCCTAATTTTTAAGAACTACTAGTTTTGGCAGAGAGCGTGACATTCCCCCGTTGTCCCAAAAGTGAGCCCCTTGCCCTCCGTGCCTCAGTTTCTCTAGCTGCAAAAATAGGTGAATAATAAGACTTGCTTTTTGCCATTTGGCCTCTTGCAGGGAGCAGCTGATTAATATTCATAAAACAGCTTCACTTTCGCAGCCCTATGTAAATATATTCTTTTCATACAGTGAGTCTTACAGTACTAGTTCAGGCTGTTTGCAGCCTCCAAAACAAATGGATCACACATGCTATATTCCCTTTTAAAAACCCAGCAGCTGTGGAGAACCGTGCCACTTCAAGACGTTTCTCACCTGAGGAACGCACGCATTTTCCTATTTGGAAAAATACATGAAAAACACCCAAGTGCCCAACTCACCAGCAGAGCCCGTATCATGGTAGTGTGAGAAAGATCCTAAATATTTGTTGAACAGAGAGTGGTACAAATATCATGTAGGAGCACCGCATCCAAGAAGGAGTCAGATGAAACAGGTGAATTTTTTTAACATGCTGCCTGTACTTCTGCCTCCCGTAAGTACAATCACAAAGCCAGGCAAAACTTTCTGTCGCTGCCACTAATGCTAATGTGACACGGAGATGGCATATCAAACCACGGCATTTGCAGCTTCTGGAGACTGCCTCATCAAGGCACCTTTCAGAAGGATGAAGTGTAGAGGACTTTCAATAACAATCTACCCTAAAATTCTTTCATTGAAGACAACTAATGGTGTGATGTTTGAAGGGATTTTTGAAAAGTGCTTATTTTATGTATCTAAAATTGTAGGTGTAATATGATCTGTTTCCAGAAGCTTGTTGAGGGTGATTATAGTTTTTTAGGTCAGAGTCTAATTATATAGAATCATGTTAATTTGCATATCAATGGCATTCATGTAGGCACAAAGGATCTCTAAACACCCTTTGTGGACTCGCTGCAGCATGTCACATGCCCTCTCGAGGTCATTGATTCTAATCAAGTTATGTCTTGCACAGGTGATTAGATTTTCTGGTATGGCACAAAAATAATGATCTCTTGTTACTGAGAAATATTTATTTAAAACTGTACAGCACTTTAACTTAATAACTTTTAAGAGAGTAACCTTGCTTGAATGACACAAATATATTTTTTGAAAACGCTAATGAAGAATGATGATAATCCATTACGCTGAAGACGTGTTTCTCTCCGCTGCAGCTCCTAATCTCTCTTGCTGGCAATCTCACTTCTGTGCTTCTGACCCCCCCGTCTATGCACACTTGTCTCTAGGCTGGGCACCGTAACACATTACAGCAATGAGTCTGGCCACGAGCACAGCTCCTGAAATGGCAATTCCTTCCACCTTGTGTCCTCACGGTCCTGCTTCTGAGCCTACCTCTCCTGGCAACAAGTTGCACTTGGGCTTACAATTGCTGCAGAAAGATTTTTAACACTTCTGCTAAATGCTAAATCCAAACTATCCCCAGCACTTGACTCTTGGGGTTGGAGCCAAAAAACATCCCAGAGTTAAACTGCAACCCATCACTGCGGAGATGAGTCTGGGGTAACAAACACTCAGATCAGATTTGACTCAGCTCTGGCTGTAAAGTGGGAATAAAAACTCTGAGATGTGGATTGCAAAAGTTTTGTCCATTTCCACGAACAGAGAATTTGGCTTTCTGTACACTCTGTGTGTTATGGGCTTGGGGGAGCTGTTCGAGCACAGATAAATCTCAGTTAATAACTATATTAGGGCAGGGGCTATCTCCGTCACGTTTCCTAGCACCTAGTACACGAAGACCCTGATCCATGGCTTGAGCATGTTATCCACATCTGGGGAAACCTGCTTTCTCTGGGACAAGCACAAAAAAAACCCAGCAGAAAATGGTCTGTTAATAGAGTGTATGGAGGATGAAGAACCATATCCATAGCCTAAATCTCCTCCAGCTAATTAGCTTTTAGTGCAAGAACACCTTCTTCAGCTTAAAGTCCAAACATGCTTTCCCTGGATAATGGCCAAGCTCCAAAGCTATCATAATCCTTGACAAAATTCCCATTTTCTTCAGTTGAACAGGGATTTGGTACA
This sequence comes from Aptenodytes patagonicus, assembly GCF_965638725.1. Taxonomy (NCBI): domain Eukaryota; kingdom Metazoa; phylum Chordata; class Aves; order Sphenisciformes; family Spheniscidae; genus Aptenodytes; species Aptenodytes patagonicus. The sequence continues at coordinate 9,031,241 of NC_134951.1, read as the reverse complement.
TGCAGGTCTCACCCAAAGACTGTTGAAGTCAACGGGCATCTTTACATGGAAAGGCCTTTTTATTTTTCCCTCTCAAATTTTGCCGAGATGGCATGCTCCCTCCCAAGTTCTCTCAAGCATGTTCATAGTGTCGTTCCTCACCCACTGCTCCTCCCCCCCTCGCACTCCCTTTTTTCTCAGCCTTCCTGGTTTGACTGCACAGTCTAAAATAGATTTATGTATGATACATTAAAATTACTCTGACTGCTGAGTATTTTTTGATAGGCTCCTGCCTGGTTGAGAGATGTCACTTTCTTACAATTTTTTTTTCTTACTTGAATCCTAGGTGTAGCCGAGGTAATAGTCTTAGTTGGGGGTCGTCAGATGATTGGCATGAATCAACGCGCTTTAACAGCGGTCACTTGCTTAAATCCTCAAAACAACAAGTGGTACCCGTTGGCCAGCCTGCCCTTCTATGATCGAGAGTTTTTCAGCGTGGTCAGCGCTGGGGACAACATCTATCTCTCAGGTAAGCAGCAGATTTCATAGAATCATAGAATCACAGAATGGTTTGGGTTGGAAGGGACCTCTAAAGATCATCTAGTCCAACCCCCCTGCCCTGGGCAGGGACATCTTCAACTAGATCAGGTTGCTCAGAGCCCCGTCCAACCTGACATTGAATACTTCCAGGGATGGGGCATCCACAACCTCTCTGGGCAACCTGTTCCAGTGTCTCACCACCTTCATCATAAAAAATGTCTTCCTTGTGTCCAATCTACCCTCTTTCAGTTTAAAACTGTTACCTCTGGCCCTTTCACTACAGGCCCTGGTAAAAATCTTCTCTCCATCTTTCTTATAAGCCCCCTTTATATATTGAAAGGCCGCAATAAGGTCTTCCTGAAGCCGCCTTTTCTCCAGGCTGAACAACCCCACCTCTCTCAGCCTGTCCTCATTGGAGAGGTGTTCCAGCCCTCTGATCATTTTCGTGGCCCTCTTCTGGACCCGCTACAACAGGTCCATGTCGTTCTTGTGCTGGCCACCCCAGAGCTGGACGCAGGACTGCAGGTGGGGTCTCAGCAGAGCAGAGGAGAGGGGCAGAATCCCCTCCCTCGACCTGCTGGCCACGCTGCTTTGGATGCAGCCCAGGATACGATTGGCCTTCTGGGCTGCGAGCGCACGTTGCCGGCTCATGTCAAATTTGTCATCCATCAGTATCCCCCAGTACTTCTTGGCAGGGCTGCCCTCAATCCCTTCATCCCCCAGATTTACTGGGCTGGGAGAAAAGTTTCCTCCTTACAACGTAGGCAGCGCAAACAAAGAAGGACATGCGGGAGTTCTACCAAGCTGTTCCTGGGGGAAAAAAAAAGTGGGAAGGAGGTTGGGAGAGAGGGATTTCCCTGCTTTTATCATTCTCCGTTTCTCTGCGGCATTAACATTCTCTCATAGCAGTCAACAGCAATATTTTGTAGTTGCAACGTGAAGAAAATAGGTCTGACAACCATCAAGCATGCAAAGAGGTTTCACTGCCATAGAAACACAATTTAAAATACTGGCTGTAGTTGAGTCTAAATGGTGGGTTATGGAATTTGAGACAGACAGGCTGAACTGCTGAATATGTGACCTACACTTAGAGTATTTGCTTACAGGAGCATTCACGTTTTGTACTTGTTGTTGAGACCTCTCTTTTGACAGTAGTCACTAGCCCTATAATCTTCTTAGTTTTGATGAAACTGAGACCATGCTCCTTAAAAGGCTTTAACTCCCAAAGTAGCTGTCTACACTGCGCCCGCAGCATCACGGTGTCTGGTTTTTTGCAGTCTGGTGGTACCTCTGCTTGGCTGGAGGGGGAAAAGCAATTCCCACCAGGCCATGCAAGGATGCTCTGATGGCAGCTGAGTGGAGGTTTGATGATAAAAAGAGGAGCCTGGGCAGGGAGGTGTGGATGTGTGCGATCTGAGGATGTAGTTGGGAGTGCAGTACCAGTAAAGGATTACAGCTGTTGCCTTTCCCTTGCCAAGTTCCCTCACTGCATTTTCTACAGTAAATTGCTGCCTGTGGTGTTAAATTCCATTAATACTGCATAGAGGCCCTAAGGATTGATTGGAAATTATTTCTTGACGTGTTTTTGCCCATGCTCGTTTTGCTGCTGGAGCGAAAGCTTTCCATGGAGGCTTTTGTGAGATGTTGACTTTTAGTTATTCTTAGCTGAGCTACTTTCCAATACGTAGAGCCATTTTAGGCTGTGCCATACCTGCTAACAAAAGCCGTTGAATCCTAAATTCAAAGCTTATTTCAGCTTTTTCCCTTGAATCTGGATGAGCAACCTGATGGTATTCGGTGGTACAGTAGGAGAGCTGAAAGTCCCGCATGGCTGGAAACCTAGCTGATACCGGTGGATATTTTGCTTTGCTCAAACTTACAAGACACAGGAAAGAGGGAAGGGGAACCAATGGAAGTGGGAGTGAACTCCTGCAAGCTCCAAGTGCTGGACCCCACACTGCATAGCATAGGTTTGGAGAGCAAAATAGCGAGGAGGAAACCTGGGTTTCTCATTAAACCACAGAACTGAGTCTAGTTTCTTTTCCTGGCTCGACCACTGACTCCTACTGTGGTCTCAAATAAATCATTTCACCTCTTTATGCTTCAAAATGGGGATAGTAAGACACCCACTACGTGGCTCCTTGGAAGCTTCAGTCAGAAGTTAAAAAATGACCAATATAAATATTTCACTGGAGCATCTTGAACTGTTTTACAGGAGTGGTACAGCTGGTTCTTTCCTTTATTAGCAATGAAAATAAATAAGAAATTTGTCCCTGAAAATTAGACATTAAGCCTACAGTGCAAGCACTGACTTCATTCTGCCCATGTATGTGTTGCTTCAATCCATCACTGTATTAAGCATTTTAGATATCAGACTGGCCTGTGTCTCGCAAGCCAAGATAGGCTCTGCCTCCTGACACCTTCTTGCAAGCGTTGCAGTAATTTAATAGACTGGAAGTTATTTATGAACACTGAACAGGGTCTATTCCCTTATGTACATGTCCCTCGTAGTCTGACATCTTGATTTCTTCATGTCATCTTATTAAAAAAAAAACAGCCTTTGGGGCGCATGAATAAATGACACAGATATGCATCATCGGAACAGATGCTCAGTATTGAGGGTGATTTATTTTAATTAGTCAAATGTCATTTGAAGAGTTTTTACTTTGTAACTGGCTTTGATTGCTGTGTGCAAAGCTGCTGCCGTTCCAGGATCTCATGTAATTCTCCCCTTTTCTCTCCCTCACTCGCACGTCGGTGCCAGGCGGCATGGAGTCGGGTGTCACGCTCGCTGATGTCTGGTGTTACATGTCCTTGCTCGATAACTGGAACCTCGTGTCCCGCATGACAGTCCCAAGGTGTCGACATAACAGTCTGGTGTACGATGGGAAAATTTATACCATTGGAGGGGTCGGTGTGGCAGGCAACGTTGACCATGTGGAAAGGTAAAAAAAAAAAACCCAAACCATGCTGTTTGCTGGAGCTTTTTCTTCATGCTATGCTAAAGGACCATTTCCCTTTTAAAGGACGCAACGAATGGGCTGTATGTGTTACAATAAGCTTTTATAACAGCTGAGAAAGGAGGAAACTATGCAGGATGAGATTTCTTTTTAAAGCTTCAGTGGAAAGCATTGTTTCAAAACCAGAGACGAAAGCTGCCAGTTTGTTTGTCAGTTTGCTCGGAGGAGGGTAGGGAGGAATTAAGTTTCTGTGGACACTTTACAGATTATGCAACGAACTAATAAACTTCCTTTGAATTCAATACTGATGAAAGTCTCTACAGACCACAATAATCCTTTTTTTTTTTTTTAAACCCAAAAAAAGCAACAGCAAAGTAAGTTTCTCACATGTACTCTCCTGGTAAAGCACCTCAGCCTTGACCTGGCTGGAAGGAAGATCCTCCCTTTGGTGCTCTTGGCCCGGGGCTGGGACCTGCCAAGCTCCGAGTGAAACAACCAATAAATGGAAACAGTTTTGAATTCCTGGCCGAGAGGGGCTGAATAGAGATGGGAGAGAATGGAAATTTCTCTTCTCAAGAAGAGTCCAGATATAAACATTTTCCTTTTCTCACATGGAACTTAAAAAAAAAAGGAAGGAACAAAAGCACAAAAGAAACATTTCACAAAGTAGAATTCCAAAACCAACTAATTTTATGTGAACCATATCATTCAATAAAACCATAATTTTTTTATGCATATCAATGTTTTCATTAAAAAATAGAAATGCAGTATATAAGAATATTCCATTCCAAAAAGATCAGTACAGCCCTAGCCTTACCCAAACACTTAAAAATGCATTGTGGCAATAGATTAATGATACATTTCTGTGAAATGTTTTTCCTTAGTGAATCTGGCAACCAAAAACAGGAGGTTTTTTTTCTTTTTGTCAGTTTTAAGTGCTGAATTTGAATACTTCTTCAGCAACGTTTTGAAGCAGGCATTTCCCAGTAAAAGCTGCCTTAACAGGCGAGCCAAAAAGGGATAGGTCATTAAGAAAGATTTGCAAAAAAAAAAAAAAAAAGACATTTTTTCAAAAGGTTAGGATTAAAGATGCTTTCAATCTATTATTTCTGGATTTTGGTGCTGCAACATTTATGTCCCATTTATGCAGGGGGTGTTTATTTTTTCATTTAAGTAGATACTGTAAATACCGAATACCAAAACCTGTATTAAAAGTTTATTAATGTTTCAAAGTCAAACACACAGGAAATTAGGAAAAGCCAAAAATACAGTTTCCTTCTGCAGATCTACTTTTTGGTACAATCGTTAATCGTGCGATGACTTTTTTTTCCCCAAAGGATTTCTGCCTAGTTCAGTGCATGGGACAGACCAGTTGTCTGTATGCATGGCCAGGGAGATCCTATCTGGTGCTGCGTGATCACCATTCACATATGGCCCTAGTTTTGTGTTCCTCTGTCTTCACAAATTTGGCACTATTTTGCCTAGGAGGCAAGGATGTAACAAAACAGCCCCTGGAAAGGACGTGTGCTGTGGGACAAGGTCTGCAGGTAGTCTTCCCTCTCAACCCAGGCACGGGCTGAAGAGCTGACATTGGTGATGATGCTCTCAGCAAGTCAGGGGAACGCAGGCAGCGAAGAATGAATGATAAATAATAGTAGTGAACGCAACACGTCAGCGTTGCTTCCCTCCTTACACTGAGCTTAAGGTGGGCACTGCCCTCGGGACTTGCTTTGAAGAAAATCTCACCATTTTATGCAGATTTTTTTTCTGATTTCTGAAGGTATTTGTCCTGTAATTTAAGTCAGTAGTTTTTTCGCTAACAGAAATGTTTTTGTGAACGTGGAGCCCAGGAAAGAGATGCAGTCTTTCATTCCATCTCTCAATAAAGAGGAACATCAAAATAATGCTATTGTGGATAGGTGTCTTGATAGATGTCACTGATTGAATGATCTCTTTTAATTTTTCCCAGAGTCTTATTTCTTTCTCTGCTCTGATTCTCATGGTCTCTCTTTAACAAGGCATCCAAAACATTGGTCAGTTGAATGAACCCCAAATCAAGCAAAGTCTCCCCCTCTCCTTCCTTCTCATCTCAGCCACCCAAGCCCTTGCCACCAATGACATTGCAGCCTGCAAAGTCACGCTCAGGCCCTCGGCGTGCCCTGCATGGCTCAGTGAGAGCAGCCATGCTGGTTTTCAGTTGTAACAAGCCCTCCAAGAGACTTTTATGTGGGAAAGGAGCAGATTTCCTCCCTATCATTTCAGTGCACACTGTCTCAACCGCAATGAGGATGTCTTGTCATGGGGATTTGCTAAACCCGTGGTTATAATTAATCTGCTATTGTCTGTAAAGTGACTTGTGAGACGCAGCCATGGAAAAAGTGCAACATAGCCTCCTTTGGGTTATGCCAAGAAAAGAGAGAGGTTTTTGGATGTTTTCTTTTTTATCCTTTGTATTAAAATGACAGTGGGGGATGACAGAAGCAGAGCATGGCATAGCTGAAGCTGTGCGTTTTAGAAAGGATGTTCCAGGGGTCTGCTGCTAAAAATGCAGGTGAGAAAAAGCTGACCCTCGTAGCTGTATTGAGCAAAGTCAGGCCTTTTCAGACAAATGCATTTCCCATTTGGACCAGGCAGCTAATTTGTGTGGACGTTCAAGAATTTAAATAGTGGGGATCACTGTACCCACTTTAGCAAGCGATGAGGCTTTCTGGATTTGGGTTGCAAGTTTAAAAAAAAAAAACCATACAAAGTAAAGCCACTTCAGTTGCTCAGTTTTCTGCAGTCGTATGTGCAGCTAATACTCACTTCTTGACTTTGCCCTCTTTTTCTTTTTTCCCCCCTCAAGAGCACAAGCGACCAGCCTTCTCCCACCGTATTTCTGTGTGGGCTGCACATTCCTCTTCAAATATTGTGTTGCTTTGGATGGGACATTGAGATACTGTCTCTCAGGAGATTGGAAACCTCTCTGTCATTCCAGCAGGTCTTACAAAAGCACGGTATTAAAATTATAATAAAGTTCATGATCATATGCTCCAAGTCAGGTGACGCCAAAAATTACATTTACCTCTGAGGTTAACATTGTTCCCCTCAGTGTTGAACTTCAGGGTCGCGCGTTCTTGGGTTTTGGTTTGTTTTTCACCCCAAAGGAGGCATCTGAGATTTTAGCCCTGTTACCCACCCAGATGGAGATAGGGGGCTCATCCAAGCCTGACACATGATGCAGTCCTGGACTGTGCCACCAGTGTGAAGGACAACAACGCACTGGACACCCTCCCTCGCTGGGCCACCTACCACCTCCCCTCGTGCACATGCAGCTTATCTTTCCCAACCACATTTTGCTTTCTGCTTGCTCAGTTAGCTCAAGCATGACCATGCCCAGCTTTGGCCAGGTTTCGATGCGTATTCGCTGGCGTGGTGGAGGGCACGTCTCCAGTCCAAAGTGACCTACCCTGACCTCACCAGTTAGTAGCCCCAGAGCACGGAGACTGTAGGGTGTCACCACAGAGGGTCTTTGAAGATGGAGAAAATAACATTTTCTTCCAGTTTCCTTCTTGTTCTCCACCTGGTTTTCCTGGAATTCTTGGAATATTTCATCCTAAATAGTTAAAACCTTACAAAGATGGTTTTATTGCATTTTGTTTTTTAAAAACAGATGTCAGACCATCTTAGCTATACATGCTACCACCTGACTACACCTAATACATCTGCTGCACCATTAGAAAGCATTAAAGCAAGTAGGGACCACCGGACTCCTAAAGATCTATGGCATCAGCTCCTGTGCTTCTCTCTCCGTGCTTTCGATTGTGTTACTGATGCAGAAGGGTGCAGCCTCAACCAGAAATTCTGGTGCCACTTAAATCAGTGGGTGTTTTCCCATCAACTTCAATAGGGCTGAGATTTTTTACCCTTTATCTGCCATTTGTCTGTAAAGAGGCAGTAAAAATTCCGGCTCAATGGATAATATTACAGGACTATCACAAACAGACGGGTAGGAGTCATTCATTACTTATCTTAAAACAATATGCATGTGCCAGAGGGCCTGAGTTATAAGTCCATTTTTGCGGCTGTACATGGGTATATGTTCAGGGAGAGTTATGTTTTTGGAATGAGTGTTTAGGGAAATAACGGCATGACTGCAGTTCTCCATCAAGCCCCTCTGGCAAGTTTCTGTGTGACAGGGAGCGAGTCATTAGGTGTTAGGCGAGAGGGTATTTCACTTTCTGTCTTCTTCTGAGATATGAGTTGAGTTGGGAGGCAGCGAAATGAAGTGGATCCACAAACTAGGTTTTTAGATAATGGATGGGCCCTGTAATATATGCAATTTGAGAGCCAAGAAGACTGCGTATGCTGACAAGACAAGGTATGCGACTAAAAGTGTGGAAATGTGGGTGCTTTGTGGTTATTATCTGTTTGAAGGATGGAAGAAGATGAATCCTCTTGACCTGACAGCACTTTTACAATAGGGTTGTCTAAAATTGGGATATTACTTCAGCTGGCAGTGTGTACTTGGAAGGCAGTCTAAAAAATTCAGTGTAAAGAATAAGCTTTATAAGCTTTAGAAACTGCTTCAGAACCTACTGTTTTATTGACATCTTAAGAAAATTAAATATATAGCCTTGTCCAAGGATAGTTTCTTAAGCTCCTCAGAACAGTCAGAAGAAAATAAAAAAGGCAAAAAATAGTAATCCATTAATGTGATTTTAAACAACATGTGAATCATCTGAAGAGCAGATCAATATGACACTGTACAGCTTTATTTTAAATAGCAGCTTCCCAGCAAACAGAATTAAATAATGTGTAAGAAACTGGAGGGTGCATGGCTGTAAGCGACTGACCGTGATGTAAGGATTTTATAATGTGAATAAATGAAGATACTCATAAGGCTGTTTAACCTAGAAGGAGAGAAATTAAGAGACTGAGGAGAAAAAAAAAAAATACTGTTTCCAGGTACTAAAGAGGTCAAAAGTCAAGAAGGCAGAGAAGCAAATGGCACAGCTTGAAATGAAGGGTTTTCTGCTGTTAATACTGAGGTGGTAGGGAAAGAGCAAGAAAGGAGGCGTTGAATGAAATGAGTGAAACAGGAGGAGGATCAGGCCCACAGGTTAAATCCTAAGAGTGGAGAGTTGTGAAAACTAGCAAAGTTATTTCTGCGTCTGCTCTCTTCAAGCCTAGGCTGTATTTTCTGCTGGGTTCAGATCATTTGCTGTATCACGGGTATATAAATAATACATAAACCAGAGGATAGTGACTGCACAAGGGTCAGGTGAGACGACAGTGCTCAGTGCACATGAAGTGACAGGCGGGGACACGCACGTCCTGCACACATGGAAATCCTGATGTCTGGAGCACGGCAGGGCCACGGACCACGGGGTTGCAGGGACCGCTCTGGGGGCAGAGGACGGCATGCAAGGGCATCCGTGTGAAACCACACGTGAGTCCGTAGCATGCAAGGACTGCAAAACCAGGCCATCAGTCATGTGAAAGGAGATGTCCTTGAAGTTTCAAGTTCAGTAAATTGAATGGGCTTGGTAGGCCCATAGCCAAGGACAGGCGAGGACATACCGGGACTGGAGGGAGCAGTGGAGGAGAGGGAAGAAAAACCTTTGCTTGGCTCGAAGCCAGCTCCCGTTAAGTCTCCATCTACGGCTTCAAACAGGGGAATCAAATGCAAAGCTTGACTAATGGAAAGAGATCAAAGTGATTATTCTTTAAATCAGTTCCCTCCCCGCTGGCCCTTGAGCAGAGCCGGTGTTAAAGGCAGCCGAGGAGCCCCACTAGTGCTAGTGGCGGTGGAGTGATGGCAACGCCGGAGATGACGAGACAGATGGAAAGGCCCTAGGGCAGAGGGGTAAAGCAGGTGTCATTATTTCCTGTCCTGGAGGGTTACAAAGATTCAACTTTATTCATTTTTAAACCAATTTAGTTAATCTGGTGCAAATCCTTGTGTGAACACATTAAGAGCTGACTTGAGATAGACCAAAATGATGGAAACCTGCCTTGCAGAGACTTAAGGAGCTTAGACTACTTAGTTTATCCCATAGAAGGTGAAGAGGTGACTTTATTATTTTCTGCAAGTCCATACGTGAGAGAGAGAGATTTGATAGCAGACAGCTTTATAATCCAACAGGAAAAAAACCCCTTACTTTCTTGTGGGTGGGAGCTGAAGCAAAACAGACTAGAAATCAGGTCTACAGTTTTGCAAGGAGGGAATGAACCAGAGGAGTAAATTCCCAGGGGATGGAGGGACTTGATAGACAGGTATCAGGAAGCCTTGAAGGCACCAATTTCTCTTGTTCAGCCCAGGGGTAAGTTAGGCACTTACTTAAGAGGATTGCTTCACTGAGCAGCCTATGTAAAACCCACATTAGATGCCTGTGTTAGGTGGACAAGGACTGGCTTCCACCTGCTTTATGGTTCACTGATTTTTTAAACCAAATGACCCTCAAGACAAGAGTGGGTTTTTAAGCTGCCCCACTTGCACCTATATCCAGTAGATTTGCAGCCTTTGACTTTCAGCAGATGAAGTGAAACTGGTCATTTTTGGTTTCCCGATGGCAGATGAAGGATAGTGAGAAAGAAACATCAGTTCTGTCGTCGCAGAGCATAAACAGAGAGCAGTGAAAGTGGGTGAAAAACTGGGTCTAGGGGAACGTGAGGTCCCAATAGTGAAATTCATCCAGAAGAAGGACGATTGTTTTTGTAATTTGAGCCTTTCTCCAGTATTCCTATAGATGTGGTCCTCAACCACACCCAGCCCCCAGCATATGTGAAGGATATAACCCCTCCTTCCCAAAAACAACTTAGGAGGATTGGAAGGTCATTGGCAGGAACCTATGAGTCTTGGGAACTGTGGTCGCCCAGGTACTTCTGCCAGCGCCGGGGAAGGCAGCACGGCTGCTCACCATCCCATCTCAGACCACTTTGGCCACAAACGTTCCTGGTGCGAGGTCACAGTGGATGGTGTGAGACAATAAGTATGGGGTGACAGGTATAATGTATATCTTAGAAGCTGAGGAACTAGAAAGGCACATTAGGTCAGTTCTCAGCTCTATGTCTTTACACAGTTTCTAGCCAATTACAACCAGTTTCTTAACCAGCTTTTATTATACAATAAGACATCGACAATTAAATTACCAAGCCCCAAATTACTACAGCTAGCAAAGTGTAACCCAAAAGCAGTGTATGAAACTTTATATCATGCAACATTTTTGCAGATCTGCTAGGATGGGCGTGAGTGCTGCCCCGAGTGCTGTGGGCAAACGCAGGAGCTGCAGCATATGGTGTCTTACGTGGAGGAGTTGCTTGTGCAGTCAAACATGCATCTGCAGGCTCGAGTTTGGTACCAAACGTTAAGAATCAGCCCAATATAGGTGTGTCACCTTGAATGCTCCCAGCACCATGTTGTTTAATCTCGTTATATTTCTCCCCTTTGATCACTTTGTTGTAGATGAATTTAATTTCGCAGTAACTAATTTAGAGCATTGTACAAGGCAGTTCTCCACGCTCATTATAAGGGACTTTCCTCATCTTTTTGCCTCATTTTTATGTGTGTTAATTACTTTCAGTTATATTACTTGGAAACTCATTAATGCATTTCCATTAAGCACATTATTTTGTGCTGTTTCCACCATTTATATCTTTTGTCCCTTTTATTTTCCCCAAGTTTGGGCAGTGAGAATTTGAGGGACATGTTGCAAAGGGAGAATTCCCCTGTCGCTAAATCTTTTTTTACAGATGGGTTCATGGCCACGGATTCATTTCATGTTTGCATATTGCATATCACTAATATTAAGAGCAAAAGCCCTGAATGGGTGATGAGGGCTTCTGTTCTTGCAGTCAACAATTCTGAATAATCGCTGTGCAGGAAACTCCTATTTAACTGAATGTGCCATTACATGGAAGTGTAGAAGCCTAAAAAAAATCACATTATTTTCCGCTGTCTCCAAGACTCATTTTAGAGCAGCTATTTGGATCCCTGCCACATTATCTTTAAAAAAAATTGACGTCTGTACTTGTGACATTGTCTAAAATGAATCTTCATCCATGGATTATTAACTGCACATCCCTTATGGTCAATGACTCAATTAAATCAGATACTGATGACCTTAAAACTAATTTAGCACTTTCATGCATACTCTTTTCTGTTTGTTTCATGTCAAATATGGATGCAATGGTGAAATCTTATTCCAGCATTACCGCTTGCAGCTTCTTGCAATGAAGCACAGTAGTTTGGTTTGCACAATTAAAATTAAATGGAAACAACTTATTCTGGCACTAAATGTGCGTCGCTGGTCAGTTAACTAGAGTAAAAAGAGCTATCGTGTTGCATTATGTTGCAGGTGAGATGTGTTCCACAAGCTGCACAACTGAAGTATATTAGCAGTTGCCTGCCTGCGGTTGCTATTGGATATCACTGCACTGATTTGCAAGAATAATCTCATTGTATACTCATTAATAGAAATTAATTAGTGGAAGACATCTCAACAAAGATGTCCAGAGTTTCTTTAGCTTGGACTATAATGAGATTTGAGAGGCATATACAGAAAATAGAACCAGCTTTCTCTGGGCTTTTCTCAATGTTTTAAAAGCCTAGAAAAAGCATTAATTACACTGTTTACCAAATGGCTGAATTTGTAGTATGTTAGAAAATACATTTCCACCTCTGTTTCTCTTCTGCTTGTCAAGCTGCCTTTCTGTTATATCCCAGCCTGCTTTCTCTGCCTGTCTATCCTGTCTTTACTGTTCACCTAGTGTCGCGTCATCTCAGCTCACTCCGATCGCTGTTGTCCTAGGTACGACACGATAACCAACCAGTGGGAGACCATCGCCCCTCTGCCAAAGGCCGTCCATTCGGCCGCTGCAACCGTTTGCGGTGGGAAGATCTACGTCTTCGGTGGAGTGAACGAAGCCGGCCGAGCTGCAGGGGTCTTGCAGTCCTACATCCCTCAGACTAATTCATGGAGTTTTATAGAGTCTCCAATGATCGGTAAGGGATGCATGGTGGCAAAGTAAACCCATATAACGACAGAAATCTCTGTGCTACAGGTATTTTAAGGCCTTTGTGGAAAGCAAATGAGTTGGGGGTGAGGGGATATATGTTTACAACAGATTGGCAGGAATGTATGGTATATTATACCAGAGAGGCAATTATCTGGATCTTTACTGAAGGCAATTGTCACTCATTAATACAGCTAGTTATCAGCTAGAAGTGATGAGTTCAAAGTAGAGGAGAAAGGAAATCAGTTATTAGGTACGGACAACTAGTAATTTTAGATCCAAAAAATCGCAAAGTGCAGTGAAACTTCATCCTGGCGTCATGTGTTGCTCCATGCAGTTTTACAACACTGCTCAGTAAATTGATTATTACTCATGGGTTTGTTAAAATGCCTCCTGTCCTGTGGGAAGTGGCGGTCATTCTTAACTGGGATTTATTAGTGGTGTCCCAAGGCATATGTGCTTCAGAGGCTGAAATCTCCGAGACATGTAGGTTATTAAAACTGTGTTTATTAGTTTGTGATGCCCTCGAGCTCATCAAACATTTCACAGAATAAAGAGCAAGACGAGAAGCCAAACTTGCCACCGTACCAGCCAATGTCAGAGGTGCAGACTTCCTTCCAAAATTAGGATAGCACTCAGAAGATTGCAACTTATTTGCTTTCTGTGGCGATTTGCACCCTGAGTGTTTAGGCTACTTTTGGAAATGGGGTTTAGCATTCAGCTTCACAAGGATGTTACTGCAGGGTGATAGCCGACCTTGGACACATGCTCTGCGCTGGGTGGCTGTGGGCAGCCTTCAGTCTAACTACTCGGGTGGCCAAAGAAACAGCGCTCATACAGTCATTGCAGAGAAGCTGCTTTGGGGTGGCTTGCTTTTGCATCCTAGAATCATAGAACGGTTTGTGTTGGAAGAGACCTTTAAAGATCATCTAGTCCAACCCCCCTGCCACGGGCAGGGACATCCTCAACTAGATCAGGTTGCTCAGAGCCCCGTCCAACCTGACTTTGAATGTTTCCAGGGATGGGGCATCCACCACCTCTCGGGGCAACCTGTGCCAGTGTTTCACCATCCTAAACCTCTTGGTTGCGTTGAAACTGTGACATGAGGTGCTTCGGTTAAAAAAAATCAGTCTCAGTATTGAGCCTGGTAGAGCAATAGGAGTAGCAAGTAGTAAATTATAGAAGCATATTTATAAGGTATTCAGGTAAGGCCTAAGCATATTCAGAAAGCTAAAATAAGCTGCTCTTTTTATTGTAGCTTGTAACAATTATTATGACTCTTTTCTTGGGGTTCCCTAGTAGATCACATCATGAGGAGCTGGTAGAGCCATGGCTGTAGCCTCCCCTGTGCAGGCAGAGCTGCTGCTTTCCGACTGCCTTGCTGCTGTTTGTGTCCAGCCTAACATAACATGACATGCATATGATGCAGCATGAAGCGCCCAGCGGGAGGGCGTTAACCGGCAAAAGTCATGTTTATGTAATACAGCAGTGCAAATAACCCTATTGCCTGGCTTTTTCCATCACATGGCTACAGCTGCTGCTGTTCCTTTAATCCACTGACTGACAGCATGAGATTTTCCTGTACTCACAGCATATTGCAAAAATGAATGCATTATGCAAAGAGGTATTCCTTTTCCTTACCAAAATAGTACAAGTGCCACAGGGGCTAAGAAATCATTCCCTGGGCTCGCCATACTGTCTAGCAGGCATCAACACCATGCGTGCTTGGAAAAAATCATCCAAACCATCCAGAGTTGGGTTCGTCACCCACTGTGCTAATGGGCGTGTACTATTATTTCCTAACAAAAATACATGAAAGACACCGGTGAAGTTAAAAGATGATATTTATGTTTTCTTGGTGAAAGTGAAGTTAATTAGTTAAGCTGAAGGCATAAAATATATGATGAAATGCAGAGTTGCTGTGTGTCTTTGTTGGGAAATGTATAACGTCAATTTATTTGCAAATAAAGTAAAATAACACAGAGCCTGAAAAATTGCACCCCAGTGGAGAACGTCTGGGAAACTGAATTGATGTGATGCTTGATCTTCACTAAAAGGCAGTGGGAATACTGGAAATATACTTTAATTTTACCAGCTCTACAAGAACCGTAGTATCACCTGTATTTGTAAAGTATCCCCCAAGAACTGGATGCTATGCCAAGTGTGGTACAGTCAACATTTATCTAAAACAAAGAGGGAGTAGAAGGAGTCTTGGGGTGCTTTTTACAAAATGGAGCTGAGATAAACCCTGATATTATCACTGCTGGGGTGACTTTGACAGCCTCGGAGCCTTTTTGTGTTAATTTGTGAATTCTTAAGGTGTCCCTCTGAGATAAGTCAACTGAGACATCTGACGGCGAGTTGTGTTGGTTAAGGTCACCCCAGAGATCAGTGAAACCTGTTTGACTTCAAATAGGACAATGGTTTATTTAAAAACACCTCAAGCATGCTCAGATATGCAACAGATGTCCAAGGTCTCTGGAGATTTTTAGACCAGTAGTACCTGTCTCAAGTCATTGTGGTATTTTATGATAGTGCATTGAACACAGCATGGCACACGTTTGAACCCAACAGGTCCATCTCTTCCAAAGTGTCGTGTGCCCACCTAACCCAAGGCAACACTGCCATCAACTAAGGCAAGGGGGAGGGTCATTTTTTGGCTAATCTGAATGGAGGTGAAGCAGGCTGGATCCTGTCATCCTGCCTGTGCAGAGGAGATACGGAGTGGGGACTGATAGTAAGTCCACGCAGCTCAGCCCTGCTTTCTTCTGCCTGGATTTCTTCTAGGAATAAGCAGCGAATTCACTCCCAGTTTCCATTTATTCTTTAGCCTTCATCTGCCAGGAGGTGTTGGGACATGGATGTCTGCGTGCAGTAGGTATGACACTCAGCAACACGTTGCACGTGGGTGCTGTGGTAGCCTTTGGGTAGGTGGTGATTACACACATCCATGTTTGGAGAGGAGAGGGTCTTTCTTAGTGCCCCATCCTTTGCCCTGCGTCTGTCCTCCCCACCTTTGGAGTTGGCAGATGTTCCTGCAGCAGCGCAGCCCACAGCTTGATGTTACTGGGGTAATGGAGCCTCCCAGGGCTTTCACATTGCGTATTTTTGGTAAACCACCTTGCATATCCCCTTCTTGTGTTTTGAGCTGTAAGAAGTTTGCTGCTGTCGAGCCAAAGTCCTACAACAGTAGATGAACCCCGGCTACATACTTGCAGCACCTGCCTTTCCATTTCTTGCCAGGCTGTCCTATATAGCTCTGCTAAAAATGTATTTCATGCCCAGCTTCCTGAGGTTTGTCTTATTTAACAAGATGGCCATAGACATGCTGAAGTCAGTGATTGTAAGTAAGCCTAATTATCTTGTCACTGCCTTTTAGTTCACTTTGTGCCTTCATGCCAGGGAACTAAAATATACCTTTTTTGATACCCTGAACAGCCAGTGTCTGTACTGGTGGCATTACAAGTTTTTATTAATGTTTCTGGATTGTAAGAAAACCAGTGTTTAATCATCACCACTACTAAATCTTAAAATCTGGTGAGAACTATGGGAACACAGAGGTCAAAGATCTATGAGCATTTCTGGTTTCTAATCCAAGTATCTAGTTCCTCACCATACCATTTACTCCTGCAGTGATATGTCCGACCAAAGTGGGACAATCAGAGAGCTAAGAATGTAAGAAATATGTGGAAAACAGTGTTAGCAGCATCTGTGCATTTTTACTGCACTGTCCCATGGCTTATTTTGGTTAAAATGCATAATGATTCCCATGAATTTATTTTTGGACTTTACAAGAAAAATCAGATATATGTCTTGGCCCTCTCCCCAAGGCCAGTAGTTTGGTACCCGTGTGTGGGTTTGGCCGGCTCTCACCTAGAAGTTTCAAAAAAATGAGTGTTTCATTTAATCCTTCAACGTATTTTTTCTTCCCGTGACTAGTTCTTAGTGTTTTTCCCAGTAGTAAGCTTGAATTTTACTTTCCTTTGTCTCACCCATTTCTCCTCTGTATATGCCATATCCTCCATTCAGAATAGTTTTTTCCACTCCTTGATGTGTTCCCCCTACACATACTTACTCTGCCCTCTACCCAGAAAAGTTAGTATTTTTGTGTTTGCCCTTTATCAGATGTCCTCCCTTTCACTTCCTACCTCCGCTTCATCTGCGTGGCCGTGCTTTGTCCAACTGTCTTCAGTTCATCAACATTTTGCCTGTAAATTTGATGCTGAAACTGCCCCACGATGGCAGGTGGAGCCTTCTGCTTTGGCACAGGTGATCCCTGCCACACATACACAAAATGCAGCCACAAAGTGAGGACGCTCAACTTCAGGGTCTCTGAGGAGGGTTTGCTCAAGGGTCATTGGGGAAACCATAGGGCCCTGCAGCCGGTTGTGTAGTTATGAGAAATCAGCTAGCCTGACAGCACCGTGCCAGAAGGGCTGACATCTGAGACCCTGCTGTTAATTGCAATATCTGCACTTTGGCCTCATGAGCTATGTTAAGGATCAGACCAGTCTCCTGTCTGCCGCAGGATGTTATCTTATCCATTACTATGCCATTCTTGAGCTTGTCTGCATAGTATTCAGGGAGGGGAAGAGGCACTTACTATTAAAACCAGATTTAGTTTGTATTAACTAGTCTCCTTTCTCCAATTCGCTTCATCATGTGCATCAACCCCCCCACCGGCCGCCCGCGCCTGCAGGGAGGCCCTTCGGTTGGAGTTATATCTGGACTGGTGGCATGCCCGCATTTCTTCCTCCTGATAAAAATGTTTGACTAGCTTGGTTTTAATAACCTGTTTCCATATGAAGTGCTGCTGCCGTTCATTTTAATTCCACTTCAGGCTCTGACCGAGTGCTTTACTGGTAGGCAACATAAGATCTTTAAGCAATCATGGATGGGAAAGCAGAACTGTACTACTTGACCATATAATGTACCGAGAGATATGAGAGCCACGAAACACATCACAGACAGCACTCTGTCGTTACTAAGTGAGGAGCACACCCCTAGGTTAAATTATCAACCCTATGTGAAGTACACCTCCGGCTCAAGGATTGTCGCTGAGCGCATACCCCTTCCCGCAATGACCTGTCACTAGAATAGAAATACTCGCATATTTTCCTATAGCAACAGCAAAGGAGAATGATGTTACGATGTTATACACTTGGAGAGAAGAATACCTTTTATCTGTTATTTCCTTTACATTTATTCTGCCTTTTAATCTCAAGTGTGCTTCCTGTCCTGGACAAATCCCATTTAAGATTTTCCAGCCTAAAATAGATTACTATATCCAATAGCCCCAACGCTTGAATTTTGGAGGGGAAAGAGGCTGTTTCTCTGTTTCCATGCTTCCTCTCCCCTTTCTTCCTTCTCTTCAGCAGGCTTTTGAAATAACCAGTGTCCCTGCTGTATCGCACGGTAAGCCTCTGACCCACAGGAGCTCATGTTCATGCCCATGAGCATTGCCCCATGCGTTGACCAGAAAGCCCAACCAGAACATGCTTTTGCAAAATTAGGCTCCCCAACCACCTTGGACTGTGAGCATGTTAAGGACTTCCAGCAGTGACAGAAGTTGGAGTCTCCTGTTTGCATGAGGTTACCCAAGCCCTGGAAAGGACAACAACAAGGGAAGGCTGTGGGTAGCACCTAGGATGAAGTAAGGTTAAAGACTGAAGGTGGTCACCCACACCTAGGTAGCAGGAATGACGGCTTGAGTTTTCCAAGCTCCCTGTATCCGTGAACAGTTTCTGCCTCCATGGTAACAAAACAAAAATAAAACCCGCTCTCCTCTCTACCTGTCTCTGGAGGGGTGTCCCTCGTGTCTTTCTGCCATATCTTCATGAGGATCAGGAGACTGTTTGCTGTGAACTTCTCCCTTCCTGAAAGAAACAGCAGAGATTTCTCTGTTTCTCTATCCCAGGCTTACTTTATGCCAATTTATGAAATTGTAGCTAAAGCCAAAAGCAGTAAAAAGACAACAGATAGGTGATGTATTGAAAAATTTATGAGAATCAAACACGATTGCCTCTTAAAAAAAGAAAGAAAAAGAATATCAGAGTGCCTATTTGAAAAGAAAAAAAAAGTCACTATAAAAATAACCAAGGGGTTTCCCTCTCTTTCTTTAACAAAAAGGAATGTGAAGTCAGTGATTCAAGTCTCCTGAGAAGTCGCTGTTTCTGCCTTGAGGGAGCCCCAAATAATTTCCTTGTGAGATTTGGGAGCTGAGTTCTTTTTTTTATGCAAGAGTTTCGTTCTCCTGCAAAATAGTGCTAGTCAAAGAAAAAAAACCAGGAAGATGTGATAATTAAATATAGAAAATTTCTGATGAGTGTCTTAACTGGAAAAAATGTCACATATGCAAGTCTGATTTGGAAAGGGATGTGAGACGGGTTGTTAGGACAGATAAGTCTTTCTGATGAATTATAGTGACTTAGTGGCACCAAGAAGAAACTGAATACTCCTTGTTCTATTTTCTGGATGAATTAGTTTCTTCCCATCTGTTCCCAAGGATCAGTGACATTTTCCTAATACGTCCGTGTTTTTTTGACATATGCCTCTAGATACTCAGCATAATAGGAGCCCAACTTTAAGCCATAACATCTTTTGTCTGTTTTCACACCGGGTGCTGCACCCCTGTACGTCCCCCTGGGCACGCACCAACGTAGGGTGAGATGAACTGAGCCAGACCACCCCATGGCCGTGCTGGAACAGAAGCAAACAACACAAACCTTCTATTTTCCTTCTAGTTTAGCCAGTTCAAACCCCAGTTAAGGAAATTATCTCTCTTCTGGATAAATTCATCAGCTTTTGTCAAATTAAATCTCTTGTTAAATATTTAGTGGTGTAAGGTGGTTTTACAAGAACCTCAGGGTTGCCACACCAACCGTGCAAGAGGTAAGCAAATGCCAAAACTACAGCTGCTGGGGCTAGTTTAAGCCCATCTCTTTCTGTGTTCCGAAAAGGACACAGTCATAGTGTTACAGATCTGGGAGGAACATATAGACCCCTTCAACGTTATGTAGAGGCTGTTAGCAGAGAAGTAAGAACGTGGTAAAGATGATACCGCACCCCCTCTCCAGCATGCTGGCCCTGACCCCCCGCACTCGGGAGGAGGAGGGTTGCAGGGGCTGAAGCTGGCAGGACTGTGTCCAGGCTGATTCTCCACTGGAGATGCAAGAGGATCACGCTTTTCTGAGCATATAAAAATACAGATTTTGGAGAGGCTTTAACATATAGCTACACATGGATAGTTTTTATAGAAGTGTCCCCTCACACCAAGGTAGCCACCCAGGAAACATCTGCTTCACGCAGATGCGTGAAGCCCCCCCAAAGGGCTTAGGTTCTTGCTTCTTAGAGAGCTGGTTGTGAGGCTTATTTTAACTCAAATAAAGCAATGTATTTTCCCGTCTTTTGTTCCCAGACATTGCCTATTGGTTTCACTGAAATGTGGATTAAAAAAATGTGGATTAAAAAAAACTGTATCGCATCAAGACAGACACCATCATGAGAAATTTCAGCTCAACTGGCTCATATTTAATAATGTGCATATGGCGTGCTAGCAGCATACGGGACGAGTCAACTAATTAAATTAGAATTATTTTATTCAATAATTTATGGTTAGTTTTACCAATATTTCTAATAATGCCACAGCTAACACAAGAATTTTCAAGCATCCTTAGAAACTCTGATTGAACTTGACTTAGGATAAGGGACTTGCTTAATTTCAAACTGCAACCTCACACAGTTCGTTGCTAAAATACAGGAGTGCTTGGAGGTGTACACACATCTGAAAATAAAAATGCAGGTGAATTTATGAGACAGATGAAGGCAAAAAAAAAAATCGGGTCTCAGAAAATCTTTTGGATTATGTGGGTGACCTTCCCACAAGCAAAAGCAGAATACAAAAGAGAATCAACTATTGGATATTACTAAGCGGGTCTCTGCACTGTGAGTTTCTTCTGAACTTAGCTGCTGCACAAGCATGGGAAGCATCCGAGTTAAAACTTGCAGCAATTCAAAATTCTGAAACAACTTGACATCTTAATTTCATATGTAAGAGTGGAGCTTTCACAGTGACTCCATTAGGCTTGAGGAGGGGACAGTTGTACTTTACCAGTTTAGAGGGAGGTGTGTACTGGGGGATGAAGGACTGGTGAACTTTAAAAGTGCCTTTGAGAACTTGGAGAGAGGAGAACAAAACCAGGAAAGGTTTCCTCATTTTTCTTTCTCTAGCCTTGGAGGTTTAGAGAAACGTGACTTATCTGTAAATAAGGGGAATGTATAAATAAAAAACCAGTCTCCAAACCTGAGCCTAAAACTGATCTCAGTGTTGCTTTCCATTGACAGATAACAAATATGCTCCTGCAGTCACTCTCAATGGGTTCATCTTTATTCTTGGAGGAGCTTATGCACGAGCAACCACCATCTATGACCCAGAGAAAGGCAATATTAAAGCAGGTCCCAACATGAACCACTCCAGGCAGTTCTGCAGGTGAGAAAAACCATTAAAACTGAATTACCGGTGCTTTAACATTTTCTGCTGATAAATAAGCTAATACAACCTAACAGTGAAGGGGAGAGGGGAATGGAGGTGTGTGGGGGGGTTCCTCATCTCTTTTTTGTACGTGTTCAGGGACACAGCATTTCCCAAAGTGCACATCCAGGACCCTACTATGGTTCATGTGTCTCCTCACGTTCAGGTGCAATGGATCGTGGGGAGGGACGTGTGTTGGGCTCCTCCGGTGGCTACAGGAACGCTGTTTTCCTCAGTTTGCCATGTGTAACCGGAGCATGATAAATACCTGCTGCAGGAAAGACTACCATAATGTGGAACATGTTTTTACTAACTAGCTAAAAGATCCTTAAAAGAAAAAAAATACTGAGTAAGCACCACACACTGATATTAATTATTATTTATTACATGCTTTTGATTGCTTTTTGGGCTCGCTTCCCCGATCCCGGTCACAGGTTTAACAAACTTCCCAAATTGGCTGACAAAAATAAAACTTGGCACCCATTGCAGGTACTGGCAGAACTTAAAAGGCCTTTTAAAAAGTACGTGGCTGTTACAGAAAGACGGGCTTGTTTCAGGCTTTATACAGCGCCAGCCCCTCGCAGAGCAGATCCCCGTGCTGGGGACTGGCTGAGCGATCGGTTTCACGGGGAAAAGCCATCACTGGTCTGCGAACGCTGCCGCGGGCGCTGGGTGAGGGTTTTTTATTGATGTCCGATGCAGCAGCGTCTTGAGGCACTGAGCAAAGCCAGGGCGGAGGGGTTGTGCCGGGCAAGTGCCCAGGCAAAACACTGGCTGGGGTGGGAGGAATAGCAGCGATGGGGCAGCAGCTGGGCCCACAATGGACCCGCATCTCCCAAACATTCAGCCAACAGCTCTGCTCCTTGCACCAGGGGTGTCCCTAGCCCCGATCCTACCGTTGAAAAACACCTCCGTGTTTTAACTTGCTGCATTTAACCTTTCACTTTGGTGCAGCTGAGAAAATTCCTTTTTAAGAAAGCATGCTCAGTTTATCTCTTTTTTGCTGTTTCTTTCTGGTTTTCTCCTTTTTTTCCCCTTTCTTTTATTAATTTAAGGAGCGCCCTCTCTTGGCTGCTGAAGCATATTTTGTTGTAAGTAAAGGGGTGCGAGCAGCCGGCTCCATCCCGGGTGGCCACGGCTGTGTGCGTCTTGTGCTAAAGACAGGTCTTCCTTGTCCTGCCACTCTAGCAGGAGGCTAAGCGGGATGAGGAGGAGCCTGCAGTGCTCAGGCAGCTGCTAATGATATTTTTCTCCTGAAAACCAGAAATAAAGGGTACGATGCAGCTCAGGATTAGAGCGCTAACCAGTAAAATGAAACACGAGGGACTTACACATTTGATGCATTCCTGTATTTTCCCACAGAGAGGGATGAACTGCTCTTTGAACATCTCTCTTTTGTAAAACATAACAAAAATCTGTTAATTAAGTATCTGGAATACACTACAAAAGAAATTGCATGGGTGATTTCAACTAGGGGCTGTTGGCTGAGCATCTCACCAGATGCTTCCCAGGGTTTCTAACGTGAAGTGATGCTTTGCTCTGCATCCTGCAGAGGCAATCCAGTGGGAGACCCTGTGATGGACCAAGGAGAGTAAACCGGTGACCTAAATATTAGGCACCATAATAAACTGGCTTTGCTTAAGTAGAATATGACACCCGTCAGTAAAAAGTAACCTCAAACTTTTAAATGACACTTTTTCTAAAGCCTAAAGCAATAGTGCACTGGAAACATACATTTATAGTGGGATAGTCACCGAAAAAAGGAAAAGTTCAGCACATCCCAAGGGGATGCCAAAAAAGGCACAATTTCAAAAATTCTTAAGTGTGCTGGGAAATGGTCAAGGAAAAATGTTTCAGCCAAAAGGAGATGTAAAACCTATGACAAAAACTAAATAAATCGGTATGTATGGAAAGAGGGAAAATGGGAGGTTAGCAGTAACAAATAGGTTAAAAACTGGCTGCTGTGTGCTGCAGGAGGCTGAGGGAACCAGTGAAGTACTAAGGGCTAATAGGAGTAAAAAGAAAGGCACTTTAAACCTTTTGGGATCAAATTTGTAATTTTAATCAGTTATAAAACCATTGCTGATGAGGCTGATGAGGTAGCAAACTGTAACACAGACTGATCGGATGGATATTTCTCATCTGTATTTGGAAGGGAGCAAGAAGGTTTGGTTCCATATTCTGCTGTGAGGGACCAAAAGCGGTCACTGTTGACAGCAAGGAAAGATGTGAACTCAGAAATTAAGTTCTCAAATCAGGCAACCCGGCCGTCTTAGACGCAGGCGTCTTTAGAGACTTTGCTGAGAAGCTGATCAAACCACTAATGTTGATTTTTAATAACTGTTACAGTTCAGGATGGATCAGGGCACTGCCAAAGTGTTTCCATATTTTGAAAGGTGAAAGGGAGAATTTTAGTGCAGCAATTAATTTTGCAAAGTACCAACATCAGGCTAAGTGGGCTCACTTAGCCTCATGTTGGGTCCTCTGCAAAATACCAGAGTGGTTAATTTGGGATTTCATCAACGAATAACTTGATGCTAATAATATAATGAAGAGCAATCAATGCGCTTTCCTGGAATATTGGTCTTGTTAAACCAACCTGTTGTCTTTTGCATTTTTGGGGGGAAATTGGGTTCTTTGTTTTGGTTTTTAATAAAACACACCTGGCTGCTAAAGACAACTGTGATGCTATAACATACTGCGGTTTCTCAAAGGTATTTGGCTGGTATTATATGGAATTAACAAGGCACACGTTAGAGAGATTAAATCTGCTTCACTGACAGATCTCAAAATGTAGTTGTTAATGAGAAGATATCATTGAGCAAGGCCACCGGTAGCAAGCATTGATTCTTCTTCAATGCTATTTAATATATCTACCAACAATCCAGGTAACAGAAAACCTCTCCGGGTAAAGGCTGCAGGTGGCATAACACTTGGTAGCTAAAAAATATTACAGAAGGAGCTATTTTAGCCAGTTATCTCCATGTCTCAGTTAGACGGTCTCAAGCTAGCAGCAGTATTTTAAATGCAAAGTAATACATGGAGGAAGCACAATCGCAGGCTGTACCTGCATAGCAGCCCTGCTCCCCTTAGAAAGTCAGGCACTCAGAGGAGGACATAAAGGAGGCCACTCAGAGCTACACAACACGAGCTCTCATCGCAACGCGGTAGATGAAAGGTCAATGGATATATAATACGAGCCCTAACACTGAAATGAAAATAAGTTGAAGCTGGGAAGAGAGAGTGCTGCTGCATACGGCATTGGCGAGATGAATGCAGGTCTTGGGTCCACGCAACAACATGTGGAAATATCCACAGAAGTTCAAAGGGAAGCTGCAAAAATGACCCCGGGTTGCAAATCAAATCTTTGACGTGAAATTTAAGGAGTTTATCAAAGAAAGGCTGAGAGGTGACTTGATCACTGGGAGCAAGTGGAGAAGCTTTCAGTCTCTCAGACAAAGACGTAGCAGGTTACAAGGGCTAGAAAGTCAAGTTACACATCTCAGCCTTGAAGTGAGACACTTTCCCAACAGCAAGGATAATTAAACAGAGAACCAGCGAGGGAGGGGGCGAACTCATCAACACTCGGTGTTTTTAAGAGGAGATTAGATACGTTTCCAAGAGAGAGGCTGCCTGCAGAAAAGTCCATTGCCTGTGTATACACGAGCTCAGATTAACTAAGAACAGACATCGCTTCTGACCTTAGTCTATGAATCTATAAATTCCTCATTCCACTCATTAGCATGGATCACAAAAAACGTGGTTTAAAAGCAGCAACATAAACAACTTGAAAATTAACTGCATGCTATTGATCTCCTCTCACCAGGAATCACTCGATACCAAATTTGCTGGGAAAAATCTTGACCGCATCACTTTTATTTTTATCATCTGCACTGTTTCTACATGTTAGTGACTAGGGAGCATGATGGCTCCAAGCACGGGGAAAAGAAATGTGTGTGACATTCCCCACATGTGAAAAGTTAAAGGTCCGTTCAAATGGTTTTAAGATCAAGTTAAATTATTTTTAATGAAAAATGAAAAATAAATGGTTCAGGTCTCCAGCTCACAATCAACAGAAGAGCAAATTGAGCATCATTTTCAGATTAAGCCTGGCCTGACGGAAGTCAATAAGAAATACGTGTTGACCTAGAATTAACCCTTTGAGGGATGGTGCCAAGTGGGCAAAGAGCAATAATATGCCTGAAGTGTTGTAAAATTCACTGAGAGTTCACACGCAGGTCTTGAACATCTTCCATGCCACGTGTGAGCATGAGGGAAATATTTGACATTTCCCAAACATCAGGTAAGTGTGTCCTGTTTGCCGCATGGACCCCGTCTCGGTTTGGCAGCTCCAAGTTTGCGGGATCTTTGGAGGCGGTGACGGCAAGCAGCAGCCGATGGGGATGAAGAGCTGAGATGATCACACCTTGCTCTGCTGGACACCTCCCTCCAGAAAGACTTGCAAAGACATCCCTCCCCTCCAGCACAGACAAGTCCTGCCTTTGCAAGCAGGCGCTCTCCCTTCCCACCATGCCCTTCAGGCGTTTATTTTTCCACAAGCAAAGAGAATACTGAATGCATTTCTGTGCACAATTAAAAATTCCTTATTCTGCTTGCTTAGGATGCAGGCGGCGTGCAAACAGGCGTGTGCTACAGAGAGCCTCCACGGGGCAACAGCAGCAGCGTGATGGTGCCAGCAATAATTCTAGAGCAGCTAATTTAGTACCAGCAATTCCCAACAGACACCAGAAAAGCATTTTCTTCCTCCTCTGACTGTTAACCAGTAAGATTTATTAGATGGTTCTGCCGAATAGAAATCTTTAATAAAACTTCCGACTCAGGCTGAACAGCACAAAAACAGGGTTGGTTTGTGGATTTTTTTCTTTTTTTCCCCTCTTCTTTTTAAATAAGCCCTTGTTCTTGAACAGTGAAGCATGGTGACTCCTGTGCTTAACTACTAGGCATTGCTAATGTAGGGCACCAGCTGCAGACTCCCCCAGCTGATTCCTTTCCTCATTGCAAAGTTCATGGTAACTCCAGGCACTGGAAGGGGGTAGAGCACAGCTTGTTTGGACGGATATTCCCAGGTGAAGCTATTACGGAGCATGGTTCCTTAATGGCCTCGCATTTCTCAAGCCCGCAGACGTACAGGCTGGTCTGTTCAGCAGGCAGCATTTGCAGCTGGAAGTGTTTGTGGTCCAGAAGGGAAAACCGAAATCTTCCAGCATATCTGGAAGGAGACGTGTGGCTGGGACCATGCTCCACGGACAGCGGATGAGAACTGCCGCACCAGATTAATAGCAATAATTTCTGTAGCAGTTGATGACATGAAGGATTTCGGTGTGCATTAAAGTGTAACTGATACAGACAGAGCACTCAGGTCGTTACTGGTGTGCAACGGACTTTGGAATAAAACATTTCTGTTTTTCAGCAACAAGTAACAATGCCACATGATGGTTTTGGATCATTAGCAAGGGAAAGTGCTCACAGAGTAGGGGAGTATATAACTGGAGCTTGGCCAAAACACCCACACGAATAATCCCGCTCCAAGAAGTGGCATGATATCCATCCTAATTGACCATGACTAATCTGGACCCTCATTTATCCATCTCATTGTAAAGGTGACACCTCTGGCAGCACAACACAGCCACCCAAGCTCGAGCCGTCTCAAACATAACAACCTGGCTGGCAACCCGGCCGCAAACAATCACACAGGTTGTCAGCACCGCCACCAAACTCAGGACGACGCTTTGGCACCCTGAGCACCGCCACCCACGGAGACGGTAGCGATGCCTTTCACTTCGGTTTTGCAAACCACCATGCAGGTTTCGCTAAAAGGTCCCCAGTTTAAGCAAAAGCTTACCGGGCGCTTGCAGCTCTGCCTAGCACCGCACGGAGCCGCTTCCCGCGGTAGCTGGTACCCTGCAGGCTATTCTTACCCTAGTGCTTATTCCACCTACTTGACGAGCATCGTTCAGTTCCACCTCCAGTAAAGCCCTCCTGAAATCTTAGGGCAGGAAGGAAATCCATCCACTAATAAACATGGGGATTTTTTTCTACTTCTAAGCAGATTCTGTGTCTATCTAACTGATAATATTTAATAACCTTTATGGCACTGCTCCAAATAAATTAGTGAGACTGTGTGCATGCATAGGCAGGAGTGAGGAGGGAGAGGAGCTTTGTTTGTGGACTCAGAAGATATTAAGTTTCAGGGAATCAAAACAACATGCTAATTCAGCTGTTTCAAATCTCTTTTATAACCCTAGACATTACAGTATAGGATTATTTTTTTCCTTTTTTAACATTTTCTGATAAGGCTGATGTGATCTTTAGGACTAAACAGGAAATTTTAAAGTGATAATAATCAAAATTAACAAACTTTGCTGGTAGTCCCACTGCTTGGTTCTATGTCTAGCCATCACGACTGGGAGAGAGAAGGGCTGGAGCAGGAGTTCCCAGGCACTCGGCTCTCAAACACTACAGAAAAGAGGCGCTGACATCCTCTGCTTTGGGTTGCTTCCAAATTACTGCCCATCAGGAGACTTTCACTATAAGATGCTTTTGAATGAAAAGTGGAGGGTCCATAACACTCTTGGTGGGAAGGTGGCCACCAAGTGAATGGCAGCTGAGCTGCCTGAGCAAGGGCCCCCGGCTCGTGTGTGTCAAGCCCTGGTGCTCTATGCCTGAGCTGGAGCACGGGTAGGGCAGGGTTTGCAGAGACATCAAGTGGTTGAGCAGACAGCAAGGCTGGTGTTCAGGTGTCATTAAAAAGGTTGATTAAAAAGCAGTGCAAAGTCAAATGCAGCAATGAAGGCAAGTCAGATCCTGGGCTGCATCCGCAGGGACGTTACTAGCTTAGATAGAGATGTGATCATCCTACTCTGCCCAGCGCTTGTCAGGCCGCACCAGGAGCACTGTGTCCGCTTCTGATCCCCACAACTCAAAAAAGACGTGGACAGAGTGGAGAGGGTCCAAAGGAGGGCCACAAAGATGATCAAAGGGCTGGAGAACCTGCCCTGTGAGGAAAGACTGAAGGAGTTAGGTCTCTTCTCCCTGGAGAACAGAAGGCTCAGGGGGGGACCTCACACAGTATTCCAGCACTTAAAGGGCGGCTACAAGGAGGATGGAGGCTCTCTATTCACAAGGAGCCATATGGAAAAGACAAGGGGCAATGGGTACAAGTTGCACCAGGATAGGTTTCATCTCAATATAAGAATTTTTTACAGTAAGAACAATCATCCGCTGGAACAAACTCCCCAGGGACGTGCTGGAGTCCCCATCACTGGTGGGTTTCAAGATGCATTTAGACAGGGTGCTAGATAATCTCATCTAGTGTCCTTTTCCCATGAAGGGTTGGAGCAGGTGATCTTTCGAGGTCCTTCCAACCTGGGCTGTTCTGTGATTTTATGATTCAGTCATTTGCTTTGTCCATCAAGTCCTTTAATGGCCAGCTGTCAGAGAGGGATCTTCTCTGCCCTTTGTTTGCTCAAACTGGGGAAGGACTGCAAGGTGGATAGGCAGAGAAGAGAATTAAAGGGTGTTCAGATTACACAAGCACTCCAACCGTGGACAGCCAGGTCCCCACCAGCCCTTGGTGCCCCTCAGCCTCATTGGGATTTTCTTAGGAGCGTGATTCATAGCTTCATGGAGGTCAGCAGATGGACCGGACTAGCGGTGGCAGTGTCGGGGGATAGTCACAGCATGATCCTGTGACACTGCTCATGATCTGGGCAATGAAGGACGCCCTGGCACCTCAGGTGACTTGGCTGCAGGGCTATAGGTGAAGGCAGTAATTACCCAGGGAGTAGAAAGGATGGTCGTTAGCCTCCCGGGTAACAATTTGCAAAATGCTGAAACGTATTTTCCTGGAAGGAGTGGATGAAGTGACCGCCATTTTGATGCCGATTACCTTCACCCCGGGCATGCTGCTGGAGAGACGGGGGTCCGGCTGTTCCTTAGCTGGGGAGGTCGCTGCCCCCGAAGCTGCTGGGGGTTTTGTGTCCCCGCAGTGAGGCTCTGCAGCGCGGAGCTTCCTTCCTTCTCAGGCTCTGACAGCCTGTAATCATTTTATCTCTCAGGATTAATGGCACCAAGCAATAAACTCGCATCCTAATTATTGTAATTATTTCTTTCTTTGTACGTCAGCCTTGGTAACGATGTTTTTACAGCTGATGGGATGGAAGGGAGGGGAGAAAAGAAATATTGTCACAGTAATGAAGAGAGAGCAATGAGCATACTCCTTTCCACTCACTTTCCTCAAGGTTTTAGAGCCCACTTGAGTTTCCTATTCCCAAAGGTCCCAGAAATTAGCAGTGATTGCCCTAATACTGCAAAGTAGCAACAATCTAGGACTGAATTCCTAATTGATCTTAAGTACCTACCTCCCACTTTAGCCCCAGAGATGCCTGAATGTCTCCGAAGTCCCCTGCACACGCAAGTACCCACTGCGTACTTAGAACTGCCTATTTCTTGATAGCAGGAGTAGCTCACTGTTTTTCTTAACCTCAGGCATGACTCACAAGCTAAGCATTATGCCAATCTTATCTATGGGAATTGCATACAGAGGGGGCAGAAGCTACTCTAATCACCATTTATACAGTCTTCCAGAGGGTGGAATTCAGCATCCATTTCTTCCCCAACATATTAGCACCATGATGGGAGGCTACAGTATTGAGCTGCTTGTCGCAGCCGCTGGGCAGGAATTTCTTTCAGTGCTGTAGCCCAGGTGCTGGAGAACAAGAGCAGTGCTCACCCACTCGCTGTAACCCCTAATCCAGAGCATGGGCTGGGGAAGAACCCGGACGCAGATTGTTTCGGGAAGGTGTGCTTGGCTACTCAGCTGCTCTAAGGTGGCAGCAGCTCTGGCTTAGGGTAGAGCTAATGTCCTCTGCTACATGCCACAGAGGACAATTTACTAGAAGAAATGTGGGCAGCTCAGATACTATAGAGGCATTTATAAAGCACCCACATCCCCGTTTAGAGACCTAACACTAGATGCCTAAGGGGATACTGGGCACTTAAGGCCAGACTTCCACTACGCAGCACGCAGCCAGCTAGGAAGGGCTGGTGGTTGCTTGGTTCCTGTTCCCAGGGTCACCTACAGCGTAGATGGAAAGGTCTCCGCACAGAGTCCTCCCTCTGTCCATCCCCTTCTTCCCATCCAGATCAAGAGCTCTGTGCAGAGCAGTCTCCTCAGGTAACGAGCAGTAAGTATTAGGCCCCATATGTAAGTGGTAAGAGCCACTAAGGCCCTCTCCTGTGCTGGTGTGAGGTGCTGTCATCTACACCAGCGTGTCTACACCGGTAAATTAAAACTTAGCTGAGGCCAGTAACAGGCAGTGGACCTTGATCATTGACACTGACGGAACGGGCCCTGGGCTCCATGCACCACACTAGCACTTCCTTTAATTACCCATTATTGATAATTCTGCAGCCGGATCTTTCCTGGGTATCTTTTCTTCTTTTGGGGGAGTTTCTTTGTTTCTTCCCACTTCACCCAATGAAGTTGCTAAATTAATCCATTTGCTTTTTTGGGGGTCAGGTTTTGTTTAGGTTTGGGTTTTTTTTTAATGACTGATCAGCATTTCATTAGAGAACCAAGGCAGCAAAGCTGCTCTGTACTGCAGTCCATCTCTGACACTGAACCCTCTTCTGCCCGGCACATCCCAAACCACATCCCAATTCAAATAAGCTTCCATCTCCTTCAGCTTCACTGTTAAGAAAACAAAGTGAAACACAGTCAGCAACCACTACCTCATGGCCTCATTTCTCAACTCTCATCCTGCTGGTTTCAGCAGCCCCTCCACCACATCGGGACTGTTTCAGCATGGGGTGGGACCATCCTCACCCCCTCCCTATGCCATATTTTGCAAGCTGTAATTCCCAGCCTGGGAATTTTGTCTGATTTACTGGGTCGGCTGGTCCTGCCACCTCCACTCCCTCCTGGTCACAGGGACCAGAGCCCACCCTTCGGAGCTGGGCTCGTTCTCCTTCAGAGCTGTCTTTCAGGATGACATTTGCTTTACTCAAGTCCTTGTTCTTCCCCATTTCTCCCTGACGTTTCAAAAATAATTACCAGTGGTTCAGTAAGTTCATTAGCAAACTCCCTCAGGACCCTGGGCTATGTATCATCCAGCCCTGCTGATTTGTGGATAGGCTCTAATCAAGTGTTTCAAGTCTCTCTCTCCTTCCTCCTCCTTTCAGATTAACAGTTATTTTGACAAGATTCTCATTATTTCCTATTTCCTGGCGGTACCCAGGGACTAGGCTTATTTGAGTCCTCACTGTTGTCATTGTGGGTTTATTTTTAACCTCAGGCTCCGCTTCTCCACAAGGACATCAGAGTTTTGTGTTCTTCAGAAACACGTGGTTTTGTTGGTGACATTTTAGTCTCGGTTCATCCTGGGTCTTCCAGCGCTCTCTGTCTTTTGCCTTTATCACTTTTCATTCTTCTTCCCGCTGCTCCAAAATTAGCTAAAGAAATAACTTCGCTTTTACCAAGCCTACAGAGTTACTACCCTTCTCCAGCTTCTTAGATCTAGGCCACCTTTTTGGCTGCAATTAATTTCTTGTCTTCTGCTCCCTCTTTTTCTCCCTGCTGTCTTCTGGCATGCATGCACTCTCCAAGTCTCCATTTTCCTTCCCAACACAACCATCCACCGGCTGCTCTTGGAAGGGACCCAACCACCAGAAGACCGCGTGGAAGGGACCCCAACCACCAGCAAAGCCACCGCCAACCCCATCCAGCTTAACAACATCTTTAAATGTTGGGGGGCAAACTCAGGCTTCCCGGCAGATGAAAAGCAGAGCCGCCCCCACTTTTGGGTTCCCCCCGCGCAGTGGGAAGGCAGCATGGAGAACACGGCAGCCCTGCATAGGCTTTTCCCACCCAGCTGCCTGCTGCCTCTGTCGCCCTTCTGCTCTCTCCAAATACACACGTGGGAGCCCAGCCCCTCGTTGTCCGTCTTCATTAGCCCAAAGCAAGTGTCATGTCCCACGCACGATTGCTGGAGAGGCTGAGGGGTTAAGTGGAAGGAGGAGAAAGAGGTGAGGCTGAAGGGCAATTTTTCTTTCAAATACCTTCCACACCTATGCACCTTCCCTCCTATCAAGAGCCTATGGACCACGGGATTAGCCCAGCCTCATTATCCTTGATTTGCAAGAGATGTCTGAAGTCGAACACTTTCATTTTAAAAAAGAAGTAAGGTTTGTTGTCTTCTTCAGATGCCAACATATAGCTCCCCTGCCAATCCCTCAGCTGCACATCCCCAACCATCAGCTTCGTGTGCCCCGGGTTGGCTTTCCACGTGACACCACCTCCCCTGCGTGCGCAAGGAGGACAAGTCAGCAGGACCTCCAGGCTCCTGTGCCAGAGCGTGACCATGGAAGGGGCTGAAACAACAGAGCATTTTTTGGAGTTTTTTTTCCCTGCTTTGCAGCATTCATTGATAATTAGAGGAGTAACTTGAAGCAAGGGTTTATTCCAACTGAGGCAGCAGGGACCCCAAATTGCTTGGATTGCTTTTGCACGTGCATGGTGTTAGAGGGACGCATCGTCCTGCTACATTTGCTGCAGATCCGCCATGTGGGCTGGAGAAACATCTGACTTGGACTAATTTCTGTTGTTTAAATTAGAGACAACATTTACCTACCTGGCGGGAACACAAAAAGGATTAATTTGGGGGAAAGAAAGGGAGAGGGAAGAGAAATGCACACACAGCTTTATATAGATAAAAGGTGTATTCATCGTTTACCCCTTGTTAAGAAAGATTGGGTTTGTTTTAAGCCTAAAAAGACAATTGTTGGGCAAGACGACTAACTAAATCTTTCTTTTTTTAAAAAAATACAGCGCTGTGGTTCTCGACGGAAAAATTTATGCCACTGGTGGGATCGTTAGCAGCGAAGGACCTGCCCTGGGAAACATGGAAGCCTACGACCCTAAAACGAATACATGGACACTTCTACCAAATATGCCCTGCCCTGTTTTTCGACACGGCTGCGTAGTAATCAAGAAGTACATTCAGAGTGGCTGATGTTACCCAGGAGTTGGATGGAGAACTGTTTGTACCTGTTGAAAGCAGGCAAGAAGAATACTACTACTTAAGAAACAAAAGCAGCAAAGCCAGCCAGTGAACATATTGCTCTAAAGTCTTGAATAGTGTCTACATTGAATGTAGAAAAATCATCCTCACCTTTTGGTGAACAAGGAGCAGAGAGCTCCGTGCTATGTAAGATGTTGTAACTTAATAATACAAGGGTGTCACTAGATGTTATAGTGACACTTGTTCTGGACATCGGCTTTTGGTCAACCCAGGTGCAATAGAATTTCACATATTTTTTAAGCTGGGGAAGAGAGGAAAAAAAAAAAATCTGCATTTTACTTCTAGAGCTCAAGCTTGATTCTTAAAATAACCATGCAGATTAGTTTTACTATTACACTTTAGGCATCTATCTATTTGAAAGGTCAAAGTGTCCTTACCACTTTGATTCCTACATTTGTTTTTAACAAATACATGCTTTTCAATACCAATGACTGAGAGAAATCTTGTGTGAGAGATGGCTTACGTTGATGTCAGTCTTCCATCAGATCAAACGAATCTTTCAGTTCTCTAGAGCAGAGCCCAGAAGGGGGGTGAGGTGGGGACTGGGGAGAAGAAGAATAGCCGTTGGTAATAAATTCCATGTAAAATGATGAAAAAAAAAGATCTGTTGGGCTGGATGAGTTTCTGCTCCCGGTGATAGTTGTGTAGGCACGTGTGGCCATGCCCACAGGTG
This sequence comes from Aptenodytes patagonicus, assembly GCF_965638725.1. Lineage (NCBI taxonomy): Eukaryota > Metazoa > Chordata > Aves > Sphenisciformes > Spheniscidae > Aptenodytes > Aptenodytes patagonicus. The sequence continues at coordinate 8,997,461 of NC_134951.1, read as the reverse complement.
GTGGTGGGGCTTCTAAACCTTTTCCTCCCGGTTTCTGCTGATGAGCGAACTTGGCAGTTCTCGATTCCTGTAATGCAAAATGAAAACGGTTGCGATTTCAGAGGCATTCTCCTGATAAACCCGCTCTTCACTTCTGATTGGGATCACGTTGAAACACACAGTGTAGTGTGAGATTTCCATGGTTTCATCAAATGGAGAAGATGCCTCCTGTTGTGGCTACGCGCTCAGTTTCGGCTCTCAACCAAAATTCCTTACCTTGGGATATGCGCCACTATCTTTTATGTAAAGTCTGAGAAGTTTTTTTATTTTATTTTTCAAGTTTCCCCATAGGTGTGGAAACCTTATACTTCTCTTATTTACAGATTTTAAACACACGAGTTTAAATCCCATGGTAGAAAAATGCATAGACTTAAGCCCAGTATAAGAGACTTAAAATGATTACTATGTAGAGTTGTAAGTATATGCACAGCACAGGGGTTATATTTTTATATATATTAAAATATTGTCTATCCAGAGAGCATTGTGATGTGGAAATTCTTTATAAATTTATACATAAAAGGATCAAATGGGAGATGGACCGGGTAACATAAAGGGGGCAGGGGAAAGAATCTTAAAATTCACAAATAGGCAGTAACCCCGAGCTGAGGATTGTCTGATTTCTTTCCAAGTAGAGGGAACAAAGTTGCCATACTTGCCTTTGCAGACTCAAATCCCAAATGCCGTGACGGTAATTCAAGAAGGAGGGTCCTACACAGGGCGTGGGTGAGATCTTACAGTCAATATCTAGTTGAATTTCATACCAAATACGCTAGCCTTTTTATATGGAGGGAGGTCTGCCTACAGCTTTGGGGAAATCAATGCAGATGGTTAGCTAATCATCTTATTTTATTAATAATCATTTATAAAATAAAGGAAAAAAACAAAATTTGTATCTTGCAGTATTTAAAGAAAAAGTGCTCAAGTTAGCTGAGTCAAGCTGTAGGGTGACTCAAGTCTCATTTTGACAGTGAGGTTCCAGCCTTTGTTATGCAGTTGTTTTATTTATTCTTTAATGAAAAAAAATAATAAGCACAACAAAGTTATATACTAGTATGTCATTTAAAGTATTTATGTGAAACAGGGTGCAAGTGTGAACCTAAAGATTGGAGCACAAGTTTCTAACTGCCTGGGGCAGGACTAATTTTAGTGTTGGTGTGTGTCTGCCTCCAAAGGAGGTGCTACCTGTCAACAAGACCTAAACACATTCAACATTTCCAATTTAGCTTATTTCTTCATTTCTCACACTGGAACAAAACTGGCTATTTCTGTGAATAATATTAAAAACAGGGTTATCTGTAATGGTATTGTATATAGTTTATGTTTACTGTTAAGTTCTTGTTATATTATAATAAATATATTTATAGATCTAGATTCAGCATCCAGATTGGATTAATTTTGTCACGATTGAACAAGAAACAACACTGCATGAACGGTGACTTCAGGTTCCATCCCAGCCATGGATGAAAATGTGTTCATTCCATCCAGCTAGCTTCTCTGGCAAATCCAAAAATGTATTGCTAATATTTAAATGCTCGGTAGCTTCCAAAGTACTTCCATTCTCCTTTCCGAAAAAATTCTTAGAAGTGATTTTGGATTTTATTCAGCAAGACTGGTTCTTCATCTATTTTCCCAAACTTACTATTAAGTAAAGAACAAAAGGGCTCAAGACAGTTTAAGAAACTATCTTGAAAAAAACTGATAAACAGCTTTTTTCTTTTTTTTTTTTGTTTTGTTTTAAATGAAAGCTAGGATTTGTACTGCACTGCTGCTGCCATGTCTAAAAGATGAAAGCCACTTTTGCCCTATGGTCAAAATTCTTTCGCATCCAGAGCGGGAGCTCTGTAACTCGCTGGATACATCTTTCAGAGAGCGCTTAAGTGCAGCAGTTCATGGGTTCTTTGATGTTTCATTAGGGTGTCATCTGGTAGTTGTAAAACTGGATATGGAACAAAGATGAGCCAAATATAACTAGTCTCAAATACCACCGCAGTGGAACATTTCAGCTGGATCTTATGAGGTAATATCTGTTCTACACATTAACAGGAAGAATCTAACATATACTGAAATTGTCTCCAGTTCTTGGAGTACATCTATGTGAGTATTTAAGAGCAGGAACCGCAGTTTCTAAAAGTTTTAGTTTAGGCTTAGTGGCTGAGGTTGAACAGCCTGTGAAGATTACTAAAAGCCTCGCAATTCAATATTATACAGCCATGCTGCAATAATCCAGACCAAGCGGTACGAGTTGCCAACCTTTTCATCAACACTCTGCAAAGATCTCTTACTCAGCACTAGTCAATAATACTTGGTAGGATGAACAAGAGACAGGCTATTTGCTTTACTTGTATGTGAAAATTATTTTAGTTCCCCTCTGGGAAGCCGGCTGAGCGCTTTTGCCAAATGAATCATGTGCACCTATCTGCTCAGAGATTTTTCTTCTTAAAAGCTTTAAGAAATTCAGGGGACAGGCTGGCTCAGCAGCCTGATAATGATAAAAACTCTTTTGTTCGCTGGTTTGACTCTCTCCTGGCTCACCTGGGAAGGAGAGTGATCTCCAAACGGGGCTGTTCGCAGCGTTCAGGTAATCACCTACCCCTGGCAATTTACACAAGTCATCTGCCTTTCTCCCATCGTTTCATCTAGTGGCAAACACACCGTACTAATACAACCTCAGCAACCCCGTCTTTTAATTAACTGCAGCTCGGTGTTAAGGCTGAGCTTAGCACTGTGCAGTTGGAGCAAGCTAATTAGAGCGTCATTACACTTCAGCTTGCCCTTGGCGGAGTCCAGACAAACAGAACGCCGGCATGAGCACCCACTTTCCGCAGCTGCAGGGATTATCTGGGAGAGGAGCCGCAGGCTGCATGAGTACCGTTACGTTTAATCAGCGGAGACGGCAAAGGCACAAACTGCTTCAAGTGCCTTCTCGTGAAGAACGTCTCTGAAAGCTGGAACCGATCCCAGAGCTTTTCTCCACTGTCTTGAATGCAAGGGCAAGGTCTCAGAGCCATACTGCCTCCCCATCACCAACTGAAAAAGGTGACTTAATACTCAAGTGGGGGATAAACCTACAAACAGCGTGTGCGGTCAAGTCCTGGCAGGCTGCAACCTGTGCCAGGTCCCTAGGAAGACGCCGACTCTGCATCCACTTCGACGCTTTTACAACTTGTCGCGCTAATACAAGCTTTTTAAATTGGATGAGACCCTTAAGCTCACCCCTTAATGCCTTCTTTCCCATTTCCAGTCGGCTCAAAAACAGGAGCCGAAACACGCTTTCGGCTGAAGCAGAGATGCCAGCACGTACGGAAAGGCAGCAGTAAGTTCCCATCGTCAGTGAGTGTTCTGGGTTGATAACTTTAGACTGCAGAAAAAGCCAGAAAGAAAATGGTCTGGAGGGAAGCAGATGGATGTGTCTCAGGCACAGTGTTTCCATCACTCATTACATTAAGCTGGACAGCAATACCAGAACAGAAACACGGTTTTTCCTCTGAAAAGCCAATCCGTTTGAGGCATGATTAAACACTCGCTGAGGTTAGAATTCATGAAAGCAAGAGCTGCCATCACGGGCTCCTTAGCCGAGCTGTGCAAGCATGACAAGCAGACCAGCACGGTCTCCAACTGCTGGAGACTGGAAACAAAAAAGAAAGTGGCAGACTACCTTGAAAAACGACTCTCCCTTTGCTACTCACTGGTGTTTTTTCTTTTGATAACACACACTACTTTTAGTAATTCCTGTTTAGCTACCGGATTTCTTAAAGAGTAACAAATTCCAATTTTCTTTATCTAAACAAATTCCGCTTCAATCGGTAGCAGCTTTACACACAGAATTAAACATTTTGGCTCAGTTACTACCTGGGAGAAGGAAGCTCCAGTGCTGTCATCAAGCCAAATCTGCCTCTGAATTTTTCATTAGTAGTGGTCCATACAATGAAGGTTTGAAAGGCTGCCTGCTGCTTTTAATTTAATCATCTGTTATTTTTGAACCGCATTCTCTTTTCCTTCAGAGTTCATATCCCAGATCTTACGCAGCAAGATTCATATTGGCAACGGTATCAAACTCTTTCACGACCTGTCCAGAGAACAGCACTAGTAACCCAGGTTTTTTTAACAGCTTGACAGGGAACTTCAGCATGTAGCTGGTAAGCAAATTAATACAGAACTAGGAACTGTGATGACAACTGGGGCTAAGCTGAAGATTGCTTAAAGTCATGCCTCGCACCACAGGCAATACACACACTTCCTCCGTCACCCGGCATCAGTGACCTTTTCTCACATTTTTGCGGCTGAAGAGCAGACACCTAACTAAGGTCACCAGTGACACTCCTACATAAGCTTCAGCTTCCCACCTCATTAAAAAAAAAAATATGTTTATAAAAATAATAGCTCTTACAGGTAGAAAGAAACCAATTCCTCTCCACATCTTAGGAACTTAAACAAAGCAGTCCCTAATTTCTAATACAATGTCCTTGTGCTGGTGGACAGCATCAGGGTACGGATCGGTGAACTGAATAGTGAAGGTGACGCACCAAATGCTTTAAGTCTTAGACTATAATGAGCATTACGCTCTACCAGAAACACTGTCCCTCCACTCAAGTAAAAATAATCAGCTCTCGCAAAGCAAGCCTAAATTTCCAAGCCCGCTGGAATTTCTGTAGCCACTGTTTCCATTAAAAGAGAACATCTTTTAATAAGTTATTTACTTTCATGTCCAGTGAACGCGGTGCTCCATTACTTGTTGACACAGAGTTCAATTTTACCTGCTTCAATTTATGCCCAGCTTTTCTGCAAGCTGCCCGCTATGCACTGGAACATACAAATGCCACGCACAGCCTTTCCAGGGAAAATGAAGAGTGGCATTGTGGCAGGGAGTGCTTGGGAATGGCTCGCGTTTCTGTTTTCTATTTGGCAAGAGGTATCCCCTATGGGGATTAAGACACGCAGACTGCCTACTACCTGGAGAGGATATTAGACTTTCCCTAGTGGATAAGGGTTTTCAAAGTCAGGAGGAAACCGAACACTCAACCATCTCGAGAGCGCCCAGAAGTCTCTGCCCTGCTGACATTCATTTTTAATAACACATGGGTATTTCAGAAAGAGTGCTGATAATGTGACAGTTATCAAAAGGGCAAGTGAAATGACTGGGTAATTACAGGACATTCACCTGACATCAATCCCAAGTAAAAATGGAAAGATTATATCTAACTAAACTGATCATGAATCAAAGAGATAAGAATAAATACGATGATTTTCTAGAAAATCGAGTGTATCACACAAACCTGATCTCATGCTCTGACAGGATTACACATTTGATTGATAAGGTAATAGATTTTCAACAGCATGTGACAAAATACTTCAACTTTCTCCCTGTACAGTATTCAGACAGCAAATATCGAACAGGCTAAGAATAGGCAGATTAATTGAGGAATATCTAATCTGTTCGAGTAATTGTCAATTTGGTATTATCGGTGTCTTTCTAAGGGGGGAATCCTCTTCTTCCAAAGTTCTTGAAGGAAAATGTTGACCTTGTAACGGACCTGTGGAAACAGAGATTAGCAGAACAAAAGGTAATGAGGACGAAACAAGTCACAGGTACTGGGCTGGCTCTTCTGGCTGGCTAGGACCACTAAAACAAAACTTCTTTTCATAAAGCTAAGCAGGGCCTCAGAGAGGTGGGAATGAGGAAGGCTGACATTCAGGATGGAGAACAGCATCGTGAAAAGCTGCAAGTCTGAGAAGAGTCAAGCAACAAGAGCTCCCAGCCCAATTTCATGGCATAAAAGGACTAAATTGATCTTTGGATGTGTAAAAGGGGGAACACGAGTAGGAATCAGTGATTTTTAGCTCTATATATGGCACTGGTGGGACCGATGCTGGAATATCACATCAATTTCCTCTGTGAACAAATCTTTCTGAAGATGTTGAAAAATTGACCTACTGCAGAGAAGAGCCACAAAATTGACTTAAAGGCTGGAGAAAATGCAGTGAAAGCCATAAAGAGCTCATTCTGCTCAGCAAAAAGAAGACTGAGAGGCTACTTGATCACAGTGCATTAGTATCTTGGGGGGGAGAATCTATGTATGAAGAGTCTAGAACATAAAGAGAAAACAAGAAGCAGTGCCTGGAAATAGAAGCCGGACTAAAACAAACGAGGAATAAGGCACGTGTTTCTACCCATGAGCTTAACCACTTAACCACCAGCTCAAAGAGCAGGGTAGACGTACAAACTCTGCAAATCAAGACTAGATGCCTTTCTTGAAAAGACTGTTAAGCCATACTTAAGTTAGTAGACCCTGCGCGTGCATGAGATTAAGTCATATGTGCCACAGCATCAGATTCAACAGTGTTTTCTGCTGACATTATTCTCCATGAATAAACCCGAATTTTTGTGACAAATTGCTAAACATTTAAATCATCATTAAGTGTCAGCTCATTTCCATTCCAAAAGTTATTCTCACGTATTGAAAAGATTAACACTAAAATTTATGCTCGGCTTGTGCTCTCATGGCTGTCCTCTGAATCTTGTGAAAAGGAAGCTTTTTATTTCAAAAAAAGCTTTCTGCCTTTGGGACATGCTTTAAATTTTAAAGCAGGACTCTGAAGCACTCTAACCCCAGTATAAAGGCTAGACATTAATTTTAAACCAGTTACATCTCCAGTGCTTCATGAAAATGTAGTCTTACATGCTCGTATTTCCGATACTTAAAATGTCTACACAAAACTAATTTATTACTAAACTGACGTTAATAGTCACATACAACACGTGACTATTCACATTGTACTTCCTTCATCTCACTGAACTTTTCATAATGTCACAGAGAATGCAGTGGGCATCACTTCAAAACTCATTTCAGAATTATATACATTAGAAACCTAAAAGAGATTGGCAATTTGTCCTTCCCAATCACCAAAATCAGGTATCACTGTTCTTCCAGGTAGTCTCCACATACAGAAGGGATTCTACAAGGTATAACGAAGTCAGCAAGAGAACGCAAGACCTTTACAACAGAACTAGAGCTGGGGTTTTTCAGATGAGAAGTAGTTCCTTAACTAAAACAGCATTATTTTCTTTCCCTCTACAGCAGAAAGACTCGATTTCTTAGCAAATTAATTTAGTCCAAATGTAACACATTTTCTAGTATGAATATTTTGGTCTCTGCTTTACTTCCTTTGCTGAAGAAATATTTCAAAGGGACCCCTTTCAAAGGGAGCCCTTTGGAAATTTCCCCAAGTCTTTCCTTCCTCTCAATCCACAGTCCCAAAGCTGCCTCCTACTTCCATACAGACACAGTCAAACATCTCGGGGTTATAGCACAATTCAAATCTTACATTGATGCAAAAGGGTTTGCATCACGATGTGATTCGTCTCCACAAAAAAAAACAGGATGACCAATGGCGTGAGCATTCCCAGCAGCCATCCAAGTCTTGGGACCTGTACCTTTCTCACGCATACTCTACCAAATTCCCGACTGCTGGGAGACAGAAGTGAAAAAAAACAGAACACGGAGAGGAGTTCACCACCGCAGAACCGACTCAACTTCTGCAGTATGCCAACACATCCTAAGTGCTGCAGCAGTGATGCCCCAAATGCGGAGCTCTGCATCTCCTCCTCTGCTCTCGCCCTGCCCCGCTCTTGTAACTGAACGTGAGGAGCCTTCTAACACAGCTTAACTCGACAATACCTTTTGCACCTGAAACTTGAAAGCAGCTTTATTCCAAATCAGCATCCACATATCAGCAGACCTTAACACGGACGGCCAGGTTTACACTAACATTCCACTAAAAGTGGTGAATCCATTTTAAATCTTAGCAGTTTATCATATTTTTAAAGGAAAAGGATTTTCCCTACTATTAAAGAAAGGCTCAATATAGCATAACTCAAATGCATTCCTAAAATAAATGGAATTTAGTAGTAGTCGCAGCCATTTACTGGCAGTGGGTTCAACCGAAATATACTCCCTATGCAAATGATCACACTGTAAAAAAATTACTCACCTAGAAATGGAACGAGGCTGAATTAATTAGTGTTAAAGTTTATAATCCCTCATTTTTACACAATAGTTACATGACCACAAGTGATGCATAAAAGGAGAAGGAAAAAAAAAAATGAAGTGTTTGGCTTCATTAATCAGTTTACTGATTTAGCTTGCAGAATTCATTCACATGCAGTGCTAGCTTAAAACCCCATATATTACAAGTCCAAATCCAAATCCTACCCGAGATACAGAACAAAAGGATCTCATTTTGAATTTATTTAAACAAATTATCTCAGGGGCTTAACGGAGGAAACAGAGGACGTGCAACACTGCAAATTTAAGGAAATGCAGGAAATTGCATTTCAAAACTACATCCAAGACAGAAACCAACAGCAGAAGGAAGCAGCGTTAAGCAGCGAACACTTGACAAATGTGAGCGTTGCACAAGCTTTTACTAAGGCTTTATTAACAACACGTGATGCAATCCAACTATTCCTCACCAATTCATGCTTTTGAAGAACCACTCAAAGTTCACTAAGTATCTTTTACAAGAATCCTTTTGTCAATGCCCAAATAAAGTACAGTTTTGTCCCTTTTCACTAATCATTTTTACAGCCACTGTCAGAAATCAGGCCTGAAACTCTTCTCTCCGATAACGTGGCCATCACCACTCCTGAAAGACAGAAACAGATACACAAGACTTCATACCCTACATTCGTTACTCACAGACCGCAAACCCCTCGGATGGTGTTAAGTGTGGTGCTGGTATCTGCAAGGCCATTCAGATCAAAACCACACATCTGACCATGCTGATACAAAATGAGCCTAGGCTCTCACTGATCAATTAGTACATTATTATATCTATATAGTAAGTTATATTATATTAAAGATCTAATTTTGCTTTCAAAGCTGCGTAAGAAAGCAGAATTGGAGTCAGATGTGAAATAAGTTACTACTACCCTCTTCCTCAACTAGTCTTTTGCCCAGGAGCCCTATAGTTTAAGGTACACAGAAAGGAAAAGAGGAAAATGAGCAGGTGTGTTATATGTCCTACACCTCAAGAGAGGCCGTAACAGACATACAGAACACCTTCTCATACTCTGTTCCACATTATATACATCACATGCAGTTTGTTAGCCCTGGATAAATTGTCAACGAGTAAGATGTGGGTTGATTCTTCACTTGCTTAACCTCTAGCAGCTTGCTCTCCTGTGCATGAATTATTGGGGGGGGGGGGGAAACTAAAGGAATTCCTACATATATTAGAAGTTTATCTTTAAAAAAACCAGAACAAAACACAAAAAGTAAGAAGCACTTTGATAAACAGGGAGGAAAGAGAGTGTTTCTTTAAAAAAACCTCTAATGAGAAACTGGTAGTACTTGGATGCTGATATACTATAAGCAGTCCTGGGTGGTAGCCTGCAACTGAACATAAACATTTTTCTAAGCACAGAGCATAACTTCATAATAACTACGTTATTCACTCGCCAATGTACAATGCTGATTTCACTCTGTCAGTCAAAATTCATAATAGAATTTTTTTTTCTTTAATGGACAAACACTGAAAGCAAAATTACGGCTTAAACAACTAAACAGCAAGATCCCAGAGTGAAACATCTGAACTGCAAAATCAAGGAGGTCTGGTAAGAAAAAGACTGATATCAGCTATTAGGCAGCATTTCTTTTACATACATTTTTGAAGGAGCTAAAGCTGTGTTTTCTTGTCATCTTTATTCAAGTATTTCACAGCAGTTATATTACAAATTACAGTAAAATGTTCAAAATTTCCAGAAGTTCAAAAAAATTAAATAACTTACTTCAAACTAACGTAAAATGAAGTCAAAATGCAAAACATCAATTTAAACACAGTTCTGAGTAAAACTATAGAATCCAAAATATGCCATAGTTGATGAAGGAAGTCTACTTCATCCACAAAGTAGACACATGTTAATGAAACCAAACAGGACTCCCCAATGTCTAAATAACCCAATGTACAAGATACAAAAGATGCAAGTACAAGCCCAAATTCAAGCTTATGTTGTGATTACAAAATAAAATAAAAACAAAGCAAATGACTATCAGCTGCAGGACCTGCCATTCAGGAGACTGAAGGTAAAACCAGAGCTGACCCACCAACTTACTTAAAAAAAAAAAAAAACACCAAAGGAAGACAAGATATTACAAAAAACAGTAATCCTATAAATACATTGGCATATGAGGAAATCAAGTAACAATACAGAGGACACAAAACAAAAAAATTAATCACAGGTGAGATTCAAGCTTGCAAATACAATTAACTCCATAGCCATCAACTTCACCCAAGAGCAACTCTATTATCTCCAAGACAGCCCCACCAGCCCCCCAGAGAAACCTCCTTTCTTCTGGCCGGCCACATTTCATTGACCCCAGCACAAGGACTCACACAGGAGTTTATTTGCAATTTTCACAACAAGAAACAAGGAAGAGAGGTCAATTTGTACAAACTCTTGCCAGAGCTATGTGGCAAAAAAATTAAAAACATACAAAGAGTAAACAAGTTTAGACCACATGGATAGATTAACAGCTGTTTTAACTCTATAACCACCAGACATCTGTAAAGGAAAACAAAAACTGAAGTGTGGTTATTTGGGCTAGGAAGGCGAGTATATCATTTTAGGTAAGCTGTCCACTAGAACATCTGATATCAGCTACTCTTCTCTAAAACAACATGGCAGCTCCTCAATTAGTAAAGTTGCCTCTTGCGATTTTTCCCAATCAACAACTGACAGTAAAAATTTTCCTTTAGAAACCTGACCTTTTAGAACCATTTTTAATGCTAGGCATTAGCTTAAACTTGCTTTCACACTCACTGGTGACTAAAATTCTCAACTGTTTTAATTCATATAAATTTATTATCTTCTTAAAAACGTATGCAGTTTTATCTTCCACAAGTGCTGCTGTTACTTGAACAAAAACTTCTTTGAGTAAGTGAAACTGGAATAAATATTTTTAAAAAATTCTGCAGCAAGAACCTGAGACTTGCAAAAAACCCTTTTATCAGAAACTTGCTACAAAAAATCTGCTACATTTTATTTAATCAAATCTTAAAGTTTGTAACAATTTCCATCAAAATACAAAATGCTGTTAATGTACCAGACACAAAAATATCTCAAACAGGTATGATGCTAATAAATACTAAATGAAACATGGAAAAAAATCCCATAATCAAATCTGAGATCAAAGAATCTCATTTAAAATGTGTTTTCTGCTTGTTTTTGTTGTTTTTAATCGCACTTTCCCACCTAAAAAATACAGTGTTTCTGCATGGGTTGCATTTAGAAGGTGTAACTAGATGTACATGAATGCTTAAAACCTTTTTCTGCCATCAGCTATAAAGAAAAACAGTGGCATTTGGGGGAGAAAAAGATCGAAGATAGAATTATGTTTACCGTAATATACAAAGCACTTTGGATTACTGCAGTAGCCCAAGGCCCATGTTTTGTTTCTCTGCAGCGCTATACTACTATTTGCCATAGAGGTGGAGACAAGTACCTTAGCTTCAGTTTGTACATGGGAGCAGAGTGATTACAGTCCTCCATAAACACTGTTGGTAACTAAAATACAAAAAGCTGAGGTAGCTCAGTATCTCTGCAGTAGTCCAAGACTGGTTTGTCTAATTAAAAACTAATCACACTGTGTTGCATATTTCTGGAAAGACACTTCCGCAGCTACGTAGGGACAGTTACAATGAATGGTTAACGATGGTAACACCAGCCAACTTCTCTGAAACACCTTCCACGTAGGTTTGAAATAAATCAGCCCAGGTAACGTTTTAACACTGAGCTTGTGACAAAACATGTTTTTCTTGAAACTGCCTAGACTGTTCTCTCCAGTTGCCAGAAAGGAAAGGGTTTGAACTACACAATTCAGACCCAGAGAACTTTGGTCCGAACAGATCAATTCAAAAGGCTGTCCTCCAATCCCCCCCACATTAACAGTGCTTTGCACGGACCGAGTTGTGAAGCCTAGTTTAAGTTTTATTTTCAAGTCAGCTTGGGCTCCAGGACTTTGACCGACTCTAGTGTCTTCTTACCTGCATTGCACAGTCCAAGCTATATTACAAACACGGAACTTCAGAAAGAAACCTGCCGGTATTAAACTTGGTTTTCTTAAAGAACTCAAAATGGAAAACTAGGAGATGGTGGGGAAAATGCTTCATTTTTAGCAACACAGAAGAGTTTCACTGTGTAACTTGTTTCTAAAACAAATATATACCAATGAAAAAGTAATTTCACCATTTTGGTAAAGTATGTGGCTTTTTCAGTGTGTCTTAGTTTAGTTCTGTAGAGTAAGACAGGCATTATAGAACCATAATACTGGTTGCCATCCAATGAAGAGAATACATATCATCCTTTTGGAGATCTTCATTCTGAAGACAGCTTTCTAACACTGCCATTTGCTATAATCCAAACCAATTGATTAGCCTTATCTTTCTCAATTGACTAAAAGGCACATTAAAGGCAGTTCTAGAGAGCCTCATCTTCAAATTACTGTACATCCAGTTACTCAAGATTCCTACCACAATGCATCATTGCCTTCTTTAGAACAGATTTTTTTTTGTCCATTACCCCAGAGAAGAGGAAAAATTGGAAAAAAAAAATAAAAAAGTTTGCCTGTTTAAAAATATTCAACTTAGATCTGCTCTTTCCAGTTCTCTGTATGTGTTGGTCTCCACTTTGCCTGAAGTTTCCCCAAAGATAATGCATGTAGAGTGAACAAGAGCAGAAATGAGAACAGTTTCTGTAGCACCAAAAATCTCCAAGCTGTGGCATTGTATTCTTTATTTATATCAGATACAACTATACGAAGTTCCGTTTGGTTCTTGTAGGCTGGTTGGTTTCAGGTACCTGAGACAATAGCACCAAATTCAACAGAAAGAAAAAGGGAGAGCACTTAAGACCAAGGCTCTGCACATACTTGGTGCAAATGGAAACTGAATGGCTCAGAGGACTGCTCTCCCATGAGCAGTTTGAGAGGATAAACCCACCCATCTTGACGAGTTCACAGGAATGTTTCAAACACATGAACTGTTCTTTCCATCTCCTGCAAGAGACACAGAGCATCAATTATACATAAATATACAGAGACAGAAATAAAGTTACATTAGATAATTGTAGTTACTGGGCTATTTTTTTTAAATCTGAACAAATAATTAATAGGAAAATAGGCACATCTGTATATTAGCTGCTATCTGCTAGCAAAATATGGTAAAAGAGGAAACTAATTAAAGAAGTATTAATGCAGAAAAGCACTCCACTATGACAGTCCATGAAAAAATCCAAGTGTATTAGGGTCACATACAATTAATGTACTCAATATGTATTAAGAAAGCATTGCAATGGCACACTGCATGAACTCAAGTCTTACTGCACACTTAACACTATTGGTAACCCAGCTGTAAACACGTATCTGCACAGTTTGCAGAATCAAAGTAAAGACCAGTCTCTACGTACTCCTGCTGGATAAATGTCTTTTTAATCTACCTAACATTTGGCACAGACTTTCAACATATTTTTAGGTGAAGATGGCAGAGGAATAGCATGAAAATGGTTTGAAAAGTATGTTGCAGGAACTCTACAATATCCCACGCTAAGGCCTTTCCAGGTTTTGTTGTAAAACATTCATGGAGAAAAATACTTAAGTGTCCAGTGACGCAACCGGAAATTAGCAATTGTTGTCCTTTTTTAAGCAGGGTTGGTTATCAGTTGAATCAGCAAGCTGATCCAAACCCCTCTACAGCTAGAAGAATGATGTTGGAGGGAACGCATGTCTAGAGTTATGATCAGCCTACGCCAACGGTGAAATGACCAACTTACTGTTGATGTAGACAAGGAGGCCTTTGATAGCAAACACTTTAGAGGCAAAGGATGACAGCGAAGCAGACAACTGGCTTACATCATGCTGTACTGGACTTTCCCAAGGGTATACTTACTGATCTAGAGAAAGTCTGCAAACTTTTAAGGTCTTGTATGAAAGTCACAATCAGCAAACTGCATGGAGCAGAGGTAATTTTTTTTTGGCCTAGTTACGCAAATGCAAGTACGGGCAACCGCAGCAATGTTGGCTCCGTGTGCCTATAAAGTAGCCACTACGTCCAACTGTTATTCCTACCACAAATGTGGAAACTGCTGCTACTCCATTTTCACTCCGCTAGCATGTGCTTCTCCATGCTGCTGCATTCTCTCCTCTTTTTCCTCCATTCTTTTAGGTTAAATTCTTAATCCTTTTCTGAGGAAAGTATTATTAGAAACAACCTCTGTTTTTTAAGTCACTACTACACTAAACTTTTTTGTGTTTATAGATACCTTCCTCAAAGTCTATTTAAAGCTTTTGCCTGCTAGTACAACAATAAATTGACAGATTAACTTAGCTCTTGAAAAACCAGTCTCAAAATTCAGATAAAGAATAAAAGAAACTGTACAACATCACCTCTATAAGTTGTGATTTGTCATAGTCTCTACGATGTCTGTAGATGCACTGACTGAGGAGCGAATACAATCTCTCAAGTTGGTCAACAGTCAGGTTGTCACTTTTCTTAACCACTAAATCAAGAAGTTTCTGGTGGAACAACGAAAGGTAAGGTTAACAGGGTTTTTATAATCACTTTTTTTTTATTTTTTAAGGACAAATCAGAAATGCAATCTCCTTTTGAAGCCCTATTTTGGAGGGACACATACAAATAAAATGGACCACACCTGGCTATCAGTAAGACCACTGCTTCCATGTAGATCCAAAAGGACCCAACATCTCTTTTCACTTCTCTGCTTATACCCACACATTTTTTTCTTGTCTTAAATTTTATACTCAGTATAGCTGGGGCCATGTTTGTTCTGTTTGAATGATACTTCATCCTATTGTATCTTGGTCAATAATTATGACAAAGCAAACCATAAAAACTGCCTTGATAGCTACAGCAGACATTTTGAAGAACTTGCATTGGCATGAAATTGTAAGAAGTACTGAATGGAAACACATTTGGAATTCCACAAATGTTGAAAAATGGTACAATAAAAGAAAGGGGGACAACACAGGTAAAACTGCTCATAAACACAAAGTGGAAGTGTGTATTTTATATAGTAGCAGATAGTAAATTTTAAGATTTTTTTTTCCTCTCGTAACACTTCTATTGTTTCCAAAGAGATTATCATCTGCACTCCACAGCAAGCAGGATCTAAATTTCATAGTAAGTCAAGCTAGTTTCTACAACAGAAGACAGCAAATTTTATTGTAACTTTGCTTAAAAAGAGACAAAACTGAAAGAAAATTAAGTAGCAGGGGTTCAGTCTATGATGCCAAAACATCACCAGAAATTCCAATTTGTTTTCCAATCCACTAACAGTTCTTTCCACCAAGTATATGTACAAGGGAAGAGAAAAAGATGATGTTAACTCCTAATTACTAGGCACCCAGCAGTTCCTCAGTAACTGGCATGTCCAATTAACACATAGGAGTACCTGCAAAAACTGCAATTAAAATAGTGGACTGCTATGCCATTACTGGATTTGTAAAGGTAGTAATGATGGAACAGTAAGGATTCAGTAGTTTTATTAAGTTTTCACCCAAAAAACACTGATTGACAAATCATTTTCAAAAGTTACTGCTGCCATAATAATTGCTTGCAGTCAAAAATAAAGGAAATGTTTCTTCATAACAGTGTAAGGAAGCGTTTTTCATGGACAGTTTCATTAACAGTTCAACTCATTTTTCACTTCTATTACCTTTAGTCTGTCATGGTCAACAACTACAGAGGGTAAGGGATCCGATGGTTCCTCTGGGACCTGCTCCAAATTTGTGGGCTTTGACTGTTCTGTAGCAACTTTTCGTGTTTTCTTGCTTTTGAATATACCTGTAATTTGAAAAACAATTATCAGCACTGTCAGTTTCTCAAAATGAACAGCTTGTTTCTTTCCTTTGGTTTGATTTTGCTTGTTTGGTTTGTTGGGTTTTTTTGAACCATGCAAGCATGACTGTAGCAGTGCACATTATTCATCAGCTTTGCAGAATTCTGAATGCTTATAGGTGCACAAAACCACAGTTCAGAAAACACACATGGAACTGGTCATCTTCAAACTCCAAAGTCCCAACAGAAAATTGAATGTCACTGAAAGAGTTTTTCCATTGTATCATTTCTACTTAGCAACATCAAATTATACAGCTTCTAAGTGAAATTCAGGTATTAAGCTAACCCTCAAAATCTTTCTGCCTAAGTGAATCAAATCCTCATTTTTCTCTCCAAAGCATCCCATTGTTTCCATCACCACGGTCATTCTAACATCTCTACTCCTGAAACTTCATGCTTTTGTGACACATTTCTGTTTTCTTCCACCTCTGTATTAAAGCTGCTGTCCAATCCTGTTGTAGAGAACAAAATATTTTCACATCTCCTGATTCTCTCCCTACACTCATTCACTGTTTTTCTCCTCCTCAACTATTTAAAATGCCTTTTCTAAGGACCCCTTGTTATCATAACCGTCCTTAATGTATACAAAATTCAACTACTAAATTTAGAAACATTAAGGCTCTTAACATACATCATACTCTTCTTCTGATATTCTTAGGACCTTTCTTCTACTATTCTCCTTACCCTTAGAGAAAATATGTATGTACAAACACAGCCAACATGTATACAGTGATATTCTCGTAATTCAGATCTCTCATTAAAGCTCATTTACTTGGTAAATCTCAGCGCTAACTTTTGAAGTAAAGATTTCATTCTTTTAGATAATTCTGAAAAGCTAATTAAAAAGGCAATCATGCATAAGGCTTTTATTTCTCTTCCACAAGGAAACCATGTCTCCTGTCTTCAAAGGACATGGCCACTTCTTTTATGCACCACCAGGATTTCCCTTCTCCTTCCCTTATCCTTTTGCTGCACTGTTACTGTGTTGACTGTAACTCCAAAGCCAGATTCCTTCTCCAATAGATAAACAATGGTTTATCTGGCCTTTACTATGAGTTAAACTGCTTTAATTTTTGCTATGAGCAAATGTTTTTAAAGGAATACAT
Source organism: Aptenodytes patagonicus (assembly GCF_965638725.1). Lineage (NCBI taxonomy): Eukaryota > Metazoa > Chordata > Aves > Sphenisciformes > Spheniscidae > Aptenodytes > Aptenodytes patagonicus. Next base: position 8,980,407 of record NC_134951.1, on the reverse strand, counting down.
TCTGTATTTCTATGGTCAATGTCAATGATACTTTTATCATAAATCTCTAACAAAACAAGTTAAAACAGATGATATAGATCAAAATATAGATCAGATAGAACAGATAGACCAAAACATATAATATATATTTATCTGCATTGATAATATTTTTTAAGTCTTTAATTATTGTTTAAATGTTATCTCAGTATTTACAATATTTCCCATAAAGCCTACAAAAATAAACAGAATAGTGCAAGTATGGAGATACACTTACTTGCCTAAGATAACATTACAGCAAGTCAAGGGTGGACTTCCAATTTATCTATGTGGAATTAAATGTTGTAAGCATACTAAAATTTTCAAATAACTAGACAGCAGTTCATAAAATATTATATAATTATAATTGTAACATAAGATATTACAATTAAAAATACACATTAACTTGGACACTAAGATAAGGACAGAAACATTGAAAACAAGCTATACCTTCTTTATCTGCTTCAGCATCTTTAGTTTCAATGTCTGTGCTCTGTAGTGTTTTTTCATTATTGCTGCAATGTGGTAACTCAGCTTTCACTAGATCAGCTCCTTGACTTTCACTGGAAGCTTCCATTTTCTCCTTTGGCTGATCTTCAGATGAAGATTTTTGCCTGTTACTAGACCCATCACTGTTGTCACAGAGTGAAACAGCATCAACTGATTCCATTTTACCATTATGACATGCTGGAACAGGTATACCCTCTGAGCTGTGTACAGATGTCTCTCCATTCACACAGTCCCCTTTCGATGTAGAGTCCTTCCTTAATTCCTTTTCAGTACTCAGGGTGACACTGTCGGTTATTAACAGAGATTCATTTGAGCTCTCTTCTTCTGTGGATGCAAAGTTGTTTTCCTTTCCTGATGTCCCATTGTTAAGCCTCTGCTCTGCATCTATATCCATAATATCACAAGAGGATTCATCATTTGTCATAGAGAGATCTCCTGTTTCCTCCCCATTCTCCTCAATGCAGTCAGTGCTGATCTCTAGCTCTCCATTTTCCAGCAATTTACTGTCCTCTCCATGATTTTCATCATCAGCAAACTTTGCATCATCTTCATCTTTCTTTAAATTATTGACTTTCCTCTTCTTAATAATGCCTTTGCCCCACTGTGAGCGCCGTCTTGATTTTCTCCTTATTCGAACTGAATTACAATGAAAAAAAGAAACTTTTAGATGCACAGGTACCCCTCAGTAAACAGACTAGGCTATTAGAATATGCTGTAGTGTGTGAGGCAATCAAATGTGTTCACATTTCAAGGAAAAAGAAAGCTGTCTGTTGATTTCAATGTGAGCAAATTACAGATACCAAGGACTTTCAGAAGTATAAGGAGTGAACACTCAGTCGTGTACACAGTTCCTACTCTAAACTATGGAATCAAGGAAGACCTGCTAGCCTTTCCTTCTAAATGTATTTTACATATACCCATTTGTAGGTAGAACACTAAAAGAAAACAGCTAAGCAATGACGTAGAAGTCAGTCTGTCATTTTCATTTGGGTAACGAAGACTCTAAAGACAGTTTTTCTCATTTTCCCTTTTTAGAACCTCAGCAATCTGAAATCCTTATACAATGAAACAAATGGAAGTGCAATCCATGGATTCATAGAATAATTCAGGTTGGAAGGGACAGCAGGAAGCCTCTAGTCCGACCTACTACTTAAAACAGGGTCAGCTATGAGAGCAGACCAGGTTGCTCAGGGCTTTATCCAGCCACATATTGAAAACCTCCATGGATGCAGACTAAATGACCTTCATGAGCATCCCGTACCAACGCATAATTGTCATAACAGCGAAAAGGCTTTTTGCCCTGTATCCAGTCAGCACCTCTCATTTCAATTTACATCCACTGTCAATTCAAAGACATCTTCACTGTTTAAATCAGCTAAATCTCCTCAGTCTTCCATTCACTCCCACCTCTGTACTCAAGTTCACTGCATTGACAAAAGGTGGTTTAAAAAATGAGGATCTTTGTTTTAGACCCGGACCATTTAGCAACCCTGTCCACAGAAAGACCTCACAAACATCTGCATTTATGCAATGAGTCTGTAAGCAGAAGGGGAAGCATAGGTCTTTAAACTAGCCTCATCACCAATGCCTTCCCTCCATATTATGCAACTCAACTTGAAGCAACATTTTTTCATTACTTCTGCATCCTTACTTTTTCATTTTTCCTACTTCTTATTTGTACTTTCTATGCCTTTGAAAAAAATCACATAATAAGCTTTTTTTCAGAAAGGGCTTTTTTTTTTTTTACTAACCTATTTGCAGTGGGATACAATTAAGGCACCAATCTAAAAGAGGTTTGGGGGCACATTTGCAATATGATCAGCAAATACAGAAGGAAGACCATTCAAACCTAATACTATTGTCAATGTCCTTTTCAAGAGCACTAACAAGACACAGCTGAAAAGACTTTGGAAGAGATTGGGAAAAAATGAAACTTCTACATTCAAATTCAAGTAATGATGCAGACTGCTCATATTTTTGCAAAATTGCTGAAGTTGCGGCCAAATGATTATAATTGAAAATCACAGCCAATAGTTACCAGAGATTAACAAATTTTCTTCCATTTCAAAATGAACTCTTATGTTGAGCACCTCCATAATGTTCTTCGTATTTGTAGGTTGCTTTGATTTATGGGGTATTAAGTCCTAGATCTGTGTCTGCCAGCCTCACACTGAGTTACAAAGATCTTGCTTTGAAGATACAAGCACTATGAAGGTACAAGTGTTGAGAATTAATTCACAGAAGCTCAGAGAAGCACAGCTGTACTTCAGAATTTCCTCCCCATGAGTGGCGTATGCAAATTTAACCACTACATTAGGAATAAATCTTAACCTTTTAGCTTTAAAGCTATCTAAAGATACAATCACATTGCAATAAAAACATAGTCTCACTTGGAATGTGTATTTATTGTTACAAATAATCCTTATGGAGAACTAAGATTTGAGGAAAAAATCCCCTTTCTCCAGCTATTTTGTAGATTTGATAGCGGCTTCTACAGTCAGTGTCACTGTTTTATTAATGACAAACTACAACCTATTCACATAACTTTTCAGGAGCTCATGTAATCTTCCCCTAGATTGTGCAAGAGATTTTCATTAATAACAGAAGCAGCAAATCTGAAACTAAAGAGGGAAATGTAAACTTACAGACAAAAAAAAGTCCCCCATTAGGCAATGGGTTCAGCCTCAGGTCAACTCCAAAGATGGGTAAATAAAACACAGAAGGGGAGTAAAAGTCTTTTAAAGGAAATTTAGTATGTCCTCAAGTGTATAAATTAATAAGAAAGTTGAAATTTTTAAAGATACACTGATTTTTGGCTTTTTAGGCTGACTTTGCTGAAAGAGTCAGATATAATGTCAAATGTATTTGACATTTATTATATGAATGAATTGTACTTTAAATATGCCCATTTTACTAGTGCATCTGTTTTGTCTACCCTGTGAGCTCTACCTGGAATGAGAACCCGTAATTTGCCTAAACACACAGTTACATTCCTAAAATTCCTAAGTGTGGGAGAAATCACATTAAAGTAAAATGGAATTAATCCTTGTATTACAAATTTCATTAAATTTCAAGTCTTCCTAAACGACAGTCAGCAAGTCCAGCTCGCTCGCTCGCTCTCTCATGCAGTACTATTTGAACATACATTGTGCATGTTTTTTATTGCTGTTTTTAATTAGGACAAAGCAACCACAAAGAGTGCCGCAGAAGATGTCCTCCCAGGAATTCTGAGGTTTACACTGCATCAAAACCAGTAAACGCAGGAAATTTTTCAGCTACCTCATCAAAGTATGCACACAAAACAGAGCTTTGGTTGAAACATTGCTATTACTGTAAAACTGGTGTTATGTCACGATATTTAAAAAAAAATTATACCTCCAACCAACTCCTGAGATTTAGGAAAGAACAGCATTTCATTGCCAGATACTGCAGAACATGCCCTCCTAACATTTAATAGTATTTGTACTGACAAAAGCAATAATCTAGCTACTTTGGGTTTTCACCCACATTTAGTCAATAGAACTCAGTTAATGCTAAAGTTTTTCCCTCCCAGACTCTTAACAGCTCTTGTTTCAAGGCAGTACCATCATCACCTGAGCCACCCAGACCTGTAACCAACAGGTGACCAACACTTCCAAAATCCTGATTCTTTTTGTCCCCATACTTCTAAGAATCAACTTTTTTCCAGTCATTTAAATAAAAGCCTTCTTGCTTTCAACCCCTTCCATCCCAGCCACTGAAGCCTTGTCTCCTCAGACTTTCATAAATCCACCTAAATCTCTCATGTGAATTTATTTAACACAAAACTGCCCACATCATTTTCATGACCTCAGTGAGGTTCTTAGCCCCCTACCTAATACATCTTTGAGCCCATTCACCAGTTTTTATGTTCTTGATCATATTGAAAGTAGACTTCTAGTTCTTACATTTAAACTGTCCCTTCAAAACTACGCCTTTTTGTTCTCACCTAGGCTGTATCGCTCTGTGCAAAGGAATGTCTTTTGGGCTATGAGAAGAAATTTTGGTTTCAGATCCTTAGCACCCCTAACATCATTACACAGATTTTTCCTTTTTACAGACAGACAAGCCTCTAGGAAGAGTGAAAAGTTGAGCAAGGAATACAACATTTAAAAACAAAACCCACCACCCGTCTGTCTTTCTGTCCTGCCCGCTTCCCCCAGCAAAGCTAAGGGAGTGGTACAAGTAGGAGGAGTGTTTAATGCAGCAAGGAACCATGCCACCAGGCGTAGAAGTCAACGCCAGATTTCATCATCATTGATTCTCTTTATATCTACTGGAAAGAAAAAGGCACTACTGCGAGAATAACATGGACCTGAGAAGCCGTCATATGAGGCAGGAAAGAGTAAAATTTATCTCTGAATCCTGCAAGACAGTTGAATATGATTCAAAAAGGAAGGAGCTACCACAGGGTAAAACTGATGCAAAACTAAAGGGCTAATGGGCAGGAACTAATAGGTTAATGGATTGCTGCTAAAAAATAAACTTAACCCGGAGTCCCCTCTCCTCTACCGTAACGCTGATATTTTATAAGAGTGTAAACTAACAAGAGCAGAATCCCACACTTTTTATTTTATAGTCAGTATGATCCATGACACATTAAAGTTTTCAGTAAGTAACAGAATGGGATAGCTATTTACAGCAGAAAAACTTTGAGTTAACTTTGTTAAAAAAATTAATAGGAGTATATACAATTGCAAGTTAATGCCTTAATACCTTTTAAATTACTTCTTTTAAAACTACTCATCTGAAATCTACCCATTGATACCCAGTCTTTTGGCAGTAGAAATACTATTGTCAGAAGAATCCTGCTTCATAGAACTGAGTTTCTATAACTCAAACTATTCTAATACCAATTATTCACACATGAATACATTCACTTGCCTTCTGAATTGCTGAACTCTTCCCTCTATAATCTTCACAAAACCTCTATAGGTTTGCCAAGGGGATCCTCATTGTAGCTTCCTTCTGGTTTGCTTTTTTGTAAATCGTTATTCAGAATTTTTAATGGCAATAAATACCTGTTTGACCACGAGTCACATAACATTTCACTTGGGTTCACATGAAGTAGGTATCAAAAAGAACCCTTCCCACTCTTTTTTTTTTTCCCCCTAAGCTGCACAGTCTATGCAGATGGCATTTTTTAGAAGTGCAATGTAATACAATGTAATTAATCACTGAATACAAATTTAGTCTACATTTTTTTTAAACAGTAAGTGGGGTTTCTCAATTCTTCATTCCTATGTTGAGACACTTTGAGAGTCAGCTGAAAGATCCCTAAACTTAAGGCAGACAGCATTTTCCCCTGAGGTGGCCTCCCACGATTAAAAAATAAATTCTGTACTTACTTCAGAAGGACTAGTCCTCTAGGTACAAGTTAAGTAAAATGAAACCTGTAGCGGACTTTCAGAAATTCTCACCCACTGGCAGGTTCTGCCTTAAGACTCCCAAGTCAGATACATCAAGTAATTTCACCAGAAGATGTTGTCATAAGCACCCTTATCTAGGGGTGCACAGCAACCCTGTCCAGAGCAGAGTACAGTTCTTGGATATCCAAGAACAGTGATGGTCAAAAAAAAGCCAAAACAATACAAACAAAAAAATCTCAAATCCTTCCCACATTCCTGAAGTATTTCTGCAAGATCTAGAGGTAACTGTCACCTTTCTGTTTAGTATGGTCTCAGGAAAACAGATCTCAAAACCACGGGTGAATGGTACAGAAGCTTCAAAGTTGAGGTATACACTGTTGCTGTCCCTCAAATCCAGCAGTACAGTGACAGAACTGCAGACTATACAGAAATAAAGTTAACAGTTGGAAAAGGAAGCAGATACAATTAAAGGATTCAAAGATTGTCAATCATTAACAAGCAAGTGTGTTTGCCTTAATGTGGAGGAACTCTAATGTAGCAGTCAAAGCAGATGTTTCTCTTGAAATTCCTGTAGTTTGACTACTACAGTATATTGAGTGCAGTACAGTATTAGTGGAGGCTAACAAGTTCACTTTATGCTGCAGAAAAGACAACCCTTATATGTCTCTGCACTGCTTAAAAGTCCATCAGAGAATGTGAATCCTCTGTCCTTAAAGTGATAAAACTCACATCCATCAAGCAGTAGATTCTCTCTTTTTACCGTTATTTCATGAAGGATTCCTGGGTATTAAAATCCAAAGGAGATTCCTATGGCAAGCAAGATCACCGTGGATCTAGATTTTGTGTCTGCAGTATCATCAAGAACCACCTGAAGCAACGCACCTGTTTCAAGTTTTTCTTCCATGATCAAAACCCTAAATTTCTTTCTGATGTCTTGTGTGTAAAGTAACCAAAAGCCTTGAGAAAGCACTTATTACCAGCAATTTGCGCTCTTGTGCAGCATCCAGGATATCTATACATCTGCCACAGTAATTTAGCTGCTTCCAGTAGCTCTGCATTCCTTACCAAGGGGCACTGAATAGTCCCCTTGAAAGTCTCTAGAGTTTTTAGTCACAAAGTCCCAAACTGCAGTCAGAGATAAGCAGCAAGAAAGAACAGAGCACAGTTCCACAATGGCTTGAAAAGTAAAATGAGGTGCCAGCTTCTACTAACAGACAAAGCCATTTCTCCCTCCAGAGCCAGCTATAGCATTTTCACTACCTCATTTGTGCTGGCACTACTCTTCCTGCAGTAAAACAGATAAGGGAACTAAATCCATCTGAAATGTTATGGGTTTTTTTCTGGGTTAGTTTTCAACATCTTCAGTTCCCCAGCTGAGCTTTCCAACTCATGAATGATGGTGTTGGCACAGGGGAGATGGTGGGAATATGCAACCAGCAAAAAGGCAAAACAGCCCCTTTAGTAGTAACCTGCAGTTTGACCAGCTTGAAGTGACTGTGGAACTAACCCCTACAAGACATGTCATTTTCTTCACCTAGATGGAAGGCACTCAAGGCACAGACCTGACAAAATACATTAAAAAAACCTGTATGCAGCAACTTAACATATTTATGATCTCCATCAGCATATGTAACAGTTTATGTTATGTAAACAAATACTTGAAGAACCTAGGCACTTCTACTCAACAAGGAGGAGTCAAGTTCCATAAGAAGGAGATGAAGCATGTTTCCAAAAAAAAATCTTGGCTGCAGTATCCCCAGCATTTTCTCCCCCTCGTCAACTGCTTTCCCCTACCATCCCCTGTAATGCTCTCAACTCAAGCTCTTCCCAATATTTCTCACAAAACTCTCCCAGTATCTTCTGTTTCTCCCCACCCCAGCTGAACAGGACACAAGATATACTACATCTGAGGTGTGCATGCCATGCCCGGCCAATACAATGTTTTAACTGATCAGCTAACAAGGCCAGGCAGAACAGGTAACTACCATTTTCAGTGTATACCCTTTTCCTTCTGTAGATGCCTAGATTTATCCAGCTACCAATTTTCACAAAACCTGCAGGAATCTAGTCTTTCAGCCCTCAACTCCTGTCAAATCTGTCTGAACCCGGCTAAATGATTCAGAAGTTATTAGGGGAGCAGAGATGGACAGAGAGCACAGGTATTATTTTCTTGGGAAACCAAGCTAAAAATGTAATTTACATGAAACCAGAGTAATTATGTTAGTAAAGTACATGACAAGACAGTCACATAGGAAAATTAAAGAGAAAATTAGGCCAAAAGAGAAGAGACAATCAGATTAATATCACCTCCAGAGATCAGTTTTAGACTTTCCACCTCTACAGATCTGCTCATTTTCCCTCTGCTGAATAGCTTTGTACAATAGCAACTATTACAGCTATTTACCTTTTTGGTACATTAAGTTGGCTCTTAAGGACTACTGAATGACACCTTCCCTGCTGCAAGAGAGCCATGAACAAACACAAGGTTCTCCTGCAACTTCACAAGCAGAGAAGAGGCTCCCACTCTAATTAAAATTACTTTCAATAGAGTTTATAGCATTCATTTGTATCACATATCTGAAAGGCTCATGGCTGCTGGTTGGTTTCTGTGTCAAGGAGGCAGAATTAGAAAGAAATATACAAAGAAAACTGAAGTTAAGAAATAGGTAATAAACACAAGAAAATCAACACCTTCTGCAGACAAAAACTTTACACCAAGTCTGTAAACAATTTAAAGCAAACATTGCCACAGTTTTCAAAGGGGAGGAAGGAGTAAGATATATCTAAAAGGTCTGAAAACTGTTTTTTATTACATCACTTGTGCATACCACTTAGGGGGGAAAAAAAAATTATTTTAGAAGAACTCATTAAAAAAACCTTTTTCTAAAAAGTCTCTCTTTTTACCATGTTTATAAGAAAGGTGGTGCTAATGCTTTCAGGAAAACCTTCTTAAGAGAGGCTGAGCAATCTTGCATTACTGAGTTAGAAAGGAGATGGAAAACAAGAGAATATAAAAAAAAGTCACTGATCAGGTCAATTGTAGGACCCTCTTTGCCCTCTGTCAGAGAAAAAAGACATTTGATTAATTCAAGAGGCAGGTATTTAATAGCGATGAAAGAAAGTTTCTTTGCCACTAGATACCACTGAGTCCAAAAGTTTGATGGGATCGCAAAAAAGAACAGGCAGTCAGGATTTAGTAGAAGTCCCATAAATTCACTAAATGGCATTTTAAATTAGAAGAATTACAAAGCCTATGGGGTTTAAAAGAACTGTTAACCAACTCAGAATCAGCTAAGTTGGTATTTCCTTCAAATTCAGGCATGAAAAAAATAATTTTTATTTCTCAAATGTTTGCAACTTCCTTTTAAAGCATCTGGTTGAAGCCAGCATCAGATACAGGAGATCAAACTACTCTCATCCAGAATGCCAACTCCTACACTACCCAGCACAAAGTGATAAAGAAACAAGAGAGACAGTTGTCTCAGCTCTGAGTAAAGATGTCCTCAAATTCCAGAAAATCATTTTTAATGGTCTTTTTCAAGTTACAGTACTTGCCTCTATCTCAAGCAAGAATTAATCCAAGTCAAATCCCTTTTCTGGAGAGCAGGAGGAGAAAAGAAAACAGTAGCAAGTGTAGGATTTGTGACAAAACATCAGCAGCTACCAGGATTTTAACGTTAGCATCTGGATGACTGTTAATGTGCCAATATCCAAATTCTGAATCCAAATTCAGAACTAGTCCAAAAGACAGAAAATAGTTAAAATAATAAAAGCCATATGGCACCAGTCTGCCATGTCCTTTGATAAGGAATTACCGTAGTCCTATGAATGCCTGAAGTACAGCGATCACTGACACCACTGTATCAGAGAGGTCAAAGAAAAGAGACTAAACAGACGAAAATCAAAGACTGAGAACAAAAGAGTTTCTGAGAAAGATTATAAACAAAAGACCTTTTCTTTCTAAAAATCTTTTTTATAAATACTCCTGCCAAAACAAAACTTCCTTTCCATTATAAAGCAGAAACACATAGTTTTGTATGATAGCAAAGATTGCCAATTGGGGGGGGGGGCCGGGGGGGAAGGTGCACAAATTATTATTTATTTAGGAACTACATTTTCTGCAGCAGTTTTTTGTATCCTTGCTTGATCTCCCTACAGTTCTTTCTATAGAGACCACTAATCACTTCAATTATTGGGAAAAGTTAGCAGTGTGTTTACTTCCTATTTCATAAAACGATTTTTATATAAAACTTGTATTTTTAATACTTCACATAACAAAATATTTCAATGTTTTTATTTGCTCCAAATGCCATTTTCACAGCTATCATTTTTATCATACAGCATAAAAGACATCTTCTCTATGAAGAAAACAAAATCTGCAGCCTATCACTACAATATATTATTGTTAAATACTGAAAAAAAAGGTAAGAAAGTAAAACCAAATCTTCCCTGTACAGTTTATTTATATGTAACGCTAAAGGAAGAACTGCAAGACAGTAAAATAATATGCAACGTACTCCATCTACTGGCAAAATAGAGCAGTAGGACAAAGTTTTACTATACAGCATCCCAATGTTTAAAGGGACACTAATGTTTTATGCGCTAACGTGTATCTAAACCACTTAGCAATGATTAATTTACCAGACACACCAAACTGCACATTGCTGGTAGTTTCCTTTTCCACACTCGTACATACAAAGCAGAAACAAGACCCTTCTCATCGGTGCCCAGTGACAAGAGGTAATGGGCACAGATTGAAATACAAGACATTCAATTCAAAATTAAGAAAAAGGAATTATTATGAGAGTGGCCAAGCACTAGAAGAGGTTTTCCATTCTTGGTGATACTCAAAACACAACTGGACACAGCCTTGAGCAACCAGCTCTGAGCAGGGGAGTTAGACTAGATGATCTCCAGAGGTTCCTTCCAACCACAGCAATTTTGTGATTGTATGATCATACAACTACCTATGCCAGGCTTTTGACCTATGTCCCATCCTAAGTTCCCACCAGAACACTTGCACTTTTCTCAAAATACACAGTCAATATGGAAATATTTTAAATTATCTGTGGCAGAACTCTCCCAAATGGATTTTCAGCAGCTTCTAGTAATGCAATGCTTTTAAAACTCATGTACACTGTGATACACCATCCACCATAGGTGTACCTTCAACAAGGGAAATGGAACTTGCAGATTAAATCTAACTCGGGAACGCATATCACCATGCCTTCAAATAGAACAACTATTTTGTGCCACATTTCTGATAGCCCATCTGATCTAATCAAATTAAAAAAAAAAAACTAAAATACATTAGAAAAATTAAAGAAATCACAAAATAATAGGTAACTAAAAAACTAAATAAAGTTTCATAGAAAATACATAACCTCAGAAAAACCAACACATGATAAACTAACTCTCATTCTCTATTGTACTAGCCCCGAACAGTAAACAGGGCTTTAAACTGGGGAAGGCTGCTGCCCCGTCTGTAGTCCACTCTGTTTTTAGTGAAGATGCTTGCCAATAATTTCCTGTAGGGTTCTCAAGTGCTTCATCCGAATCGACCTTTTTGCAGCTATTTTCTAAAATACTGTAAACAAAGCTCCTAAAAAATTAATTTAATCAGGAAAATAATGTTATGATTCATGATTTTTTCCTTAGATTTATCTAAGGAAAAAAACTAATTCAAGTTCAAATAGCAGAAAAAAATGGAAGGTTTTCAAAATTATTAATTGGAAAGTACGGGTTTTATCCTGTGTAATTAAAATACATGAATCATCATCCTTGTTACTCTGCTTGTGTAATACATTTTAGTCTTAAAAAAAAATATTAGTTCTTGACCATAAAAAAATTTCAACTCTACCTCTAAAATCGTCTCTGTTCAGAAATCTTCTCTAAATTTGTTTCTTCCATTTATACAATCACAGTCCACCATATAATTTGCTGCTATACGAGCTCCCTACAATCTGCTCAGTTCTGCTCTCACTTTGCTCCAGCTCCTTCCTCCCAACACCCTTCTAAGACTGTCTCTCTTCCTAGTTTCTAGTCTCTACTGAACTTACCGCACCAATCTTTAAGTGTGCCCGTGTACTACTTGAATTCCTTCTGCAGATTTCTGATTGCCCATCAATTCTTGGTTCTCTCTCTTGATTACCAGATGCATCACAATCCTCCTGGACTAGCTACCTTTCCCAGACTCAGCGGTAAAAGGCAGATTTTCATTTGACCATAGTCCCAAATACCACTAAGCCTCAAATTTTCTTGCCTTCCAACCTAAATCACCAGAATAACAGCAGTGCCTTAACACTAACTTCTTTTTTGTTTACACACAGGAACACTGGCAGTTTTTTTCAGTCGATGGCTCTAGTTTTCAAACGACTGCCACTGCATCCACAACATTAAGTGGAGAAGAGAGCAGAGGTATCAGAGCTTCTCTTTATACAAGTCACCAATAATGGCTCTCTTCCCAAGAGACGTCTGGTTTGGAGGTCTATAAACCCTACCGTCTGCTGCACAGCATGCAGAGCCCAGAAAGTGCTCTGTAGATCAGCCAGAGTGAGAATCTCTATCTTGTATTTCATCGGAAACAAAAAAAAAAAAAATTGAGAATCCTTTCCCTCCTCTCTCTGTTTTTGCACAAGCTGCCAAATGAATAAAGAACAGCTTGGATCTGCATCATCAATTTATTATATAACAATTTATTCAAGCCATAACTCTGTACAATTGACTTTAATTCCTTTAACGGAAGAAATTACAGCTTCAGGAAATAAAACCATACACCTCTAATTAATTAAACTCTTTGACATCAACACCACCATTCATATATAAACAATGTTCATCTCTGGGCAGTTATCACCGTGCCTAGAAAACTCTTTCTCATCAAGGAAAAGCACCATGAAGGAGAGCACATAGACCAATGAATATCAGTCCGCTCCAATCTATCAGTTTGCCTATTAAGCAATAATTGGTAATGCTATTAATAATATATTAATAATGGATTCCACATCTTCAGCAGGAAAGCCATGCACAACTATCAGTGTATCCCTCACACCCACTTTCTCTTATAGTCTTTATTTTGTTTATAACAAAAATATTTGTTGTGTATTTACCTGTTCTACTCAACTTACCTCTTGAAAATAATTAGCAGTGCCTCTGATTACCTCACCACAGTTAAACAGTCACTCCTCACAGATCTAGAGATTTTGATCAATTAACTGGACTAATTCAGCAGGCTGCAGCAAGAGTATCTTAACATCCTCCAATAATGGGTACTGACTATTGAAAACCAGGTACCATAAAGGAAAATACAGTTAAATTTGTAATCTCTTTTCTAACTTTTAGCATGATATAGTATGTACTGAAGATAGGAAGTGAATAACTATAGTGCATGTGAGAGAATATGAAGCAGCATGTAGGTATGTACCTGTGAATACACACACAGAGAGCAAACAAATCTTAACACTTATCAAACAGATAAAAGTGATCTTCTCATTGGATCAGAGCTGTCTTATACTGAAAATAGTCTTTTACAAAGAAAAATTTATTACTCATATTACGTTAGAAAAACAGTTATTCTTTATCACAAAAACAGAAATCCTGCTTCTTTATAACTTCTTGGGCAGAGACTTCATGTAGTCAGAAAAAGAGTATTTCCTAAAGTTCCACGTGTTTCATGCTCAAATTACTTTTGGAAATAATCAGTAAACAGTAGTAGAGAGACATCTGAAATGTTTGCCATTGGAAGTACCTCTAATTTTGCACAATTATCATCCAAGGTACTCACATGCGCATTTATTTGCAGAGTTGGGCCACACAGCCATTGTGGGTTTTTGTTTGTTCCGAAAAGCCTCTTCAACTCTAGCTTCTGTTTTCCGTACAGTGGAACCATGAGGATTTATTTGTTCTGCTGTTACTGATAAGCCTGCATATAGAAGATAACCATACCTATTTAAATAAACCAAGCTGCATAAAATTATTGAATTTAAAAAGAAACTTGGGATACCATGCTGCAATAAGAACACATCAATTAATATTTAGCTGGACATTCAAAACAAAGATTAGAATCAAGAATATTTGTTTTCTACTGACAAAATAACTTACTGGTTGCATGATCTTAAAACTGTCAGCTCTGACGGCTTAGAAAAATACGACTGTCTCTCAACACTTGGGTCCCCAAAGATTGCACTCTTCTATCCGTATTTGCTCTATAAAGCAAATTCTTATTGACAGTTTCAATTTTTCCTAATTTTAAACAGATGATTTAAAATAAGTGGCAATTCATAATGGCATTATATGCCATATCAAAAAGAGTATCTTAATAAAAACCTTGTATTGTCACCATGATCTCTGTTATGTAAAATGGATCCATTTCAGAGTCAATATGAGCTCTTAGATTAAGAAAATGCAATTCTGCTTTTAACAAAGTCTGGTTTGCTTTCTGTAATATAAGTTCATCTCATAGCTTCTACTATTTCATAATTTTTTAAATTAAATTCTAAAAATGCAAACTTTCATATTGGTTAAGCACATTTTAAAGACATAAACGAATCTCTGAAGTTTCATATTTGTGAACTAGAATTTCCTATCCATCCACTAAAACAATCTTCAAAATGTCATACCATGTCTCCAATAGTAACCAGAACCAAGCGATCACGAGCTGACAAGAAGCTCTAAAACTGATGGATGCAGAAATTAAAAGATTCACAAAGGAACTCTCACCTAACAGTTAATAGTTACAGTGTAAGTTTCTAAATACCATTACAAATATTTTAAACTGCGTATCAAACATATTTCATTACTCAAAACATCCACCACTTCTACCTTGTTATCTGCTGGTTTCAGCAAGCTGCAAATTCCAATAACCTAGCATACGTTGTTCTTAATTTACCGACTTAAAACTTGTTATTCTTAGATTTACCATCTTTCAACAGCACCTCATCTCAGTAATACAAGAACTTCTAGTTTAACGTCTAGATACTAATTTTATTATACAGTTTATCATTCTGTTACACTGCAGTACTTCTTTTGAGATTGGTCACCAGCCTCAGTACTAAACAAAAACGGCAGATCTGTCAAAAAAACCAGAAAAGTTGTGCAAAAAGAAAGTGATATAGAAAATACCTTCCATTTTAAAACTATGTCAGACTGCTAAATAACTTGCCAAGAGAATTGTCATGAAAATGGATATGGAGCTTTTTAGCCTTAACCCTCATCTTCAGTATCCTGGAAATAAATTAAGAGCTAATACATGGCACAATTCAGAAAATCAATGGCTTTTCAACTGGGTAAAGATTAAAAAGCCTACAGTATGTGTCATTTGCCTTCCAGACTCCTCTGTGATTCTGAGAGACAGAAACACTTGATAACATTTCCAGAGAATCTATGAGAAGCCTCACGCAGATCAGCTTGCTCAATTCCATCCAAATCTCATGTTGAATGTTGAAGTCTTTCCAAATGTAGCCAAGAAAATGTTGGCCAAGATCTAACCAAGTACAGGGCATGTTCTTTTTGTCAGAAGACAAATCTCCTTTCTGATGGCCACAGCCACCCACTCTGACTCAATCTGTGACTGCAACATTACCTTGACCTCTTCTGAGCAGGTATTAATGCAAGTTTTATATTCAGTCCAAGAACCACTAGTTCCAGTCCAGCATGACCTGGACTTTTTTTTCCACAGTCCCACTGTTTGCATTATTGCCCTTCTTTCACAAGACTGCTGTTGGCAAGCTAAGAATTTTAATTCTGGCAAGGCTTGAAGGGAGGATCCTTTATCAAGCTGAGTCCAGACATATATGCAGGGAAATGTGGACACTGAATGGTGGGGTTTCCCCCCCCCCCCCCCCGTCAGAGTGTACACATGCCAGTCTGGCACTTTTAAAGGAAGATGAAAAGAGAAGCTTAGGGTACTCAGAGCTGAAAAAAAGCTTGCTATGCATCACACAGTGAAGGACACTCACTATGACATCACTCTCAACATTCATTTTAAGGCCTTGCTTGGACATCTCTTGTTGATATTAAAGAGAAGTACTTAAGGGTCCAATTCCCACCACTGAGTCTCATACATTGGTCAGGCAACAAGGCTGGCTGCCCAATTCAGCATGATTTCATTGGGTAGCTGCACTCAGAAAAACAGCCTGGTATGAGCAACCACCCTTGCATTTAAGTGACCAGTTGCAAAGAGCTTTTGGACAGCAAAAGGCATAGTTTACACTGTTTACACGGTTTTCCCCAAGTATTTCCTCATTGAAACATTCCATTATTTCAAAATATACTCTTATTATGAAGCAGAGGGGAAGAAGGAGGATCAGGGGATCGCTTCTATACCTGACCATCTGGTAATCAATCCAAAGAAGAAACCAGAAATCCCTTAATAACCTTGTGGACATCCAATCAAAAGAAGAAAATGCAAGTATACGCCTTTGTCGTCCCTTGTCCAAAATGTTCCAAAATGGGATACGTGTCTAAGTCTAGACCAAAAGATGCACTGTGATTTTGCTGATCTGCTGAGATCAGCAGATCTGCTGTCTTGCTGAGCATATTCTGTAGGGCAAAATGGGAGTAATGGCAAGGTTGATCAGCATTCACATCCCTTCCATCCATTACAATGACCAGTGCCAAGACTACGTGCCTGAAGTGCCATCTTCTTGATGTTCTACACCACAATCTTTGACACAACTCCTGATCTAGGGATAGGACAATCTCTTGCGCTTGCCTTACAGCATGAGGTTTCCTCAGACCTCAAGAGCTTGATATATTTCTTCGTTCATAACCAGTTAATCTAAAAGTTTCTTCCACGCATTCCAAATCTTCTGCCCTTGCTAATCCAGTAAGTGATCTCAGCCTTCCACATGCTGCAGCTGGACCAACTGCAGAGCTCATTTGTTCTTGAAACCACCACAATGTGGTCCAAATGCACGAGCATCTTTGAAATGTGACTTGCAGGTATCTGTGACACTGTAACAGTTTCCACGCCAATGCCTAGAATGCACTTTGAAATCTGTCCATTGTTGTACATGAGCTGTTGTCACTCACAAACTGGTACTGCTAGTCACCTACCTATATCTGAAGGTCCACTAACCAGCATCTGACATCAATAGAATCTTCTTTTTCTGATTTAACAAGTTCATTGCATGACACCATCAGCCTTAATTATGACTTCTGAAAATCCACCTCTTTCAACAGCATCTGCAGGTTTTGCCCCCAGAAATATGTATTACTTGGTCACTGCCACAAAAAGAAGGGCAGCGTTCCAGTCACCTCTTGGGAGACTTGCAAGCTACTTACAAGTCACTCTCTGTAACAAAGAGCTCTTACAGTTACTTTAACCTCGGAAGCAATAACCTTTAACAATCATGGGGGACTCATAATGGATAATTAACTGAGCACAGCTCTCAGCATGACACTAAGGCCAGAATTGTGAATATTCTTATACTTCTAATAGAAAAGTACAGAGGAGAAATGAAGGCATTATATTAGTTCTATTTTACAACCACAGTGAATTACAATTGGTTCTCTTACCCACAATTCAAGACGCACATTGGAAGCTTGTACAGAATTAGACAAAAAAATGCATGACTGAATGGGAAAAATCATAGAATCGTTTAGGTTGGAAAAGACCTTTAAGATCATCAAGTCCAACTGTTAAATAAAAGGAACTGTATCCGTTTTAACCTGAAGAAGAGAAAGCCTACAGATACTTGGGATAGTTTAAAGAAATTTATTAACAAAGGGTCTTCAATCTACTGACAGAAGCATTTCAAGAACCAGCAGCTATAAGTTAAGACCAGCCAAATTCAACCTAGAAATCAAATAATGCAGTTTTTTACCAAAGCAGGAGGCAAAGCAGGAAACAACTTGCCAAGGTAAAGCTGGAATTACTGAAATCAGTAATCCCTAAATCAGCATGAAATTTTGTTCTAATGTTATAGTTCAGTGACTTTCAACCTTTTTCAACTGTCAGACCTTTAAAAATTTTCCACAGAGGTACAGAATCTTTCATGTAAACAGAGCCCTACTGGGAGTATGTTCGGGTTTTTGATTAGCTTTTGTGGTCACTTTAGAAGCTGTCCACAGACTTGGAGGTCTATGGACTACAAGTTGAAAACAACTGCACTAATTTAAACAAAACTAAGTCAGTGATGTCCTCCAATGTAGGGGGCTATATTTCCTGATTCTGGACTATCAGCATGTCAACCTCATGCTCTCCTCATTGTGGATGTAATAGTTGTTTCTTAATCCAAAAAATCAACAGATTATCACCAAAAGTAAACTTGTACACGTGCCAGGGTGAACTAAAAGTCTGCTGTTTTAAATGCCTTTCTGCCTAATCATAATTGTTATTACACTGCATTACATGGCAGTTTTAGAATACAGCTCTGGTTTCACCACATCTTCAGTTAGTACAGCAATCCCAACATTTATCTCTTCACCATGTTCCACAATACTTTTTGTACCAATAGGCAACGCATCCTTCTTTTGTAAAGAATCAATCAATTTTCTTTGAGCTGATGAAACAATGGGAAGTCCAGAGGCCCCCTCTGCATGTTCCCACAATGCTGGAGCCTTTTTCCTTCCCCATCTGTATTCATCAGCTCTTGGACCGGGACCCACCTCCCCAGATGGTGATCCTTGCTTCCGTTTGCGCTTCCCCCCGGCAGGGTTACTTGGCCCTGCTTCCTCCGCCATCTCTCTTGGATTTCTTACATTGGCTTATGGGGGTTGCTGGTGATCCCAATTTATGGGTCAGGGGTTCTCAATGAATGCTCTTATAAAAGAACCAGGCTACTATAATGACTACCACCAGAGCTAAGATTTGAGATGTGGCAAACAGACCACAATGCAATTCTTGTCCTACGCATGTACCATTGGTGGTGTTATTCATCTAAAACAAAAATTCACAATTAACATCACAGCCTCATCACCGTTCTATTCGTATTCCTTCTTTTGTAAAGAAGGATGGTGCCTTATTGGACCAGCTCACATAGTTGGAAAAAGTAGACAAGTTTCAAGCTCAGTCATCCTTTAACATGCACTGCCTGAGTCTGACACGCGTTCTATATTTCATCTTAAATTTAAATTTTTATATGGATATTTGTAAATTCTGTTTTCTATTCCATATATGTTGTGTTATGACAAATGAAGTTAAACATACCTCTTTTTCTTCTCGCTTCCTTGATTTCTTCACACATCTTATTAAATTCTGGATCCAGTTCAGCAGCGATGATAGCATGAGCAGTGTCCTTCAAAGTACAAGCTCTATGTCTAATTATTTTATCTAGAAAACAGGACAGCACACTTATTAATTTTATCACAATTATGTAAACTCTTTACCATTTCTATGTTGTTCTGTATTATATATATCAACACTGATATAGACAGAAGTAACTGGGAAATATTACAAATATATGAAAAAGTAGATGGATCAATACCATAGCATGCTCAAAAATCACAACCCAGATATTTAAGAGATATAAGAGTTTTCAGAAGTGCAAATTGTTACTTTAATCACTAGTGGCATTTATAAACAAATACAAGCAGTGAATGATGAACACACCTAAATCAACTTGCAATCCTTAGAAACTTGCTAGAATCAGCAGGTGTACCCAGTTTCCACAGGCAGATCTACACAGTATAATGGAGTACAGTGCAGAGAGTCCCAAAATCAACAAGAGACTTGTCCAGGAATGAATTTACCCACTGGAGTCTAGGAACATTCATACAGTTATACTGCCTTCAAAATCATACTGGACGTCTCCTGAATCTGTAAGGTAGACCTGGCTTGCTTATATTCCTCCCCTGGTTTATTTTTTTAAACCTTAAATTATTGCTAAATTTTTACTTAACAACTGCTAGAAAATTCAAAATTGTGCTAAAGATTACTTCATTGCTTATGTCGAATAGCTATTTCTCATTTTAATCCATTCAGAAAAACTGGCAAGAAACAAGCCTCGAGTTTGCTACATTTTCATCTCTATTTGGGGAACAGAAGAAAAAAAGATTGTCCACACTGGAAGCCTAAATGTGACTCATGAAAAAACATTTTTTCAGAGAAGACCAGTTCCCATACCTTTGAAACACACAAAAGAAATTATTCCAACGCTGTTGAAATTTGAAAAGTAACTGTAACTTAGTAAGTAAGCCCATATGTGGAGAAAATTTGACATCTAGAACGTTGCTTTTCAATGAAACCTACAACACTCACTGTTTGCTTTTAGTACAAACATATTTAACTTGTCAATTCATCCATACTGAATTATTTTTTCCAGTTGATGGAGGTACTTCAACAGCAAACATTAACATTAATGTCTACAACATATTATACAATTAGCACATTTAATCTGTTTCAATAATCACTAAAGACAACAATTAAGAATATCAGTGAACGTTTATTAAACAAGGTTTACAATTCTAGAAAAAGAATATCCAGTATCCAGCTCAAATGAGCCCTACATAGGTTTTCTGGGGACATGTACTGCCACTTAAATCAACTGGAAACTAGAAATTTTTACCCACATAATGCTTCACAAATATATGTTTTATGATCACAAAAAAATACACTGCATTCCTTGCAGATGTAATTTTGCAATATTAGACTTCAAAAAGTTGGTCAGATAATAAAGTTTAAGACACCCTCGCAAAAGAAAGAGGGAAAAAAAGAGAAAAAAAAGAAAATTCAAATCAAGAGTATTTGATTGAACTACTACTTTCCTCATATCCTGTGATGGGCAAGACTTTCCCACAGACAGTGCGTCAAAGGGGCAAATACGGTTATGTCTAACACACAATGGTTATGTTTCTATGCCTTTAAGAACACTTCCTGGTCAAACAATGGAGGGAAAGGGGAAAAAAAAACCAACGTATCTTACTATACTTACCTATAACCTATCTTACTGCTTTTTATAGCAAAGTACCAGGATAAAAAACCCAAAAGAAGTCAGTTTTGAATATCTGTACTGCATATAAAACCAGCTAGGCTGGTACCCCTATTGCCTCTCCAGCTGAACGACAGGATAGAAGCAGGTATGGTACGATTCTTCTGCAAATTCAAGCATGAAGCAGAGGCAAGCATACGTGCCCAGCTTTAAAGAATGTGAACATTTATAGGTTAATATTCAGTTAATGCATCTGAACGCATGTAATGCTTACTCAGAATAGACATGATGTGCTGTTTCAGCAGTGTATTCATACAAAGGCTCAAGAATTCTTGCATGCCAGAAGAGCAATACATCATCAATTGTTGACAACGCAGAGGACAGAACTATCTTTCATTACCCACTCAATGATGAGGAACTTCAGTCCAAAACTTAACCTAGAAATAGCCAGATCCATTTATCCCAGCTCAGTCCTGACAGCAAGGAAAACTAAAATGTCCCTATTTTGGTTCCCTACATATATCTCTTAAGACTCTTTCTCTTTGGACAAGCTCAGTGAAAACTTCTGCCACTAAATGTTCCCCAAGCTGTCTTTGCTATTTTTTGTTTCTGCCACACTGAACCTGCACCTTGTGTTGTTTATGATCCTGAGCAGATCTGACCTTAGAAGTCTGTAGTCCCATAACACCTGCTCTAAAACTTAAAAAAAAACTCTTCAGACTACACTTCCTAGAACTGAAAAACCAAGCCCACAGATCCAAATGGCCTAAAAATGAGAACAAAGGGTGTATGTTAATGCCAATTCTTTCCAAAGCCCATCACTAAGTCACAAACATACATCAGTCACATGCAGGAAGTATGTCTCAGTCCTCATCTTCTAAACAGGCGCTCTTCAGAGACACTCAGAATCCCAAGTGTCCATCAAGGGCTTTGATTAGTTCACATCAATCACACATTAGAAGTCCTCAAAAGTGTGTTATCGAGATGACAGAAAGCCTTTTGCTGTATTTTATCAAAGTATTTTTTTAGTTGTAAAACAAAATGCATCATAAATTGAAGAAATAAAGTTTATTTTCTACAGATATGAACCAGCACTGGGTTCAAAAGGCAAATGTGAAAAACAAGCATAACTACTTGACCAGACTATACTGTATCTAGTCCACACAGGAGACATTTGCAAATGCCTCAGAAAATCAAAAATTTGAGAAGCAAGAAAAATACAGGAAATCAGGCTTTAACCTGGTAAAATGATTTCACAAGATTTAATGAAAAACTTTTTAACGCATTGGACTACATTTGCAGATGGACCCAGATTTCCAAGTATCACTTATATTAAATACAACTACATTAAAAGGGTACTTTTTTCTTGTTGTTTTATTGGTGACTCTGGAAGCTGCCAATGGAAAGGCTTTCTTTTGGCAATGTACATTATAAGGCGGCCATAGTAAAGAGTACACAAGATGTTCTTTCCTTAGTTTTGAGTGTGAACAGCTTGTACATACATTTCAATCTACAAATTCCATTTTAATTGAAAGCATCACATCACACTTTGTCAAGACAATACCTTCTAATCTCTCCTAATCAGCTGCAACTGACTTCCTTGCCTGATGATAAGAATAAGGAATTGGCTGGATGGTCCCACTCTGTTGCGATTATTACTATTATTATTCTCATACTAAATCCAAAACACGGCACTATACCAGCTATTAGGAAGAAAATTAACTCTATCCCAGCCAAAACCAGGACACACTCAAGGAGTTGCGGTCAATGGCTTGATGTCCAAGTGGAGACCAGTGATGGCGTTCCTCAGGGTTGGGTATTGAGACCGGCGCTGTTTAACATCTTTGTCAGCGACATGGACAGTGGGATTGAGCGCACCCTCAGCAAGTTTGCCAATGACACCAAGCTGTGTGGTGCAGTCGACACACTGGAGAGAAGGGATGCCATCCAGAGGGACCTGGACAGACTTAAGAGGTGGGCCCGTGCGAACCTCATGAAGTTCAACAAAGACAAGTGCAAGGTCCTGCACATGCGTCAGGGCAATCCCAAGCACAAATACAGGCTGGGCGGTGAATGGTTTGAGAGCAGCCCTGAGGAGAAGGACTTGGGGGTGTTAGTTGATGAGAAGCTCAACAGGACCCGGCAATGTGCGCTTGCAGCCCAGAAGGCCAATCATATCCTGGGCTGCATCAGAAGAAGTATGACCAGGAGGTCGAGGGAGGGGATTCTCCCTCTCTACTCCGCTCTCGTGAGACCCCACTTGCAGTACTGCATTCAGTTCTGAGGCCCCCAACATAAGAAAGACTTGGACCTGTCGGAGTGAGCCCAGAGCAGGGCCACGAAGATGATCAGAGGGCTGGAACACCTCTCCTATGAAGACAGGCTGAGAGAGTTGGGGTTGTTCAGCGGGGAGAAGAAAAGGCTCTGGGGAGACCTTCTAGCAGCCTTCCAGTACCTGAAGGGGGCCTACAAGAAAGCTGGAGAGGGACTTTTTACCAGGGCATGTAGTGATAGGACAAGGGGTAATGGCTTTAAACTGAAAGAGGGTAGATTTAGATTAGATATCAGGAAGAAATTCTTCACTATGAGGGTGGTGAGGCACGGGAACAGGTTGCCCAGAGAAGTTGTGGATGCCCCCTCCCTGGAAGTGTTAAAGGCCAGGTTGGATGGTGCTTTGAGCCACCCGGTCCAGTGGAAGGTGTCCCTGCACATGGCAGGGGGGTTGGAACTAGATGATCTTTAATGTCCCTTCCAACCCAAACCATTCTATGATTCTATGATTTATCCTGTTTTATTTCCATCCCCAAATACATAGTTCTTAATTTCTGTGTGTGAGTTTCATTTTCTAAGCCAATGTGGAAATAAAGCAGGCCACTGCAAGATTGCATGCAGGATTCTCTACAGAGCTCTCCAAATTACGCTGGGGTTTTGTTGCATATACAAAGTCTATTCACTGAAAAGGAGCTATCAAATTTGAAAAGGAACTACAAAACCTAATTTATTAGAAAACAACTCTGAATGCTGTAGTTCTCCTGCTCTTGCAATGTCCCCCAGTGCACCACATGCCTCAGAATACTAAAAGCACAGACCCTTAGGACTTGCTTATCCTAATTACCACATAGCATGCAGTTTATTTAAATGCCTGAATAGCAACCATATACGTGATTAAATACCAGGCTTTTGGGTTTAGGTAGGCCAAAATGAAGTAGGTCCTTACCTCCAGGATCTTTGTCTGGATTGTACTCCAATGCATTGCTGCAGATCAGGTCAATATCTGTTAGGAAATCCTTGGCTGTTACGTAGTTGTGTTTATCAATTTTGGTTATTACTGTTGATAGGTCCATTGGCTCTTTGATAACTTCAAGGTAATCTGAAACCTATAAACAAATAGCATACAGAAATGACACAGGACCATATGCATTCCATTTGAACAGTGCCAATTTCACATCTTTATAGTCTTATTCATTCCACATGCTTAGCTCCAATACATTAACTAAACATTTTGATTTCTAAAAGAATTTATGTTGAAAAAGGAAGTTTTATCAGACTAAATAAAACACAGGACTTCCAAAGCTACTTTTTCTTCAGTAGGTCACCAATTTATCTTTCAAAATTAATTTAATGATATTTTTGAGGCAAAACATTTTAACATAAATGTATTTTTAATTTTATTTAGACTGATTTTTTTTTTTCATAATGTTGTAACACTGTCTCAGATCAGAAAGGCAAAAAAAACCAGCCTAACTCAAAACCCTAGGAAAAACTAGGGAAGCTATATTTTGTTCACCTTGTAGGAAAATTTCTCATTAAACTCAACAGTCAAATTATCAGCTTTTAAATATATTCTATTGAATAGTTCCTTCAATCACACGCTCAACAAAAAAAGTCAGGTTTTATCGACTAAAGACTGTAGAGAAGGGCAGTCTAAAGAGAAAGCCTTGTGTCAGAGTTCACAGCTTACTATGAGCTTAGCTCGTAACAGGAGATTTAGCAACCAGTAGGGTACACTAAAAAGTATTTCACATAATTAATGGTACCGTAAGGGGCTCAAGCTTGATAGTCAAATGCATCAGCACAGCTGCTGGAACAAAGTTCAGCAAAAAGATCTATGAATTTGTTATTTACTTCAAGTAAAAAAACCCTATATGTCAATGTTTCAATGTGATTAAGACTACAATCAATTAAAAATACTGGCAGCCTCAGAAACAGTATTGCGTTTTTCCTTTTGAAATCACCCATGTAAGATGGTAGGCTGCCAAAATACTGAAGAGTTAAATACATATTCAGATCAAGCCATAACGGCTCCGTAAGATTTTTTTTTTTTTAAATAAAGTATCTGTAGACGTTCATACAAAAATATAGTACTACATAAACTAACATTAATGCATTACTTCAGTGGACAGCAGTCTATCACCTAATTCCTTAAATATACACATTGAAATTTATGATGAAAAATTAAAATGGCAAAAATTCTCTTTTTGTGTCCCTCTATGGAACCATGATGATAATTGGTTCAGTGATTGGAAAGCCAAGACACAGGCTTCCTTTTCTTGTTAGCACATCATCAGAAAGAATCTTCACTGGAAACTGTAAATATTGCTGCTGAATTAGTCAGGAAAATCCTTGACTTATCACGTAGCAGCATTCTCTGCAACACAAGTAGGAGTGGAACGAACTTAACACATTTTCTCAGAAAGTCAAGCAGACAGGCTCTTGTAGAAAAGGAAAAGATAGTCTGGTGCTTAAATGCACCAGGTGGGATGAAAAGGATTACATTCAGTTTCTAGTGCTGTGATATATTAGCCGGGTTTTTGGCAAGTCTTTAAATAACAAATTCACATTTTGATTCTCCATCTACAAGACAAGGAAGGTAATTTGTTCTTTCTTTACGTGCCCTTATTCACATAAATTTAGTGCCATGGTTTAATCCCAGCCGGCAACCAAGCACCACACAGCCACTCGCTCACCCTCCCCGCCCAGTGGGATGGGGAGAGAATTGGAAAGGCAAAAGTAAGAAAACTCATGGGTTGAGATAACAACAGTTGGATATAATTGGAATAAAATAAAATAAAATAAAATAAAATAAAATAAAATAAAATAAAATAAATTGTAATGAAAACAACAAAAAAGAGAGAGAGGAACAAAACCCAGGAAAAACAAGTGATGCAACCACTCACCACCCACCGACTGACACCCACCCAACTCCCCAAGCAGCGATCGCTCCCCCCCCTCCCCGGCCAACTCCCCCCAGTTTATGTACTGAGCATGACATCACATGGTATGGAATATCCCTTTGGCCAGGTTGGGTCAGCTGTCCTGGCTGTGCCCCCTCCCAGCTTCTTACGCACTTCCTTGCTGGCAGAGCATGGGAAGCTGAAAAGTCCTTGACTTAGTATAAGCACTGCTTAGCAACAACTAAAACATCTGTGTGTTATCACATTATTCTCAAGCTAAATCCAAAACACAGCAATGTACCAGCTACCAGGAGGAAAATTAACTCTGTCTCAGCTGGAACCAGGACTTTTGGACCAAAAGTTCTTTGGGGAAAGAAACTGCCTTTAATACGAGTATGAAGAGTTTCCTACAGTAAGGGACCTCCCAAGCAGTTTAATTTAAAAAAAAAAAAAAAAAAAAAAAAAAAAAAAAAAAAAAAATCAAACGAAGTTACTGCTCAGACCATGCTCACACTGTACATTGCCACGTTAAAGAGCTCTTGTCAGTCTTTCAAAACGATTCAGCTACAGAACACTACAGAAAGCTCAAATTAAGAGAGGACTGCACGGACCCATAAAAGATGCCTGTTCCATCCTGCAGGGAATTTACACTACAAACCTGCTTTTTACAATGCTGTACTTTTAATGTCCCATATTCATCTATTAATGTCTTCCAAAAGAGATGCTTCTCTTCAGAAGCAATTAAGCATTTTTTTTTTAATTAGCAAGCTTGCAAAGCTTGCAGTGGGCCAGCATCTGATCTCAAAGTCAGGCCAAACACAATCCTATTCATATAGCAGCACCTGAAAATAGATTTGCAGATCAAACTGTCTCATCAGTTAGGTGTGCAAACTCCATAATCGACCAGTTAATGCCTTATAATGTGCTACCATCTTTGATTAATGGCATCCACAAGTATTACTGCTGAAATCATTCAACAGTATCACTAATGCTAAATACATTATAGAACACAGATCACTTTCCCAATATTAGCATGCCTATAGGATTAGAATGTTGTAAATGCTTTTATTAAAGAATTATATTTATGGTTTCAAATATTTAAGGAGCACAGGTAGAGATAGGAGTGGTGGCATTTTTAAATGCTGATTTCAGCTAGAAAATTGACAGGAATGCACAAGATTTTTTAATAGGTCACTGGTATAGCCAAAGAACGTGCTCCAACTCCTTGCACCACAGATGAGGCTGTGACTATCTCACCAGCTAAAAATCAGCATTTTAGATTGGAAAGATCATGGATCAAATGTCTATTTTTCTTATTAACTTATCCATTTCCTTTTTTTAATTTATATTCTTTTTCTAAATAGTTTCAACTTCATTGTTTGCACATTACTGAAACAAGACCTCTTCAATATCCACCGGTTTGCTGAAGATGTTAAAGCGTTTGTCTGTGGCCAGCCTCTTGGTAACATCCCTGAGAAACAACCGCAGCTCTCTCAATGTGTTCTCTTCCTGGTCCTCCATTCGCTGTTTTTCTGCTTCTGACAGCTCACGGGCAGGACATGGCAGTGCAAGAGGAAGAACTTCCAGAGCACGAAGAGCTAGGGAAAAAACAAGAAGTCAGACAATGGAAATATTAACAACATAGTGGCTCTTGGGATTATGCCACTTCAAATTTCATTATATATTTAATCTGCCTCATTGATCTATCACTGCATCCTTAACCCCACAGCTCTCCATTTTCCAAAACTGGTAACTGTAATGCACAAAGTTTATTCTGGGCACTGATTAACACTGTCAAATGCTAATTACACTAACTGTCATTTACCCACACCTTTTGAAAAAGGAAAATATCACGAGAAAACATTCAGATCACATTATTATTGGTTTTATTGTAACTTAGTTTACCAGCCTGTTTCCTTCTTGGTGGGGGCATTGCTGCCTCATCAAGAATTAACCCTTTGAAAAATCGCAATCTGTCTTCTTCACTTGGTCTTTGAATATAAAAAACCTCTTCATACTGGATTCTGAAAATACATTTCACCTAAAAAACAAAAAAAACATATGAAAATTGAGCCCCCAAAAATACATGATTAATGACCGTATTAAAACACTAGTCACAAACTTTTCAAAATTAGCCACAGGAGAGAAGATAGTAAACTCTACCCAAAGCTGTGTACACAGCCTAGGAAAAACAACTGCTTGTACTTCTCACTGAATTTTCTGTAACTAAACTTGCAGTATCCCATGATCCTAACAGTGGCCATCTCTGCAGTGAAGAGGAGAACGGGCAGGAGAAAAAAAAAAATCAAAGAAAATGTTGAGGAAAAAACCAAGAACTCCCCTCCCCCATCCTGAACCTCAGAGGATATAAAGCTAAAGGTTAGGCCTTTAGACTAAATCTGCATTTAATTACACTGGAGTAATTTGTCAAAATGAACAACTGACAAAATGAACAATTTTGTCTTCTCAGCAAAGTAGCATGGCAATTATGAAAATTGGTAATATGGATGTACATCCCCCATCAAAGAAAATGACAAACATTTAATTAATATTGTATTTTCAGTTTGACATATTTTAAATTAAGTTAGAAAACCAGTGCAAAACAGAATGTTTTTACATGATCAAAACATTCTGAAGAGGCACATACCTCCCTAACAACGCCTCCTTCCACAAGAAACTTACCTCTTCAGGCAATTCACTATACATGGACTCAGAGGTAGACAGTAGAAATATAGGGGAGAAAGATGGTATATCTTGCAGCAAAGTTAGAAAAGTAGCTCTCACAGTTTCACTGACAGCTTCCCACCAATCACCAATATGAGGCATGTAAACAATACTTGGTACTGTTCTTCGAGCTTCACGAAAGATCTAATTAAAAGAAACAGTGGTATTTAAACTAAGAAACTAATTGTTATTATCACTTGTGAGTAATAAAATTCTTGTGGAGTAGGAAATGACTCATGTTTGTGGTATTTGATATACAAATGCTCCAGTAAAATAAAATTATCTAATGATAAAGGCTTTCTAAACAAGTGTTTGTGACTGTTAGCTGTATCATTCAATTATTTTACATCAATGTGCTAGGGAGACTACAAAACAACTACTTGTCATGTAAGTTTTAAAAAGTTGCTAAGACTGAACAATCAAGATGAAAATTAAACTGGTTTGCAATCCATGCAAAATCCACCATAGAGTGTTTTGAAACCTAAAACATTTTAAACTAAGTAAATGAACCTAGAACTACAGCAAACCAATTCATACACAAGTTAATAAAATGAAAATCAGGAACCGAATACCCAGATTAAGCTTACTTGACATTAGGTATGTGACTGAGGGGGCAAGTTAAAAATGTAATTACTCTCACAAGTCAGCAGAGAGATCTCTATCACCCTCTAGAGACCCCTTTCTTTTAAACATGAAAATAGAAGGAGCCTATGAAAACCTGGCTTTTAAATTACATTCCAGTTAGCTGCCTTTATATTGATGCAACTATTCCTGTTCCAGAATTACATAATTTACTCATTACAAGAGAATCTGTAATGTCACCTGTGCACACGATTCTTCAGGCGTTTTGGCACTGACTGAATAAAGTGCTGGCAGATCTAGCCTGTGTACAGAGAATTTTTCAAGAGTGTGCAATAGTGCTGGAGCAAGGTGCGAAGTCTGACCCGAACCTCTCTCTCCAGATAGCAGTAATCTTGGTCTGTAAGAGGTTGGCTGGTGATAAGCTGACCTGCAGCAACACAACAGTTACAAAATACAATTAACATGCTGATGTTATTAATGGATGGATATATAAAATAAGATTTTTTTAGAATCCAAAAGACCTTCAGTAATGGATAATAGTTTCCT